>NC_056745.1:1540584296-1540914296 GCF_019279795.1 Protopterus annectens | reverse complement strand
ACAGTGCTGAAAATAGCAAAGCCACAGAAACGGCCAACCAAATTCTTTCCCTAGGAAAAAATTTGGTGTTCTGCAGCTTCGCTATTTTCAGCGTTCGCTGAATAGGGGTCAATATTAGAACATTCAAAGTTTTGAGACTTCGATGTTCTAATATAGACCCAGTTATTTGCTTGCCTTATGGATTTGTCTTTGGGAATCCATTGGGTGTATGGTTGTGTGAGGTATTTAGCATTGCTTTTGGTATGTGTGTTACAGATTGCTGAGGATAGGTGTTGTCATTTGCAAACTTTGGATATCTTTTAGTTTTGTTGAGATTGCTTTTTAGTGGTTCAGGATAAGATGGTCTATGTGTGTGGTGGATGCAGTATGTGTGTGTTCTTGACAACTTGTTTGTAAGTGAGATTTTTACCTCCAAAGAAATTGTGTATGTACATCTCAAGCATACTGTGTTGGTTTCTTTAAGTATCAAAAGGTTGTCTGTGAACATGAGAAAACTGCTACATTGTCTCAGTATGCCCATATCTAGCAAGCTGCCTATAGAGATTATTTGGAAATTGCATATCCATGTTGTTCAGACCTGTATTAGGGTGGGCTGTTAGAGTTTGAGGACTAGGTTTTACAGAAGTCTGCTAGGCTGGTCTCTCGGGTAAGGGACTAGAGTTGAATAGTGTTATGATATGGTATTAGCACATTCTGACACTTAAGCTAGCTGCTGTGAACTTAAATCCACACAATGCTTCACTAAATTACTGGTTACAGCCCTAGCACTAGTTTTATAGGTAAGCTTAACTGTCCGGGCATTCACATGCATCTGTACAGGACACTGCCAACCTCCACTGTGAAGTGAGCAGCTCCTCACAGACACACCAAATTTATAGAAGTAGAAATGAAAGAGAAAATCTAACTCCTGAGCCCTCTGGAGAATAAAACAACTACACTTTGAGCCCCTCTGAAGTGCTTCCCAGCTCAGATAGACCAGGCAAACACCTTCTGCCACAAAATGGATAACCATAATCCTCTTAATGTAAATGCACAGCAAAAAAATTATTCTCAAGTGCAATGCAACGACAACTTATTTCCTAGCTAATTCATCCCTCTATAAGGTAGTTACAAGACTAAAACAGTTCAAGTACCAAACAGCAAAATAGAAAAGTCAAAAATACACATTAAGTGCACAGAAAATTGCAAAATACAAGCAGTGCTAACTTAAACAGAGAAAAACAAGTGCAGTAATACAGTTTGAGAACTTATCTTTGCCTAGATGGCACTGGATTCCATACTTCTCTACTGTCCAGATTTTCGCAGAATGTCTAGAGCTTTCCCTCATATTTTTGGTCTTTCATAAAATTATGTTTTTCTGCTAAATGAATGGCAAATCATTGAGGACTTAGTCAGAAAATAATGTCAGACACTTGAGTTTCAGACTTCATATCCTTCAGAAAATTCATTCTAATGCAAAACCTGTTATTTTATCAACTTTCTAAGTTTGCAAGAGAAATATTTAAAAATTATGAATAGTTTTGGACCTTTGTCCAGCCATTATTTATGGCTTTGTCCAACTTCTTGCTCTAAGAAGTTGCAAGGTATGATTCCATGGTAACACTTCTTGAAGCACAGACAAGATATATAAAAGGATACATTTGCATCTTTTTCTGTTTCATTTGTTTGACATAATTAAAAATGCTGTATTATTAATTTCAGCTTTTGAGATCAAGATGGTTTCATATTTAGGTCCGATACATTTAGGGTAACTTTAAAATCCCAATTAGTATATAGTTTGTTTTGTAGAGATTATTCTTTTTGTGACTTCAACAAAGGGCAAAATATTGAATGTACTACAATATTTATCTCACTGCTTTGTTTTCATAGGTTCATAGCTAATTACTAGGCTAGTTGCCTCTGCGGGCTATTTTAAGCCTAGACAATTTCCATTTTAGTGATGAGAATCAAACCCTGTACCTTGTGTTTATCAAGTAAACACCTTAACCTTTATACCAACCCCATAATTAAGTGCTAAGCTAGCCCTTGCTGCTCATTTCGAGCTTAGCCAATTTCCTTCAAAGGTGAGAACCAAACTCTGTAGCTTGTGTCGGGGGGGTAAACACTTTAACCACTATACCAACCCCCAGCATTTGTCCATAAATGTGGAAATTAATATCAATAAACTCACTGAAACTACCCTGAGCCGATACATTTGAGTCACTGAGAACAGTATACAAATCTGTTTTTATCTGCATATCATTCATGACAACATACTTTCTATTGGCTAGGTCTAGGGAAGATAATTTACTTATGACTGAGTTTGATTTTAGTCTAAGGTTAAAGAGTATTGTGTAAGGATATATATATTAATTACAGAGGGTAAGAAAGATCCCATGTTGGTCAGTATAATATCGAAGATATTACAGACCTAGCTGGATATTCCAGTATTTGCTCCAAACAGTTCTTTTCTGTTGATCTGTGACTCCACATTTAGCTGGTTGCCCTATTTATTTTGCCATGGTGAGAGCAAGGTACCCCTCATGAGAGTCCAATGATCCTTGCCACATCAACCAACTCATTCTACCCATGAATACAAGAAAAAGAAAAATAATCTGGTTCCACACAGCAGTGAAAATCAATATGTCCTTTATTGTAGTAAGGTAAGCGCTTTCTCGGAATAACATCCGCTTCATCAGACCAACAAAGATAGGATAACAGTTACATTTTTAAACATTAAAACATCCAATCAAAAATCAGATAAAATGTGCATCATAGCTGAAAGCCATGTGATAAGATACATCTGTACAATATATAGATCTTTAAAAAATTAAATAAAAACAGACTAAATGAACAATATGTACTTAAAAATAGTAATGAATACAATAGTGAAAAATAATAAAAAATGGACTATTGAAATATATATGATAAAATATTAAAAGAGAAATCAATGCTTTAATGGCCGTGCTTTAAGGAAGGGTTTGAGGGAAACATTGTTGTTTAAACCAGGAGGTTTATCAGCTTGAAAGCGCAAAATCCATTTCTGTTCACTAGATTCTGTTCTATTATTTATGTCACCTCCTCTCTTGGTACTATGCAGAATCTCTAGTACCATAAAGCTAAATTTATGTTTTTTACCCTCTTTAGCTACATGTAATGATCATGCTCTGGTTTCTTTAACATTCCTGATATCCCTAAGGTGTTCAAGTATTCTGTCCTTAAACACCCTATTTGTTTTCCCTATGTAAAATAAGAAGCAGGTAGTACAATAACAAAAATAGACAACATTTTTTGTTCGACAATCTTCATAAAAAGCAGTATCTATCTTAAAACCCAAAGTGGGATGTGTAAAATATTTACCAATGTGTATATGTGTACAGGCCATACAATTCCTACACATATATGTACCAAGTCTATCAGATATTATAGTTGATTTCAGTATTAAAGGATCGATAACAGAGCTGGCTCTTAAGTGATCTATTATTTCTAAAAGCAAAATCTGGCTGTGTGCCAATGACCCCATTCAACTCATGTACAGTAGATAGAATATCCCAGTTCTTTTTAATAATGTCACATGTTACATGCACATTACTGGCAAAGGTCAATGGCATCCTTAGTTTATTCCTAGAGGTATCAGTGTAAGCATCACTTGAGAAAGTAATGTCAGTATTATCCCTGTTGTTAATACTAGTGTGGGGGGGTATGGCTGGCGCTTACCTGACCTATGCCGCCATCCTGCTATTTGAGAATCAATATGTTTACTTCTATAGCCTCTTTCTAAAAATTTTTGTTTAAGTGTTTGTAATGCAACAATGAGACTATCATTAAAAAGTCCCATAGTTCGAAATATCTGTCCTTTCAACACATTAAATTTCGTATGATTCGGATGTATACTGCCATAGTGTAGAACATTATTCTTTCTAAGAGTTTTCTTATACAAAGTAGTAGACACAGTGGATAAATTATTTTTAGTAACCTTAACATCCAAAAACTCTACTTCTTTATCAGAATATTCATAGGTAAAACTCAAGAAAGTATTTAGCTGATTTAGGTATAAAAGAAATTCTTGTAGCCACTGCTCTGAGCCATGCCACAACAAAAAAATATCATCCACAAAACGTTTATACCATTTGATGTTAACCTGGTATTCATTATTCGAAAGTACATGTTTAGCTTCCAAATTAGCTAGGGATAGGTTGATGTAGCTATTAGCACAAGCTGTGCCCATAGCTAAGCCAACTTTTTGTGCATAATAAACATCATTAAAAATAAACACATTGTTTTCTAGGATGATTTCCAAAAGTGTGTAAATAAGTGTCACCTTAGTATCAGGGGTGTTTCTCTTACACAGTAATTCTCTGACATTTTCAATTCCCCATTCATTGGGTATTACAGTGAACAATGATTCAATATCCAGAGTTACAAATAAACATTGTCCTAAGATAATTTCATTTTGTTTAGATAGCTCATTTAAAAAACTCTTGGTATCCTTTAAAACAGGGCTACAATTAGCCAAGGCAGCATGCAAAGTCTTTACAACAAAGATAGAAAGTGGCTCAGTTACCCAACCTCAACCTGAAACTATAGAGCACATAGGTGGAGTTAAAGGATTCTTGTGTATTTTGGGTAGACCATATATCAAAGGGACTGTTGGATGTTCTACCTTGAAATACTCAAACAGTTGCTCAGATTCATGCCTGTTATTAATAAACTGAAGATCAAAAACTGTACTTTTTCTATGACACTACTGAGTAAATGCATAGGTAAAATGGCATGCGTATCAACGTCACTGAGATGGCTTAACATAGATTCTATATATTTGTCCTTATCGATAACAACAATACCACCTCCTTTATCAGCTGGACGTATTTCTATACTATTTAGTTCTTTCATTTCAACTAGAACTTGTATCTCTGCAGCTGATAAATTACTAAAATTATTAGTTTGCTTATCTAGAGACTTCTCTCTAAGTTGTTTTTCACAAAGGTCAGTAAACAGATCTATAGTAGAATTACTAGGTGGTATGTAAGTGCTGGGCTTTCTAAATATACAATCGGCATTATTAGAATTACCAAACATAACTTTAAGTGTAAGAGTTCTGCCAAAAAGATGCAGGTCTTTATTTACCTCTGTTATGTCCATTCTTTGAGCCGGAACAAAGGTTAAACCTCTGTTTAACACAGATAATTGTGAGTCAGTTAGTGTTAAAGTAGAGATATTGTGAACTAAGCTTGTTTGTATCTCTTTCCTGACCTTATTTCATCCTCCTGGCTGTGTAGTCATCGTGTACATTGATTCTGCAGGCGATTCTTCGATCTGCCTCTTATAGGCAGGGGTTCTTTCAATAAAAAATGTCCAAGGGTGAAGCCTGATAGTGCAGAGGCCTGCTCTGTGGAATTCAAACTCACACTGGAAGCCATGCTTGTTTTAGGTCTAACAGCTGCAGTGCTTGTGCTAGCATCAGAGTGACTGCTTACAGCAGCTACAGAAGTATTTAGGTTAACTTCTGAAAAATTCCCTCACTAACAGGAAAAATAGGAACACTGGGCAAAAGTTCTGTGGGTTCTGCAGAATGGTAGTTTTAACAGCATTTGCATATGCTGCTTGTTCATCTGAAACAGTTGAATACAATGTAGTTCTGGGTCTTACAGAGCTCCACCCATTTCCTGTTATATGCTGTATGTTGGAGTTAGTATTAACCCTTTCATTTACCCAAGAGAAGACATTTCCTTCTTTAAAATCCTTCAAATCCCTTTGTAATTTTTTGTTTTTGGTAGCCGAAAGTCTCTTGTCTTATCCAGTAATATTTTCAAACAGCACATCCATTTTATCACCAACAAGTTCATCTGAATAGGTATCGTTAAATTAACAATGTTAATTATGTTTTGCAACTCAGTGATTTCATTAGATAGTTTTAGCTCCTCTGGTCTAAAAAATTCAATAAGGAGCTGCATGTATTTGGCGCTGCACTTAACGTTAAGTAACTGCCAGCGCATAAGTAGCTCAGGATTCTACCCATGGCAAAAGTCAGGTGGTAGAGACTGGGCCAGATTTCTGGTCTGGCAGAGCAGCCTACCTTCTCATTTGGAGCCCCCCCTACATCTGGCAGCTTCTTTTAGTACCACTAACTGCTGTTACATGCCACACTAAGCATACTTTTGCAAGATGATTCCCCCATCCAGTGCACTTCCGCAGTGGCAGTTTGCATGTGCACCAGGCTCATTCACCACAGGTGTAATACCCTGTGGTCCCTCTAGGTGCAACCCAAGCATTATGCCACAGCTGCCTCCCTTCCCCCAAGATGGGTAAGCCAGTAGTGACTGCTCACTCCCACCCACCCTACATTGGCTCTACTAGTGCAGTGCCACTAAATAAGTTTGCGTCATCAGTGTAATTGTCAGGATTTTATCCTTTTACTCCACAGATCAAAGTTTCCAAAGTGTTTTCATTAAATTTTTTAAATAATATTTAGGCATATTTATTTGATTTTGAGTAGTTTACCCAGTCAGTGGTTGACAGTCAAAATTCACTGTAAGGATCATAGTTGCACTGACATTTATAGCTCATCCTGGAGCTCAAGTCAGAAAACGTCAGCTAAACTTCTTGGGGTTACTATAGATGAACACCTAAAATTCAATACTCATATTCAGCAAGATATTAAGAAAACACATCAAAAACTTGGTATGCTGTACAGAAGCTCCCCACTTTCTCTCTGCTTCTACTTGACAAACCCTCACCACTACCTACTTACTACCGTCACTATTGTACGGTGCTCCCCTACTAACCAACTTATCTTCCTCTATCTCTTCCAAACTGGAAATCAGTTACAACAAAATCTCCAAATTTGCCACCAAATCCAAATACTCCTCCCACCACTGTACCGCTCTCCACCTGCTAAATTGGCTAGAACTCCCCAACTACCTTGACTCCCGCCAACTCACTACAGCCCACAAGCTAATATTTAAACCAACTAAATGCCCAGCTCTAACCAACATCTTACAATCATACACCTTACACAGAACCCTAAGATCTGCCCAACAAAATCTAAACTGTACACAGACCAAACTGTCCCGCTGGTCAGCTTCTCCTATCCTTTTCCTTAGCCAAAAAATGGAATTCTCTCCCTACTTCTCTAAGAATTTCTGAAAACTTTAAACACTTTAAAATTCAGCTCTGTTCCTACCTCTCCTATAATTGGAAATGCAATTGCACTCCCCCTACCTGTCCTACTAGTAACGCTACATCATACTGATCTCCCTACCTAAATTACTAGTAACTGTACTCCATACTGATTTCCTAAACAACTGCCTCATTCTGAATATAATGTAATCTAACATCAATATCTTGAATGTATATATTGTAAATAGTTTACTATCTGTCTTTTTTGCTCTCCCATTTCTGGGAATGATTCTCATTACTGCCATCATACAAGTTTAGATGCTATGTAACAATTTTATTTTATTTATTTAATTTACATTTGTTAGCCGGGTCTATATTAGATCAGCGAACACTTAAACAAGTGAACGCTGATTGATCGACCTTATTTTAGCGAAAGTTAAAAATATGGAAGCAACAGAAACTCAAATTTTTTCCTAGGGAAAGAATTCAGTTGTCCGTTTCTGTTGCTTCGGTATTTTCAGTGCTGTGGTGGAAAGTTACGGGTCGGATTCAGGTAAGTGTGCGATTGTGTGGATGTGAGTGTTAGGGTGGGTTAGGTGAGTTAGGGTTAGGGCTCGGGTTAGGTATGTGTGCGATTGTGTGGAGTTAGGGTTAGGGAGCAGGTGAGGTGAATGTGTGATAGTGATGGACCTTAGGGTTAGGGTTTGGGTTAAGGTAAGTGGATAATTAGTGGTGTGTGCATAGTTTAGTGTAGGGTTAGGTGTCAGATTTTAGGTGTATGTGTGTGGATTTCTATTTGTTTGGTGTGCTTGTATTGTGTGTATGTGTTTTGGATCAGCGATTTTTTTCCCTAGGAAAAAAATTGCTGATCTGACAGTTCGAGATTGGAAGCTTTCACTTACATAAGGTCAATCAATCAGTGTTCGCTTTTTTAAGCGTTCGCTGATTTAATATAGACCCTGTTAACCGGGGTGTCTGACTGAGCCAAAAAGGCCCCTTTTCAGCAGAGGCCCGGGGAGAAAAGCTCCACAAAGAAAAATTACAGATACATTTAGTTAGACATGATCAGTATACACACAAATTACAAAAAAACATGTTTTTACAGTGGTATGCAGCACATCAACATTTACAGTGGAGAGAACAAACAAAACATATTAATTTAAAAATAAAGGTAATTAATAGATTTGTGGTGTACAGCTGAAATTTTGAACATAGGTAGAATGCATACATAGTACACAGTTACAGTACATACATTGTAGATTAGCCAGTGTTTGTGAGTAAGATTGAAAACTATTATCAAGTACTCTAGATTTAGTATGTATACCTTATCCACTTTCACTAGCCTGGGGAGCAATGAAATAAAGAACAACAACTTGTCTCTAACCTGAAATGTAATGTATGTTGTCCAACCTTTTCTATTATACAACTGCCTCTCTCTGAATACATCAATATCATGAATACATACATTGTAAATAATGTTCTTTCCACCTTTTATTCTCCCTTTTCTGTGAAGAATTTCTTTTCTGCCATCATACAAATTTTAGATGCTTTATAACCATTTTGATGCTTTATAACCAATGTACAACTTGTCTGTAATCTAGTATGTAATGCATGTTCTTCAATTTTGCTATTATACTTTGCTTAGTTTTACTATGTAATATGGAGCTTTTCTCCCTGGGCCTCCACTGAAAATGGGCTCCTTGAGCCCAGTGGACCTCCCTGGTCATTAAACTGGAAATAAATAAATAAACATCACCTTCTTTAAGGGACATAAGCTGTGTCCAGTAGCTCTTATAGTACTATTGTAATACCACTGATATTTATTATTGTGGGGGCAATTTCTAATCTTGAATTCTTTTGTGGCTTCTGTATTTTAGATATTATTTTACAAACATTAAAATATTGCCATCTGTCTCATTGGAAATTTGCAAAAATGAAAAAGAGATGCAGCCTGATGTGTAGGATATGTATTTGGATATTAAAAACAGATTTTGAAATCTATTTTATTATTGAGTCTTTGGCAATTAACAAAACAACTTTCAGGTATATTTTTATTTTTATAGGTTCATAGGTTCTTACTAAGCTTATAGCCAAAAGAGACCATCAAGAAGGTCAGCCACATCACCCAGTATGGCTGGAAAGCTAGCACTGACTCCCATTAAGGAGGCATTCTCCACATATTCCTGGTGAAAATTTGTAATCACCTATCCAGGCTGGTTTTAAAAGCTTCTAGGCAAGTAGTCAACCTGACAGGTAAGGGGAGCCTATTCCTAAAATGGGGTATATGTTGGGTCATCTGGTCTTGTTGATGTGAAAGTGTAGGTTTAGGTCTCTACAAGGGGTGTTTGCTTTACCATTTGTTCTGTTTAGGTGAAGTGGTTCAAAGAGGGCTGGATCATTCTATGGAAGGAAAGCTAAGCAGAAACCATCCCTCAGGAGTCTATATGATACTGAGTAGGGAAACAGAGCTGTCAGTCTGTCAGAGTAACAGACAGTGCTGAAACATGAGATCTTTTGGTGAGGAAACATTGAAGCTTCTCAAGGTGGTTTAGATGCTTGTGAACGAACTAAGCACTGGGAATATGTAATAAAAATGGCAGCATGAAAGCATCACCACCGATACTCAAACTTTATTATACAATAAAATAAAAACAAAAGAACATTAAACGCATTAACTTTGTCACCACGTTTTTTGTCCCTAAAAACTGGGACTTCCTCAGAGCCTATTCCAAATCACATGACTCCCTCCTTTTTAACTATTACCTAAAGGAAGTTAATTAAGCGATAATCAATTCAGTTAACATTCTTCCAAAAACTTAAAGGGGTAGATATTCTTAGGAATCCAATACTAAAACGTATACAACTTATAAAACATATAAAACAAGTAAGGTGAAATAGAACATATACAAAATACTATAATGCAAGATACAATGTGTAAAAATGGTGTGTAAAACAGTGATCTAACCTTCACCAAATGACATAATATATATATGTATATATGAAAATATACACATAAAATAATTACAAATATGTTAGTATCATTAACCACAAAATAGTAATGTGAATGAATTACTGCAATAAAGGTGGAAAATAAGGTTAAAACAATAATAAGAAGGCTCTGTGTGGAATTAATTCTTATAAAATGTTGCAATAACCTAAACTAAATATTACTCCCAAGTTATTTTACCATATATATATATATATATATATATATATATATATATATATATATATATATATATATATATATATATTGCCATGATATAATTGAATACTAAAATTAATGAGAATATGGGTACCCTATACTCCAATAAATGAATATTATTAACCATGCATATTTTAAATCTGAAATACTGAATAGATAAAAGTATAAATATGAATATTTAAATGGAACTGTGTAAAGGCTCTGTTCTTAAAAAACTGAGTTGACCATAAAATTGCAGTCTAGCTGCTCTTAGCTTTAAAACTGGCACTAAGGATATGTTGTCATTGAGGCCCGGAACTTTATTTGCCTGAAGGACCACTTGCCAGTATGTCTCTCTGTGCTCAGTTTTCTCTTCTCACATACCACCTCTATTATTCCATGGTATAGACTCCAGTACAAAAAAGAAAAACTTAAGGGTATGTTTATATATTAAACTGTTCATATTTTGAATATTAATATTGTAATAGTGCTCATAAATGCACTTTTTAAGGCTCTTTCAGTTTGCCTACATAAAAAGCTTAGATTAGTTTAGATGCTTGGTGAAGTATATGTCAATGGGTGCATTATCTTAAACTATGGACCTAATAAGGGTTAAATAAATTGGGATTATAACTTCTTTGAGCCTTGAGAAGATGACACAAAGGATTAGTTAGCCAATGTATAAGGATTTTCTAATTACCACAGGTACACAGTGGTCAAAGGAGATCCCATTATCAAATATGTATCCAAGTCCCTGATAACTGTGTCAACTTTAAGTGCTATGTTATCTACATAGTAAGCAGTAGTGATGCTAGATTTACCAAAGGGAATTATGATGCAGTTCCTGGTGTCAAAGGTAAACCCATGACTGATGCACCAACATTTGTTTGATCCAGCCCTTGCTGGAGAAGTTAAGTATCATAATAAGATTTGATATCTGCCTGAGTTTGCAATCATCAGCAAACTTGGTTTGCCAAAGTCCCTTGATATTGGCTTTTATGTCACAAAATTGTAAACCAAAGAGGAGGGGATCCCATACAGAGTCTTGTGGAATACCATTAGTGACATTTTTTTTGTCTAGAGCAAATATACCTGAAATCAATGGAATGGGTTCTGCCAGACAGCCAATTACCAATCCAGTAAAGTATGTATGGGTTAATGTTGATCTGGAAGAGTTTATCAATCATCCCAGCATGAGGGATGGTGTGAAAGGCTTTGGCAATGTCTAGATATGCAATGCAGACTGTATGCTCCTTATCTATGGCATCAGTAAGCCTTTCAAAGAGCTCAACTAGGTTGAAAAGGAATGATCTGCCTTTTATAAAGCCAAAATGATGTGTATTCTAGGATATCCAAACCTTGCAAATAATACTAGTGGCACTAATAGATCTGTAACTTCTAAGGTCAGTAGTGGGATCAGTTTTATGCAAGGGCAACAAAACTGCCATTGTCCACTCCTCATGGATACAACCAGTGGTGAGTTGATGGAGGGGTTTTGGTAAGTGGGACCTTATACATAGGTGGGTACGAGGCTATCTGCCCGAGGGCATTTATAAGCCTAGCCAGAGTGTGTCGGCTTTCACCGCCCCATTGATTAATTAACTGATACTCTGTCAAGGAGAGCCAATGAAGTGATCCCAGGGGTGTATTTTCTGTTACCCATCCACTCGTCAAGGTTTCTCTTGAAGAGTGTTAGTGAGGGGCTCTGCCTAATGTAGTTTGGAATTTTGTTCCAAAGCATGGGGAGTCTCTGTGACAGGAATCTATCCCTCCAGCATGTTCTATTTATTGTTGTGGCGAGGTTTAGCTCACTAGAGCGCATGGCTCACTGTGACTTGGATTTCTTTAGGTGGAGCATGTCCATCAGTACTGAGTTGGACATGGCTTTGTAAGTCAGGCAGAGATCACCTCTGAGTAAACGATATGCCACTGAGTACAGCCTGAGTTTTTTCAGTCGGGCTGCATAGGACATATGTTTGAGGCCAGCAATCCTCTTTGTGAGGTACTTTCGTGGTCTCTCTAGCTGTTGGAAGTGTCTTGTGAGGTACATCCCAAATGGGGCATTGTACTCTATGATGGGTCTGATGAGTGACGAGTAGAAGGGCACTATAACCTCTTTATTTCTAGATGCGAACCCTTTAGTAATTAGATGGGCCACATAGAAGGATTTCCTAACTACTTTGGCAATATGATTGTCAAAGGAGAGATTTCTATCTACCTGGGTCCCCAGATCTTTTATTAGCTCATCTGTATTAAGGGGGCTGCCACCTATGTGGTAATTCATGGGTGTTTTGTTTTTCCCAAACGGGATGACTATGCATTTTTTGGCATTTAGCTTGAGGCCATGACTTTGACACCAGGTGTCCGTCTCAGTAAGGCCCTTTTGGAGGATGTCCGTGTCAGCTGGAGAGTAAATTATGACTCCCAGTTTGCAGTCATCGGCAAACGTGGTTAGCCATAGTCCTCCTGTGTTTGCCTGTACTTCTGAGAAGTATATGCTGAACAGTAGGGGTCCCATGACCGAGCCTTGTGGGACACCACTTGTGACTGGTTTAGAGTCGGACCTGGAGCCCACTATTCTTAACGTGTGAGTTCTGTCTGTTCATCTCAATAAGCATCCAGGGATATTGTCAGGACCAATAAATGTAGTGTTTTTAATTTTGGAAAGTGACAGAGGGACTTAATGCAAACTGATCTCAGGAGGAAGAGTGTGAGGATAAGTGGAGTGAAATTAGAAGATAATTTGTCTGAAAGAATACCTTGGGGTCAGAGAAAGAGGAGAGGTGAAGTAAGTTCAGTACAGAATTGTAAGTTATATCAATTCTTCTTAATATAGCTGAAGAAGGCCTTATGATTATATTTTTACTTAGTTGCCATCTGAAGTCCATAGCTGGCCTGACATTTCCAAACCATAATTAGTGCTTACCATTTTTAAATCCCTTTTATAATGAAGAAATGGATATCTTTTAATGATGGTGATGAGCTGTTTTGTTTTTCTTTTTATTATAGAGTTTGTTGATGTGGCATTTCCACATTATGGGTTTAGTTCTAAACTTGCTGTTATGCTCATTCTGGACTGGTACTGATGTCTCAATGCATTTGTCCAAAAGGAAGCAAAATTCCAAGCAGGTAGCAGCAGCCTCAGCTGCAAGATTTGTTAAGGAGTTATCTTGTATATTTTTCAAATTTTCACTTTTTTAAAATTTAAACAGGCATAAGAAGATACTTTCTGGATAGAAAACATGTGTTAAGTACTTGAACTTCCTGGGGAAAGGGATGAAGCTTTTGAGCTTCAAAAACACTCTGGCAAGTAGAAAGTATGTCTTATTGCAGGTTGATAGCTAATGAACACTCTCTGTATGTGTCACATTTCCTTAGCGTCTAACTAAATGCCAAAGTGTTGTCTTTTATCTAGATACAATTGACATGATAAAAGTATTTCACTAAGCAGATATGTCTATGATTTCTAAGATTTTTGATAATCCCATCATACCCCATTGTATATCCAAGAATGATGGCCTTTTAAAATATTTCATTCCATTGTGAACAATGATCATGCTACAATTACTGTTCGTCTTTTTTAACTTATGAACAATGCCCCTAATTTGGCCCCCCATGGTAGCATGAAGACAGTCCTTAGATATTTAAAGGCTTATAACAATAAAGACCACAGAGTTTTCAGTCATATAAAAAACAACACAATGACCAGGTAGGATCTTCATAGTAAATTGCAATTCAAAACTGAAAGAAGTTAAAGACTGTACTGAGCTACGTTTCATTTCCTTACTAGCATAGCTGCATCTGGCTGATGTGCAAAATGAAAGAGCAAACAGACTATGTGAAAAGCTTATAAGCAACAACTTCTTGGCTTTGTGTAATAATTTTTTTATTTTGCAACCTATTCCTATTTCTTACATTATGACTGTTTAAACTAGATGGCACATCAAAATACTTGCTAATAATAGATTAAACTAATGACATCTGAAGAGTTCATCTAGTTCACTAAAGCTTCTTCAGGTTTGCCATTCATTAAAGTGATGTTAATGTACTTCTAGCTACTGTACTAGCTGAAAATTAAAGTTAAAAGCTACTTAGACTGTTAGGTGAATTGGGCCTACTTAGCAGTCATTAAACTGAATTATAAGCCTCTAATTTAAGTGTGTTGTTTATTTAATTTTAACTGAATGAATGTAGCTTTTACAGCACACAGTTGGGCACATTGTCTACTGTATGCATTTAGCTAAATTAGAGAAAATATTCAGTTCCTATATTAGTATTAAACCAGTTAATACTGCATTTTGTACAGCAACTTTTTGATAAAATTCCAGATTAGCCTAGCCACCAGATTAACACAGGCCTGGATTCACTAATCCTCCATGTAAGACTGACTAAGTCTTACTCGGAAACTGCAGTCTAAGAGTATGATGTCAGCGTGTCATGTATATTCATGAGGGCGTGCTGACTCAACTCTAAGGCTAATACGGAGCATGCACGAGTGCAGGGGGTGTGTCAGACTGCCAAGCAGTCCAAATATCCACGCCCCTGCAAGTGCCTAAACTGCAAATGTCTACTGAAATGAGCGAGTCCGCTCAAATGTCCTCATACCCATCACTACACTCCCCCACATTCTAAATCCCTGTACAAGTTTAAAATGTAAAGCGTTCTTTTTTTTTTTTTATTATTCCCGATATAGCTGCCCGTATTTGCGTGTGTGTGCGCGGGTTTGCCCATTGCTTAGCTACAGTTAGCAGTGTAGACAATGAAGAGGATAATAAACTACTTATATGCAAATTAAGCCAAATAGTAATAGCGTAGTGGTAGAGCCTTCATGCAAAGAGGAGGCATTCCCGGTTCGAGTCCCACCACTCCCCTTCCCATTTTCTGTAGGAAATCTGTGCATAACAATAATTCCTGACATTTATCTTTTAAATTTTAGTAAAATGCATTGAAATGGCCTATGTGGTAGTGAACAATATTTTATATATATATATATATATATATATATATATATATATATATATATATATATATATATATATATAAGAAGGTGGAATGGTCATGCATACTGATAAATGCATAAGTAACATATCTTAAGCAATGTGTAGCACTGCTAAGCAAAGTTTACCAGTATTAAGCACAGTTAAGTATAACTGCTCATAACTTAGCACTGCTTTAACTAGCACAATGGCTATGTGCGGAGCTGCGTATCACGCCAACTAGCGCAAACAAAACATGTTTGCGTGGAGCTGCACACCGTTGGGCAACATTGGGCAACGTAGAGCAACGTAGAGCAACGTTGGGCAAAGTTGAGCAAAGTCGGCTAAACACAGCCACACCTCCTAGCTGGTCTGGCACGTAGTAAAATAAAAAGCAATGACAGGCCTCGAACCAGGGATACTATGCACCATAATCACAGTATTAAACCACTAAGCCATGACAGCTTTACATATGGATGCATTTCCAACACACTCATATATATCAATGGAAGTTTACCCATTGCTAAGCAGGTTTGCTTTTAGCTGAGATTTTTCAAACCGGCCAATCACAAATAAGTGTGGGAAATGAGGCATATTTAAGCTCCATAGGTGGGAATAATTGCCATAACTGCTTGTAGCTCCCATCTGCAGACAGTATGGCTGGTGTTGGAGAGGGCTCTCATTTTTGAGCGCAATGGTGGGGCATTGAGGAGTCAAAAGTAATGGTTTGGCTCCTCGTCCATCATCATTATGCAAGACTCCTGCAGGGCCAGTTTCAAGGCTCTGAGTACAAAGCGGAAGCCTGGAACCGTCTAGCACATGATCTCACCAGGGCTACAGGTGTCCCTCGGACTGGTGAGCAGGTCCAACACCACTACTAAGACCTGAAGAGAATCAAGGAGGACCGACTGAACCAGTGGATACAGGAGGCCCGTGAAATGGAAAATGCCCCACTACTGAGTATGTAGCCATGGAATGAAGTATGTAAGAATTGCTATTGTAGTCTGTATTATGGATAGGTATGTCTCAATATCCCTTCATTTACTTCACAGCTGCAGGTGTCCGTGCTGCGAATCAGCAAGCCTATGCAGATAGGCTGCTAAGGCTGCACCACCAGGCAGGTTAGTAATTATTCTGCATGTGTTGTCATATAAAAGAAGTGAGAGAGCCTGAAAAAGAGTGTTGTAACCCATTAATGAAGGTATAATAAGTCTTGAATAACTTCTCTGCATGTACTGTTATATAAAATAAGTGACACAGCGTGAAAAGGTGTTGTAACCCATTAATAAAGGTATAATATGTCTTGAATAAAAGTCCTCTGCATGCACTGATATATCAAATAAATGAGAGAGCCACTAGAAAAGTGTGTAATGTAATTAATAAAGGTATAATTCCTGGAGTGTGTCCGTGTCACTTTCTTCGATATGTTGTTGTACCCTTGCATTATAGAAATAGTACTGTTGTATTAAGTGCAGTCAACCCACACATGGGTAGGCCCATATAAAGTGGATGAAGGGAGTGCCAGTAGCTGTTAAGTATATATACAGTCCTCAACTGTTGGTTCATGGCCGGCATGTACAGGTTAATCTGGCACATGAGTAGCTTGTTATTGTGTTCCCCAGAAATGTCAGTGTGCTGCTAGAAATGTAGGGGGCTGTCAAAATATACCTGATAATGTCACCTGAACACATCCAAATATGTAGTTATATAAATATAAATTGAATATATAAATATGTAGCAGTAACATCTGCATCCTGGACAGTTTGTATGTCAGATACAGGTCAGGTATATCAAGAACTAGCAAAACCCATTTCTCAATTTAACAGACATTGCCTAGTGTCATAATACATGTAGGGGATTTATAACTGCAGTCAATAGGAATGTAGTGTAAACTATAAGTATATATAAGTTGTTAATGGAGGTATCTTTTTACACCCTACTGTATGTGCATAAACAATGCAATTTCACACCTCAATGGGTATGTCTAATCTCATAACATTTGTTGGGACACATGTCCTATTGGTTTATAAAATATCTGCATTTACTTTGATGCATGTGCCCTGTTCACATACCACAATCTTGGTGGCCTGTTGCCACCAATCAATCCTGCATGCTGTTGGAATGTCCACTGTTGTTCTATATATGCATGTGTTATGCTTGCTGTCCAACTGTTGGAAATTTGGTGTGTTGGGTTAATGGGAATACTACTGTATGCTGTTACATCTAAATTGGAATGCTGTTGGCTATTACTAACCCATATTGCCATTAAATCCTCCTAAACATAGAACATATAGGAAGGCCGGTCCCAGTGGACCGACATGTCCCACCTCAGCTGGCGATGTCACCTGGCACCAGCAGGTCCGGTGCCCAGCCCGGGACCTCCTCCTCCTCCATTGGTCCAGTGCCATCTTTGGGGGGAAGCGCTGCAGGGGATGGGGCTCATCCCCCCACGCAAGCGTGGCCAGAGGAGGGCCACCTATCACCCTCCGAATGGTCCGGGCTGTGGTGTGCAGGGAGATCGAGCGTTCAGTCGCTGATCCTGTATGCCAGCTCGAGGCAAGAGTGGCACGACTCACGGGTGAGCCTGCCCCTCCTACACAGCCCACAGCACAGCCACCCTCTGGGCTGTGAAAGTGCAGTGGTGACTGCCCATGGGTGGGGATCTCAGTTCCACTGTTGCCATCTGTGGGCTCATGGGCTTGTGATTTCCAAACATCCTTCCCCATCAATGGTGTTCACCCACCCCATGTGTCATATTCTGCCCCTGTATCTTGTCTGTTTACCTCCCCAACCTACCTCCAAAAATATACCTACTTCCCCAACCCCACATTCCACTCTCACCTGGAAAAAAAAAAAAAAAAAAAAAGGGCAATCTGCTCCCACAAAAAAATTACGCCCCATTCATAGCTGCCCATTTTGCACACATGTCCGCTGGACACATAAACTGAAATTTAATTGGCAGAACAACATACTTCGTTGTCCTCACCCCTCTCTCGGCGGTGGAAGGCTTCAAATTTCTCTCTAAATTACTAGTATATGCACAGCTGTTGATGTTAAAGAAATGGGCAGCTATGGACCTTCCCTACATCTGTCCTGCACATCCCTAGCTGTTTTCTCTACTGTCTTTCCCTCTTTGTGCCCCTTTTTCACCACTGTCCTATCTCCCCCATTTTCTTTTCGTTCAAAGAAATGAGCGCGAGGGTTAGCAGGAGTAAGCACTATTAAGCAGTAGTTAGTGGGTTTGTGCGAGAGTGCGCTTGTGTGTGCTTAGCTAAGTATTGCTAAGCTTCATGCAAACACACGCAAACCCGCTTACAATTGCTTAAAAGTGCCTTTGTCACCCTGCATATGAGGGGCCTTGTCCTGCTCAGCAGCAAAATAAAACACCACTGTCAGTCTCGAACCCAAGACCTTGTACACACTAGACTGCATGAAGTACCAATAAGCCACAGTAGATATACTGCAGGTTGTTGCTGAAATATATATATATCATGCATCAGAATGAGTGAATGTAAAGGAAAGATAGGAATGCCATAACCCAAAACCTATTCTGTGGAACTTTACCAGCAGTTGTTGTGGAATTGCATTACATGACTGTGATAACAGAACCAGCCATTTTAGCAGTAAATAATGTTACAGCAGCACTTTACAACCTCCACACAGTATCATAGCAGGACAATCCCCACCCAAATGTACAAATTACCTGTGTGTTCAAGGTCCAGCAAGGATGTAGGTAGGCATACTCAGTACTGGAATTGTCAAGTTTTCATGAGCACCCTGTGTTAATGTCAACAAAAAAAAAAAAAAGCACAAACTGTGCAGAAGAGAGTACATTAATATCCACAGTATAGCAGTTCACAAACAGTTCATGTGCCAAATGAAAACATCTCAATAACTACGTATGTATGGCAGCTAATTGTATAAGTAGAAAAGAAACTACATACTCCCCTGTATCTTGTGTTAGCATTTGTAGGGGTGAGTACAATTCTACACTGACAACTGTGTACTGGAAGTGGCAACATTCAGGTCTGAGTACAACATTCAAATCACTGGCTACACCCCTAGCATCAGATACAAGAAGTATACCAACCTTCTGACTTACACAACGGTGTCCACAGCAAACAAGCATGGTCCCCACTTTGGAAAGCTGAAAGGGCTACGCCTACCTGACTTAGCAATTTATAGCATTTGGTTGCTATGACAGTGAGTACTGCAAGTACCACACAGCAGGCTGCATGCAATTACCAAATGGTGGCCAACAATTGGTGCAGAAGCCATCACATGCACATGTGCAGATACCTATAAAAGCAGGCTGTACTTCCTGTACACACATGCAATCATTTCATTGCAGGTACGGAGAGAGAGGGAGAGAGAGAGAGAGAGAGAGAGAGAGAGAGAGAGCGTTACAGAGTGACATAGAGAAACACAGACCACAGCAACAGCAACAGCAACAGGAAACAAAAAAAGATATAAAATAAAATATATTGAAAAAAATATATATTGAAAAAAAATATATTGAAAAAAATATATATTGAAAAAAATATTGAAAAAAAATATATTGAAAAAATATATTGAAAAAAAATAATATCGTGAAAAAAAATTTATTGAAAAAAAATAAGATAAACAAAACAAAGTGTACAAAACACACGGAACTGACTAATACAAACACATACAAAGGAAAGGTATGTAACAGATATGTATTTACTGGCATGTAGTAGATGTTTTTGAAGAGTACTCTACATAGTTTGAATCAGCCATATGTGGCAGCAGTACGTATCTATGCACAGATGCCCTGCATAACTACTGGCATGGAGTAATCAGTGTGTAGCTGTGTGCAGTGGGATATGACTGTGACATATGTAGTTCAGCATTAAATGTCAAACATCTGATCCATGTTATCTGTGTTCTGTACAGTAGTGTGTACAATATCTGTTTGGGGGAGTAGCGCATACAGTTATATAAACATGGATGTGACAGAGTAACAAATGCATGATAGTCATATTAACGTGTAGCTTAGCATTGGCAACAGCTGTACCAGGCTAGTATGCTAATCTAGCATTTGCAGCTATATATACACCCTCTAATATTACTGTGTGCTCACATGTGACACCTGTTCATGTTGCAGCAAGGCCCAACAGGTCAGCCGTGAGGTACAAGGACTTACAACAGTGTGGTCCTTGTGTGTGTATGGCACGCACATACGGAAAGATCTGTCTGTGTCAGATATATTAGCATCTGTACATGTGCATAGAGCAAGGGACATACTGCAACTGTTTGTGTAAGGTGGACATATAAATGTTGTTGAAGGTTGTTATGTGCATATTTCTATGTAGGTTGTAGTGTGTGGCAAACCAGACAGCATACAGTGCTGGTATATGACATGTGGTGGTTAAACGCTGTGGGTATGATTCGTCAGGTTTGCAGTTTTGCAGCTAGTGAGGCCTGCTAAAGCTACATGGGCTGAGAACACCTTCAATGCATTCTGCACAACACTGTGCAATATTATGACATAATTGTATACCTCACAACCTTTGCATACGTGATATTCCCACCATGAAAGGTGGACTGTATAAGTGCCTATATGTATATCTATGTGTACACCAATGGATGTTTATATGTATGTGTGTGTGTGTGTGTGTGTGTGTGTGTGTGTGTGTGTGTGTGTGTGTGTATATATATATATATATATATATATATATATATATATATATATATATATATATATATATATATATATAGAGAGAGAGAGAGAGACAGGGTCATATTTACTGCAACAGATGCCTGGTGACAAAGCCATTGACTCAAGCTCAATGTTGACACTGCATTGGCATCCCTCCTTGCAAAAACTCAGTACCCATTAACTACCACATAGGTGGTAGTCTACTTAACACCGAAGGTGTGATAAGAGACCATGGGACACAGGTGGACAGTAGTCTCCCCTTTGATAGACACAGTGCCACACTAGTCATGTAATCTTTCTATGTGGCACACGTCATCACAAAAGGTGTGTCATCCAGGGAAATATAGGTCAGTGTTCCCCTCTACTCCACACACATAAAACCCATTATAGAGTACAATGCCCCATGTGGTATGTACCTCACAAGACATCTACAGCAACTGGAAAAGACACAGACATACCTCACAAAGAGTAATACCGGCCTCAAACAGATGCCCTATGCAGACCATCTCACAAAACCACAACTAGACTGTGCTGCTTACTGCCTACCCAGAGGTGACCTCTGCCTAACATACAAAGCTATGTGAAACCCAGAGATGTTGGACATGCTCCACGTAAACAGATCACAATCCCTACGAGCTACACGCTCTAGGGACCTAAATCTTGTAACCTCAATAAACAGCACATGCTGGCGAGATATATTCCTATCTCAGAGACATCCCATACTCTGGAACAAACCACCTATCAATAGCAAACAAAGCTCCTAATTAGCAGTTGTCATATATAATCCTGATGGTTGTATGGGAAATTATTGGAGATAGGAAATACACCCCAGGAATCACCTCTGTGGCTCTGCTTGACAGGGCCACATGAAATGAAATTACCTGTGTGTCAAAGGCCAGGGTAGCGTATGACTAGACATCTATAGGTCCTAGGGCCAATAGTCTATAACCTACCTATGAACCGATACACACCCACATGTACTTGTTGCAATAATTGCTATGTGAGGTTGACTGAGTGTGATGGTGAATGTGTTGGTGAATGTGTCAGAGTTCTGTATATGTGTGATAGCTAAGTGGGAAACTGTTTCTGTCATGGTATTATGTGTCCTAGCTGTGATCCCAGCAAAAGATGTGTATGCTATTGCTAGGCAGAAAAAGCAGTATGCCATACGGTCTGACTTTGTCCATTGGTGTCGACTGGGGTGTCCCATTGTAGGCTACAGCAGTACCTGTATGCTTATTGAGTGTTACTGCTGATGAATCCAACCCCTGTATGAACTGTAGTACTACCTGAAGCTGTATGCCTAAACAGCACAGTATGGTGTATGTCCACATTTCTTGGAACCACTGTTTTGTTTGTTCCCCCATAGTCCTCAGAGGCATAAGGTCTTGTAACTACTGACACACAGTACTGTATGGTACACAGGTAAAGGTCATGTGGGTTGCCATACCTTTGTGTCTGGTATGTATGTCTGATGTGTGTGTGTGTATGCCTGTACCATGGCCGCGGTCATATGTGTGTTACAGGATATAGGTGCGTATCTAGCAACATGTATAGTCTAGTACAGCAGTATGCCACCTATATTAATGAATGAGCACATATGTTAGGCAGGGGTTTGCCATCAATGACTAGTGTGGTATACTGGTAATACTGTAACTGGACTTTACAATCATTGCAATGGATTACATGTTACATTATGCATTAGCTTGATATATACCCCCTGTGGCTAGGTGGTGCATTGTGTCGCATACAGTGTGCCATGTACTGTTGTATAGTCTTACATACTGGTTTATCTTTGTTGCTGTGCAAAACATGGTTTGATATATAGAGTGTGCCAGGCACTGTCAGGCAGTTGTGGGTTGAGCACTGATATGTGGTATTGAAAGTGTGTATCCTTTGACAGCCAATAGGTTGCTATATATTGCAGTTAATTGATATCTGTATTTTAGAATGTTAAGTGTGCCACTTGACTTGCTCACACATATTGTTTCATTGTCTTCCAAGGTCATGGGCCACCATCGTAATCCCTCATATAGCCCAGCAGAGGAGGAAGTGAATACAGCCACCATGGTTCAGCACTACGCCCTGCTGTTCTCAAGAACCAGCCAGGACCAGCATGAGTGGACTGCACTGTGGCAAGATCTTGTCCATAGGGTAAATGACATAGGCATGCATAACCGGACATATGAGCAGGTACGCCATCACTGTAGTGATTTAATTAGACATGTCCAGCAGTGTGCGTCTGATATCCGTAGACAACGGCTTGCCACAGGTGGTGGGGTAGCCATTCATCCCGCCCTCACCAGAGTGGAGGATCTGCTCCTGAGCCAAGTGGCTCCTGGCCAACAACAGCAACAACAACAACTAACATGTATCATCATGGAGGCCAGAGCCACCCAGCAAGTTGACATGGAGCATGCATGTAACATGGCATAGCTGTACAGTACTGTTACCTCTATTGGTAGATCATGCTTATGTGAGATGTGTACTGTGTAGTTACAAGATGTTGTGCAATAATAATAATTATGCACTACTCATCCTATGTGTATACATAACATACATGTGCTAAACCTGTGTCCACAATTATCTGCTAAAGACACAGATGCTCTAATCAGAAATTTATATCTGTGTGACATACAGATACACATCCAGCCATGGTATGTATACCTGTGAGTGATGGTGTACAGGACATTGCAGAGCTTTTAATACTTGCACAGCAATGTTGTGTCCATGCACACATTGCATTCCAGGGTGAGGCCAATCACTGAACAAAACACACATGCATCAAAGCCATGTATACTGTTATTAACAAGGGCTGTCTGCACTCACACTGCATGCTATTGAGCAACACATGTTCTGCATGCTGACATGTTTGATATAAATGTTTGGCTTGTGATACTGTACCCCACCATCACACACTATTGAGTATGTTCTGGATTATTGCTGGTGGTGTGTGTGTGTGTGTGTGTGTGTGTGTGTGTGTGTGTGTGTGTGTGTGTGTGTGTGTGTGTGTCTGTTTTAGTGAGGAGTGTATTTGTGTGCATGTGTTCATGTGTGCATGTGTTCATGTGTGCATGTGTGCATGTGTTCATATGTTCATGTGTGCATGTGTGCATGTGTGCTGACATCATGTACAGGTCGTAAAGTGTGTTTCCTGTCTTCCTCTCACAGGTGCTGATTTTGGGCTGGTTCACTGCAGCAGGGAAACTGATGTCACTGAACATAATAGTGATAATGAAGATAGGTGTGTTGAGGCACAGGCATGTTTGCCAGGGTCTGTCGTTGGGCCACCAATCGACAGTACACAAGTGTCCACCCCATCCATGCACACAGTCATACTGCCAATACATCCATTACCAATGCCCTTAGCTGAGGGACAGCGTACAACCGGCATTGGCCAGGACAGTGTGGTATCTATGGCGCATGCATCCCAACACAGCAGCCATACCCAGATGTCTGGAAGGGTACCACATAGGCAGATGTCCAGGGGTTCTTGTCAGAGCACTGCTGCTCATCATGCCACTGGCAGATGTGCCACAGGTCTTACAACCTCACGCATGTTCCAGGCTGTCATGGAGGCACAGGCACATATGGAATGGTACACCAGACAGGGACTAAGGGCACAGAGAGCACATAACACTGCCGTAATTGACAGTATCCATGACCTAGCAGGTGCCATCCGTCATTTCACTGAGGTCACCGATATACGTTGGGGTGAGACATTAGATTTCCTCCGCAATGTCATGTCCATGTGTCAGGACAGTGCGGGATGGTTGAGTCATCGACGTGGATGTATGCCAGCAACATCAGCAGCTGGCAGTCACCGAGGACATCCCTCAAGTCACATTCACTCCCATAGTGCCAGTACCAGCCCCAGCAATGTTGGGGGTGGGCTGTCCATAGACCGTCCTAGAAGACCACGTGCATGTGGCTCTGGACAGTCCCAGCAGGGTCCTGGGTCCAGTGTACATCCATCTACCTCTGGGGATAGTACCCAGTCAGGCTTAGTAACTGATAGTGTCAGTAGCACCCCTGCCAGGCACAGGTATCGTATCCGTGGCCAGAGACAGTGATCTGTAAAGCCTGGCAGGTACAGTCTGTGGCTGACCCACAAATACCCGTATATGGCAGCCACATGGTGGAACTGTGTGCATGCAGAGACACACACACACATAAATAAGACACCTAGGGCTACCACATACCCGCACACATTACATCAACATTGGCCCATAGCAGTACTCTTGGCCCTCGCGCGCACACACACACACACACACACACACACACACACACACACACACACACACACACACACACACACACACACACACACACACCCACACACACCCACACACACCCACACACACCCACACACACCCACACACACACACACACACACACACACACACGTCGATTGTATGGCTCACTGTAGGCATCTGGCAAACCAACAACATACCCTGTGCATATGATGAAACCTGTGCCACCTCCTGTCATCTGTAACATCGATGCAGGAACAGGCTACCATGGTGCTGATGTACAGGGTGACTTTATAGCAGTATAGCAATGTTAGAATGTTGTCAGCAGTACAGCGTAATGATATGCTTGAAGGTGTAGCTGAGCAGGCATGATGCATTTAAGCTATGAATGTCAATGTAGTAATGTTTACACCAGGGTTAGTTCCAATAGTGTATTGTCCACCCATGTGCCACTTGGCTGATGTGTGTAGTATTGGCAGCATGTGTTAGAGAGTGGACAGTATGTGTGGGATGTGTGTGGCACAGATTTGCAGGTGTACATTTGTGAACATGGTGGAGGTGCACTGTCTGCATGTACGTGCATAGTGGACACATGGGCGGGGTGACATGCCCTGTATTACACAGTAGCACTCCATAGTCTCTATTGGTGGCCAGTATGCATTGTACTACACACATATCGGAACTTGACTACACGTGTGTATGACATGGTTTGACACTGTGCTGTGGGTGATACTGTTACTATCTGTCATTGTTTTGCATTCTGGTAGTATACATAACTTTAACAGCCTGACCATAACCAATCATTAGATGATGTCTTGACAACTGACACACAGATGTAGGACACACAGTAATATTTGGATCCTTTAGGTACTATACTATGTCAGTAACCAGTGGTACTCACCTGCACCCATTACTGAGACCACTCCTGTTTGGCATATAGCTCTCTTAGGTACAAACAATCACAGTAGGGATATGTCTGTCCACATCTGGTAATGCATACTGTGGCCTATAATGCATTCTCCAGATGACCCACACATCCTCCACAAGAGTATCACACAGACAGATCCCAGTTGTCAAACCCATGCTGTAAAGCTATAAGCCAACCAAAGCATAGTCATCCACCTTTATGGAACATAGTATCCCCACAGTACCACATAGGTAGTAGCCACCAACATGAAGAACAGGTACCGATGTGTACATGCAACCAAGTGGTATGTCATCTCTCCTTTGATAATCACATTTCCAAAGGTACTTTTAAATCCCTTGGTGGATCACATAAGCAATAAGGGGTCTGCATGCATATCCACAAGGGTTGTTGTACACCTATAATGAATAGCCATCATTGATAGACTTTGCTGCATTTGAACAGGTTTGACATATACCTCGGCCATAAACCCTCACTCACACAATTCTATAGAAACCGTAATGAGTGTGTGTGACACAGTTGACCTAGGCCAGGAATCACTGCAGTGGCTGGCCTTGTCACAAGCATACAGATGTGACCTAAGGTCTGGAAATCAGCAGCACACTCTGGAAAAGATGACAGATGTGTTCTTGGAGAAAGCAGGGTTCCCACACATGCAATAATTGAGGTCACATGTATGTATATGTATTTGCCACACAGCTACCTCACATGTGCAATGCACATACTGGTGTCACACTGATATGTCATACAGTAGTTAAAGCAAAACCCACAACACATTGACCAACAGTGTCACACACATAGAGCACACACACACACACACACACACACACACACACACACACACACACACACACACACACACACACACACACACACACACACACACACACTCACCAAGTGCAGGATTCAAACCCCTACCTTGCTACTTCATGATACTAGAGGAGTATGTATTAACATGACACACTATACACATTACTGTGAGTGCTTGTTTCTACAGGTATATTTATAGGATGGTGACATCATCAGACCTGACAAAGAGTAGTATACCACTTTTAAGGTGTTTGAGTACTCTCCAAAAAGGTTGCTCCTCTCCAAGGAGATCACACACAAACAGACACACACACACACACACACACACACACACTTGTCAAGTGCAGGATTCAAACCCCTACCTAACTGGTTTATGATACACATTTACACAACACGCTATACACATTACTGTGAGTTCTCTTTTCCACAGGTATATTTGTAGGATGGTGACATCATCAGACCTGACAAAGATTAGTATACCACTTTTAAGGTGTTTAAGTACTCTCCAAAAAGGTTGCTCCTCTCCAAGAAGATCACACACAAACAGCCACACACACACTTGTCAAGTGCAGGATTCAAACCCCTACCTAACTGGTTTATGATACTACAGGAGTACACATTCACACGATGCACTATACACATTACTGTGAGTTCTTTTTTCCATAGGTATATTTGTAGGATGGTGACATCATCAGACCTGACAAAGATTAGTATACCACTTTTAAGGTGTTTGAGTACTCTCCAAAAAGGTTGCTCCTCTCCAAGGAGATCACACACAAATGGACACACACAAACACACTTGTCAAGTACAGGATTCAAAACCCTACCTAACTGGTTTATGATACTACAGGAGTACGCATTTACATGACACGTTATAGACATTACTGTGAGTTCTCTTTTCCACAGGTATATTTTTAGGATGGTGACATCATCAGACCTGACAAAGATTAGTATACCACTTTTAAGGTGTTTGAGTACTCTCCAAAAAGGTTGCTCCTCTCCAAGGAGATCATACACAAACAGACACACACACTTGTCAACTGCAGGATTTAAACCCCTACCTAACTGGTTTATGATACTACAGGACTACGCATTTACACAACGCGCTATACATATTACTGTGAGTTCTACTTTCCACAGGTATATTTGTAGGATGGTGACATCATCAGACTAGACAAAGTGGGTTACATTAGGTGACATTGGGTGGGCTACATAGAAGGAATGTCTAAACACTTTGGCCATGTGATCATCAAAGGAGAGTTTACTATCTAACTGTGTCCCCCAGGCCTTCCTGACTTTCTCCATACATACTGGAGTACCACCTATGTGGTAATTTGTTTGCACTTTGTTTTAGCCAAAAGGGGATGACTATGCATTCTTTGGCATTCTGCTTGGGGCATTGATTTGACACCAGGTATCTGTCTCTGTAAGCCCCTTCTGGAGGATGTGTGTGTCAGCCATAGAGTCGATTATGGACCACAGTTAGCAGTCATCTGCAAACCTGTTCAGCATGCTCCTCCCATGCTTGCCTGTACCTCTGAGCAGTGTCTACTGAAAAGGTGGGGTCCCAGGACCAAGACCTGTGGGATGCCATTTGTGACTGGCTTAGAGTCGGACATGGCACCCGCAAATCTGAACATGTGTGTTTGATCTGTGAGCCACTTGGCCACCCATCCTGTGACATAGCTGTTAATGTTCAAGTTGGTAAGTGTGTCCATGATGACAGAGTGGGGAATGGTGTAAAAAGTCCTTAGTGAGGTCCAGGTGGGCTGTGTGGACTACTTTCACCTCCATCTATGTCCTTGGTAACTGTTTGAAGTAAGTCAACTATGTTTAGGAGGCAGGATCTGCCTTTAACAAGGTGAGATTGTGTAGAGTCCTGTGTCTGGAGGTCCCCAAAGTCTCTGTTTATGGGTTCCATGACAATTTGCTCAATAGCTTTGTAGACCAGGCTGAGTAGACATATAGGGCAATGGTTTCCAGGTTCTGTTGTGGCACCCCCTTTGTGGAGCTGGATGACTGTTAGTGTATGCCATTCTTTGGGTACATACCCTGTGTTACGATTGAGTCTGGGCAGTGAATATAGGTGAGGGTGTAGTTCCTTTTGGGCCTAGTGTAAGACGCAGCCTGGGACACCATCCAGTCCCATTGATGCTGTGTTCTTGGCTTTGGAGAGGGCTGTCTTTACCTGCATGTCCATGATGTCTGGGGCTCCGCATCCATCTGTGATGGACACAGGCCCTTTTGGGGGTGATGGGTGAAGTTTACACTGAACTTGTCCCCCAGGATGTAGGCAATGAAAGTTGGTTCATTGTATTTTTTGCCATTTGTCAGTAGCTGACAGCATATTTGGAAGTTGACACCTGCATGTCTGGTATAGCTACCACAGGCTTTGTGGTTGTTATTCTTACATTCCTTGGCAATTTGTCTTTAGAAACTGTCCTTGAATTATTTTATGAGCGATCATTGTTTCTTCCTAATAATGATCAGTGATGCCTTTCCTTTAGTGAAGTTGGCTTTATCAGGTGTTAGTTTCCTCCTTCTGTTGTCTAGCTTATTTATGGGCAACGGCCACCAGATTGTTTTCTTATTTTTGGAGGAGTGCTTCTTGGTTTTATTTGTGATGTCTCGATCCATGCATCTCTGTAAATGCTCATAGGATGCACTTGTAACTGATTCTGCAGATTGTATACCATTATCCTATAGCAAGAGGGCTTTGGAACTTTCCACTTTGGTCTTGGGACGTGTGCAGTTTGCTTTTGAAAATGTCTTCACTGTGGTTTCATTGACTGGGTGGGGGGGCAGGATGTGGATGTCCAGTGTGATTACTTTATGATCTGATATTACCAGCCAGGGTTTTATCTCTATTGTGGAACACTGGTACCCCATGTTGGTGATGATCATGACCAGTATGGTGTCACCTCTAGTGGGCAAGGTGGCCAGCTGTTCCAGAGTGTTAGAGTTTTTAAACTCTAGGAAACATTGGGCAAAGGATGTTGTACACAAGTAATTCTCCCACTCAGTGTTTGGGTAGTTGTAATCACCTCATATAATGGTGTTTGATAGGACCTTTATATTTTCCACTGTTCTCAGGAATACTGAGTGAGGTTCCTGTGACAAGGTAGGTGATCTGTAGCAGGCTACAATCTGATGAGCAGCTTTGCCCAATGTTAGTTGCACTTGCATGGTCTCCAAGGCCTCATGCTGTGCCACTAACCTGAAGGTGTGCATATCCATAAGGTAAATGGGTACACCCTTTCCTTTTGTATTTCACTCATGGTTTTGGGTCCGAAGGTCAGAGGGACTGTGAGTGTTTTACATGGAGTATGTCCAACAGCTCTGCATTTGACATAGCTTTGTATGTTAGGCAGTGAACACATCTGAGTAGGCGCTATGCAAGGGAGTACAGATGGAGCATTTTGAGATGGTCTGTGTATGGCATGTATTTCAGGCTGCTAATGCTCTTTGTGAGGTATTGCTGCAGGCTTTCCAGTTGTAGTTGTAGTTGTCTTGTGAGGTACATAGCAAAAGTGGCGTTGCACTCTATTATAGTTCTAGTGAGTGATGAGTAGTGGGGAACAATGTCCTCTTCTATTCTGCATGAGACACATTTTTGTGATGAGGTGTGCCACACAGCAGGGTTTCCTGACTACTGTAGGAATGTGATTATCACAGTTGTGTCCAGTATCCACCTGTGACCCAAGGTCTCTTGTCACACTTTCAGTGTTAAGTATACTACCGCCTATGTTGTAGTTCTTGGCTACAGAGTTTTTAACAAAGGGGATGACAATGCACCTTTTGGCATTGGGCTAGAGCCCATGGCTTTGACAACAGCCATCTGTCTCAGTGAGGCCCTTTTGTAGGATGTCCACATCTTTAGTGTTTACAATTATGGCTCCTAGTTTGCAATCCTCTGGAAACTTCAGTAGCCACAGACCTTCCATGTTAAAGTTTACTTCAGGGAAGTAGATACTAAACAGAACAAGACACAGGACTGGACCTTGTGGTACTGCACTCATCACTGGTCCAAAGTCATACTTGGAGTCTGCTACTTTCACAGTGTGTGTTCTGTCAGTAAGCCTGTTGGCAACCTATCTTGTGATATAGCAATTTATACCTAGTTTAGCGGGTTTATCTATATTTCCAGAGTGTGGGGTGGTGTTGTAAGCAATGGCAAGATCAACATAGGCTGTGTGAACCATCTTACCCTTGTCTACAGTTCTGTTGACTGCTTCAGTGTCATCTATCAGGTTTAGGAGACATGATCTGCATTTTACAAACCCAACATGGTTGTGGTCCAGGGTTTGGGGATTACAAATGTAATTTTTTATATGTTGTATGATGATACATTCCATGGCCTTGAAGAGCGGGCTCATCAGGCTAATGGGGCACTAGTTCCTGGGGTCCGTGGTGTCTCTACCCTTGTGTAGTGGGATAACCGTCACTGTGCACCATTCAACAGGCACAAAGCATGAGCTGAGGCTATGACTGCACATGGTACATCAGTGTGGTGCCTGTTCGTTCTGTGGTTTGTGTGGAACACAGCCTGTGAAGTTATCTGGTCCCATGGCTGTTGTGATACTGGCTTTGGAGAGTTTTTTTACCTGTGCAGCCGTGATGACAGCAACTTTGCAGTCTTCCATTATAGAGATGTGCTCTTTCATGGGTGAGAGGGGGGTACAGTTAACACTGATCCTATCTGCCAGGATGTTGGCAATATCAGTTGGGTCTGTATATTTAGTGCCATTGAGCTGTAACTCAGAACAGATCTGAGTGTAGCCATGACATGGACCTGTCTGTTGGGCAGAGATCTCCTGAGTAGACAGTATGCAACATAGTATAGATTGGGTTACATTTAGTCTTGTTGCATGGGGCAACTGTTTGAGGCCAGTGATCCTCTTGTTAGGGTACTTCAGTGGTCTTTCTGGCTGCTGAACGTGCCTAGTCAGATTCATCACAAGTGTGTTGTGGTACTCTCTGACGGGTCTGATGACTGATGAGTAGTGGGAACCTCCTTTACCTACATGCACAGACCTTGGCAGTTTGTGTGAACACAGAGCATGATTTTCTGACAACTTTGTGAATGTGTTTCTGGAAGTAGAGATGTCTATCCACATTTGTCCATAGATCCCTTATTATCACCTCCGTATTTGGCATAAGTGTGTGAGCATGCCCAGTATGACCTTTCAGTATGTTGTTGCCTGACATTTGCTTCATTTATTTGTGTGTGAGCATGCCCAGTATGACCTTTCAGTGTGATGCTGAATGAAATCCACTACATTTGTTGGAGTGTGTGAGCACGCCCAGTATAGACATTTATACTATATGTGTATGGAAAAATCAAGTTGTATTTTTACAGCAGGCCTCACCTTTGTGTCATAGATCAACAGGGATCATGCTGTGCCTGCAGGGCTTCCATGAGACACTTTGCATAGACTTATCAACATTTCTACATACAGGGGGGAACAGCTATTCTTTGTACATTTCTACCCGGGGGCACACTTGATTGTTATTGGGGGTGTACATAGGATGAGGGGTTCACCTGACACTTATACACATTTGCTATGTGTGCACTGCTATGTACGGTACACCATTTCAGTCTGTACTGTTGCCTATCATACTGGCTTGAGGCATACTACTGTATTACACTTCTTAGTGTCCAATGCCACATATATTAGATTGCAACTTCATAGCCTACACAACCCACATCACACCGCCTGGCCTGATGTTCTCTGTCTGCATAGGCCTGTGGGGGTGGTTACCCATATGCCTCTTTAGGGGCATGTTACAGCATTTCTTTGTGTTTGCATTACTGTACAATTGTCCTGCTGTGTCTGTGCTACTGAAATGCTATCATGGCTTAGTGGTTCAGTACTGTGACTATAGTGCACAGTATCCTGGGTTTGAGCCCTGTCACTGCTTTTTATTTTCATGCTGGGAAGACCAGACTGCTTAAGGGACAGTAAAGCTAATATGAGCATGTTTACCTGTTTTTGCTCAACTTTGCCCGACCTTGCCCAACATTGCTCAACATTGCCTGACATTGCGGTAGTTAGCACGGGCAATTTTGTTTACATATACTAAATATTGGTAAAAGCTGCTTAGCATTGCTTTATATTGCTTAAAACATAGCAATCATGCCTCAGGTGGTGCTGCAGGGCTGCTTACGTCGGATACACATACTACACTACCTATAAATGTTTGGAAACAGGTAGTGTCAAGTTAAGCATCCCTTTTATTTTATGTGTGAGTCAGAGAGAGGTAACATTTCCAGGGTTCCTACTGAGCCAGTGTATGTGCTATGCATTGCCTCTTTGCCAAGGCCAAGGCATACTGGGCATGCCTCCTTCTGCCTACTGGGGCAGGCTCAGGTTGTTCCTCCTCTGAGTCACGCTGTGCCTGTGCAGGCCTTGGCAATGGTGGGGGGCTGTTTGTCCCTGACCCATGCTGTTCCTGCTGTAGCTGTTTTCGCAGGATCATATTATGCAGCATGGCACATACCATGACAATTTGGGTATATGTAGTTGGTGAGTACTGCAAGGCTCCACCAGATGTGTCCAGGCACCGGAACTGTGACTTGAGCATCCCAGACACACGCTCGATTACATTTCGTGTTTGTGCGTATGCCTCATTATGGAGTTCTTGTTCAGGTGTGTGTGCATTTCTGATGGGTGTCATCAGCCACGGCTCCAGTGCGTATCCAGCATCCCCCACTAGGTGACCATCAGGAATGTCTCCATTGGCAAATGTCTGGTACAGCTGCATCAGATGCCAGATATGGGAATCATGGTAGCTTCCAGGGCAGCCAGCACACACATTCAGTATTATGCCCTGGGCATTGCACACAACCTGGAAGTTGATGGAGTGGAAGCCCTTGCGATTTATGTAGGCCCAACCCCGCTCACTGGCTGGTGCTTTGATGTGTATGTGCATGCAGTCAATTGCACCCACTACCTCAGGGTATTCCGCTATTTGCTGGAAGAGACACATATTGCTGGCCAATACATCACTGGAATTGGGGAAATATACATGATAACCGACATGTGCTGACATGGCATTCAGGAACTGGTGCAGCACCCTGGATGCTGATGCCTGTGATATCCCCATCATATCACCAGTTGGTCTCTGGAAGGTACCTGTTGTTAGTATTCTTAGGCCAACACATACCTTGGTTTCCACTGGTATGGGTTCCCCTCTGTTGGTTTTGTGTGTGAGACGTGGCCTGCACAGCTCAACAATTTGCTGCAGGAGGTCTCTGTCCACTCTATAGCGCTCCACTATTTCCAGCTCATGTAGCCCCTGGTAGGTTACCCTGGGTCCGTACACTCTTCTCCGTCTCCTCACTCTGGGTTGCTCAGCAGCATTTGCAATGGCACCACCCTCAGCATCTTGCACATGTTGCCTTATAATAGCAATGGCAGCCCCTAACATTTTTTTGTCTCAGTTGAGCTTTTTAAGTTTTCACTTCTCTTTGTAGACTGCAGTGTTGCAGTCTTTCTGAGAAAAACATGGGGGAATGTTGTTTGCAGAGTTTTAAGTGCTGGGCTGGGCTGTGCTAGTGTACTGCTTGTGTAATTGGCTGATTCTGATTGATTTCACCTGGCAGGTCTGCTAGTTCTCCTTGCTTAACTTCCTACTACTTCTTTTCCTTCCTTTTCCCTTTCTGTTTCCACAGGAGGCAGCGACACGCAAACAAGCACAAACACGCGCACACAGGCTTACACGGGCTTACACAGGCTTAGGCAGGTGCACATGCACGCACACAAGCTTAGATAGCCTTACACAGGCTTACACAGATGCACACACGTGCACACAGGCTTAGACAGGTTTACAGGCATGCACACGCACACACACAGTGTAAGCATCTTTGCAAGAATCTTTGGTGATATCCACGGCGTACACCTTCGGTTTCTGAGTTTCAGTTAAAACAACTGTAGACATGCCTCTTCCAGTCCTGAGTCACTTACAGCAAACACATGCCACCCTGCTCCAATAAGCTTACAGTCTTTGATACATACCCCCTCATGATGTCACCTATTTTCTACTCTGTTACTCCCCTAATCCTGCTCTTACACTCTAGGGACATAGTTCACATGGCAGGGAAAATTGGGATTCACTATCCTTATCCTCATTTGCATAGGATTGCCTAGTAATGCTTGGTTACATCTCTCAGACTGAGCTTCCCCCCTTAGCAACCACTACTCAGTAGCCATGTTGTCTTCAGCCTGCCATTCACCTGCACGGCAGATGAATATTTTTAATAAAATGCCTATTTTTGGGTTTTATTTTTTTTTTCTGGTTTTTAGAGCACCGCACGTTTGTGGGGCGCTGCGCTACGCTTAAACATCGGAGATCGGGGGAAAAAATATTTTTTATTATTTTGCAACAGATAAAAATGCCAATGGCCTTATATCTGGCCATTGGCATGCTTCCTCAACTGGATGCATCCTTTATTTGGAGCTGTCATAGCTCCGTTTTGCTATTTGCAGAACAGTACTCCGTTACCAATGGCGTACATTTCTGCAAATAACACTACTCTTACTTGGATAGGTTAGTGTTTCCTGGATGGCAAATTTACATCATTTGCATAGCTTTCAGCAGCAAATGAGGTAATTTGCATAACATAACACTGTCCGTGCAAGGGTAGTTTTAAGAACTCTCATGCATGCCCCTGCCAGCTGTTCCTGGATTGCTCGGCAGACATATTGGCTGTCTGGAGTCTTACTCTACTCTTAGACTCTGTGCAAGCCTTCGTGAATCCGGCCCACACAGGTATCCATTGCACTATTACCATGTATAAAGATGTAATTTAAAGGTTCTGCCTGCTAAATTTGTTGCTGCACCAGCTAAACAGTCATTCTACATGGTACAAATATTCTCAAGCAACTGCTTTATTTGTGCAAATTGTAGCATTTTGTAAATATAGCTCTACAGCTATAGTAGTACCATGAAATAATGGCACTGACTCCTATAGTGAATTTCATGAAAGTTGAAAAAAGCCAGTGACTCAGGCTGTATCCCTTTTGACATCCCCAGTGTATTCAATATCCATAAATTATTTTCAATTAAAACATGATTGAAAAACAGTTAGGAGCATTGAGGCAGCTAGACTTTGGAGCAGGCAGGGGTCAGACTAAAGCTCATAAGCTGTTCAAATAATTTCTGAGAAATGTAATTACAAAATTAACTATTGTCAATGCCAGTAAAATGAGCACACATTTCTGGTCTGGGTGGACAGAATCTGGGAAATACTGAATGACAATATGATCACTGTATCACTCCTAAAATACAAACGGATAAGCAACGGTTAACTCGCTGCTCACATAAATAACTGTTAGCAGCTTGCACAAATGTTTAGTTTTTGGGCTTTATCTTTAATGAATTCATAAAAAGTACTGATAGTAATTGAAATAAGGCAATAATAATAAGGCAGTAAGTAGTAAGGATTATAATATCATTTTATTGATCTGATAACCTGATAAGGGCATATGTTTGAGAAAATGTTTTTGTTGGCCCCTCAAATGTACCATCTACAAATATGCTAAGTTCTATATTTTAAAGGAGTATGAGCCAGGAAGACTACTGTTTATTTCATAATAAAGCCAACTTGGTTTTTGCTACTTTGTTGTTTGTCACAGGCTGTGCCATTGTGAGATGCTAAGTTCTAGAGTCAGTATACCCCCAGGCTGAGAACACTTAGGTTTTATAATTGGTTACCTGATTATCTGTTATGATTTATTCCTGTGATGGTAGATAATGTTATTCTGTGAGATGCTTAGGGTTCATTAAGTGACAAGGGGCACACATCTTTCCTTATTAGTACTTTTTTTTCATTAGAAGTGGAAACTCCATGTAAAATTCCCACAGCTAAAATGTTCCTCATCCAATATCACTGCAACTGTTGGTTTTAGGTATAAGTTATACTTATTGTCCAATTCCTCAAATATGTATTACCCTGGCTGAAAATGCACTGACTCTAAATTCAGCTCTGCAACGATGGGAGAACCTCAAATCCCACACCAGTGTGCTTCCATGATGGGGACATCCACAAGTCCTGGAGAAACAATGTCTCCTCCTCCTCTGCCTTACTCTTCTCTTCAGCAGTGTCAGCTCTCAACAGGTGGGCTCTTCCTACCTGGTTTTCCTATAATATATGATATAAAACAATAACAATATATGTGCTTGCCATAGTACAGATATGATAGTATTATATTATCCTATGCAGTGTTCGGCTACATGTCATGACTGTGTAGTCCATTCCAATCTGTTACACTGTGTGCCCCTCTAATATAATCAGTTTTAAACAGGTCATGCACATTAAGTTACATTCACTGCTGTTGTTATCATGTCACATAAGCATGGACTGAAGATCAGTGGATACATTGTATGAGTGTAAAACACTGAAACGTGTTATGAAGAGCATGACGTGATCTTGAAATATTGTGCTGGTAAACACAGATGCAGAGGTATTTAGACTGAAATGTGGCATATTCTGTGTCAACATCACATTGTTGTACTGTATGATAATACACTGAAAGCATATTGATTTACATCTTGTATGCATACCTCTCAACCTCTTAGAGCAAGAAATCTGGACAAACATATAAAGAAAAGTGGAACAAAGGCCAAAAATTGGGACAATTTAAAAAAAATTCTCTTACAAACTTAGAAAGTTGATAGAATAACAGGTTTTGCATTAGCATGAATTTTCTGAAGAGTATGAAGTCTGAAATTCAAATGTCTGTCATTGATTTCTAACTTCAGTCTTTAATGATTTGCCACTAATTTGCCAGAAATACAAAATTTTAGGAAAATGGGCAAAAAATATGAGGCAAAAATCTGGACATTCTCTGAGAATCTGTACAGTTGAGAGGTATGTTTGTATGAAATATGTTCCATGCATGTGGAAAAATGCAATGATTATACCTGCTTGGTGCATCATTCCCAGCAATGTTAACATATACAGTTAAGTAGAGATCATAATAACCACTGCCAACACAAAATACATTTGTAGATGATATCAATGTTCAATAGCATAAGCTGAAGGAAGCAAAATGTTATATAAAGTGCGCAATCACACAGAACGACATCATGATGAATTTCATAAAACATAATTGGCTATGCTCATCTACCATAAACAAATATTGACTAGGTGCCCATGCCCAAGCATTCCGCATAATGACACCCATCTGTACCACTGGCAACACCATATTCAACCAGTTATGAGTGTTTGTCAGAATAATTTAGCATTGCCTATTGTTGTCAGCAAATGCAGCCCTCAATGTAAAGAAACAATTGCAAGCATGCATGGTGTGGTCTGTTAAGATGCAGGAATGACATGGGCACAAATGGATCCCCTGTTAAATTTGTAGACTGTATGTCAGATGAAATCACTGTTGAACATTCAGCTAAAAGATGACTACATACATACTGCCTTACATAAGAGCCACTAGGTAATGCATTGCATAGTATTGTGTTGTGGGCATTTGCATTGCGTGCATACACATTTGTATACCAGCACTTACACCAAACCCACAGTGGCTCCCTTAATGAGCACAGCATGCATTGCATACATACACATCTGTACACCAGCACTTACACCAAACCCACAATGGCTCCCTTATTAAGCACAGCATGACAGACATTGGAGCACATTAAACAACCAGCATTATGCCTATGTGACAAAACCAATAAGTCATAACTGTTTGATATGTGCAGACCTCTGTGTCACTGAACAAACTTGTACTCAGGTTTCTAGACGTAGGACTCAATGTAAGATACATCACACTTTTAATGTTGTCAGTTACCAGAATGTCAAGCATAAGTTATATGCATTGCCATACTTTAAACATTGTGGAAACTATGCATTGTAGGTAATATAAATATATGTATATGCAAATGAATACAAGGGTCACACTGTTTGTACATACTGACAATATACATACATTAATTCATTCTGTCCCGCAAACATACATATACTTCAGCCTCTCTGATGGTATAGAGGAATAAAGCTATGTCTGCGACCCAACCAACCTTGGTTCAATTAGCAGCTTTGGTGACTGATGAAGTGGAAATGAGAGATGGGTGTTCCTGTCCCAGGAAAAGGGTGGTCCCAAGTGCATTCCGCCATAACAATCTCTAGTGGAGGCCAGGGACATGTGAGAGTGGTTGTAGTCTAAGGAGAGATTAGGGTGGGGACACTTGAGAAGGTGCTGTGAAGGTGGAAAGAGAGAGAGAGAGAGAGATTAGGACCTCTCTATTACAAGCCCAGCTTCATGACATGACCAAGGGATCATGAATCAGGGGGGAAACTCAGTATATTATAAAAAAGAACCCCCCACTAATGGTATGATCGCCAGATGCCCCAGGGCACCCTTAAGATCCATGCTGGCCCCAGACATATGGAGGAAGCCTGGGGGTACTATGGGGTGGTAGGTAGATCTGGTGATAAATGTGGGACACTAGAATACTGGGAGAAAAATATATATATATATAGTTTATTCATGTAGAACTAAAAAGAAACATCTTCCCCATGTCAAACAGCTGCATTCATTCCCCTCCACATCACACCTCATACTCCATGCATACACCCACTACCCAAAATGTCATAGAATGAAGCAATGGTACATTATTTATAAACATCCTCAGAATGCTGTGACTACCTAAAGCAAAGTGACAACACAGCTAACCAGGTACCTGCACACAACAGTAATGGTGCTCTCTGCACAGGCAAGGAATGTGTGCCCATCATATATACACATGCTGTTAATGAGAATGCCCACAAACACGGAAGGCAATGATGTGAGTGGCTGAAAACAGTGTGCACATACACAGCAAGTCAAGTACTATCAATATGCTGCAATGTAGCAAAAAGGCCTACTCACTAAACAACTCCATTAAGGTTACTTTATATGCAAAATGGAACACTGCTACTATGCTATAAATGTGTGCAGAATCAGGTTATGGTTATAATTTCACTGAATAGTATAACTTGTAAAGCAGAGCAGCTGATAGCAAGACTGATAATGCATGCTACACAGATGACAACTTCAATATCATTTACAATACATCAATATGCCTTCAGTTTACAGAACTGCACATGTACATTGCATTATGGAGATCTGAATATGTGACCTTACCACAGTGTTACCACTTAAAGGAAAATGTAACTAAATATGTCATCCTCCACAATTATCCACCTACATACACTACTACTACTACTAGTGGACAGTGAGGCACACACATTTATGTTTGGGAGGGTGGATAGTGTGATTTTGCTGGTGTGCTTAAGGATGCCCATATAATACCCTTTCATGACCATGACTGCAAAACTTTGCAGACTATTGTATGTGGGTCTATATTAGATAAACAAAAGTTTTTCTTACCGAACGCTGACATGCTCGAAAATCCCAGAACTCGAAACTGCAATTGTGGGGGGCTGCACCCCCCACCCCCCGCTAAAAATATATTCCAACTCTGAGATCGCACTACAATGAGGAAAGGGCAAATATTCCCATCTTCACTGTACCGGGATCTCACAATTGCGGTTTCGGGTTCCAGGATTTTCGCTCATGTCAGCGTTCGGTAAGATAAACTTTTGTTTATCTAATATAGACCCCCTGTATGTTAGTTTCATGTAAGGCAGTGCAGTGTGTAATTATACAGTTTATGTTTAAGCACATTCATATGTATACAGTGTACCTGAAGGCTCATGTGTGCATAACTTTATTGATAATTTCTAGCATTATCTGGCACATTGCTACACAGTATAAACAATGGCATTCTTGTGGGGGTGACATACACTACCACCTAATTTTATTTAATAACAAATATGGGCTGCAGGACAGTATCCTTCAATCACATTGTAACTGTAACAAAAATGAAGCAGTGCACTCAATATGTAATAATGTAATATGCTGGTCAGTGAAATGCGTAGCCTATGTTGTTGTTCCACACATGGGTGTGTAATAATGTAACATGCTAGTCAGTGACATGCACATCTTACTTTGTAGTTCCACACTTGTCAGTGTAGCTATCATTATGGCAACATCACAGGGGCAGTGTTCCATACCCATGAACATGTTGTTTACCAAAAATAGTTATTGTAGATAGTGTTACACAGGGGAATAACTGTAGTCTGTTGCTGTGTCTGCAACAATTCAGTCATCATGCTTGACAGTGGAGCACATACAAACCTGACATTGGCCAATCTCATACAGATATACACCATTTAGGGATAGATGCATGGTATGAGATGACCTACATTCTACACTGAAAAAATCTATTATGTGGAATACAGTAGTAATAGAAATTGTTAAATGAAACGTTACTTCTCCTCCTGTGCAGGCATTGCAAGTAGTGGAGCCTCGTTATCCTCATTGTTTGGTTCAGTCTAGCTCAGTGTCAGCTGTGAAAAAAGGAAACAGGAAATATACCATTAAAAGGGGTTCACCACATAATACTGAAATTCGACAATCCCGAGACTCTGAAAACAGAGGACCAGAATCTCGAGATTGTGGCATCTCGAACTAAAAAAAAAAAAAAAAAGTAAAACATAAAACAAACTATTCTAACATTTATGCAGGGGGGCAAGCCCCCTGCACCCCCCACACCCCCTGCAACTTAAATATACCAACTCTGAGATCGCACTACAGTGGAGTGAACATGTTGTCAAGCCTTACAAAACTATTTTTCTTACTATAATGTTACTCACAGACACTGTATTACTTACATATCTCTGTCTCAATGTTTGAAGGGACTAAATGCACATTATCAGTAAACATCATTACTGGCCATTATCTATGTGCAAGCACATGTGTAATGTGTATGTTACTGACAAGCACTACCTGAAATATTGCAGGTTTGCATCCCACTATGATAGGCTGAATACAATGCTACATGTACAAATACATAAGGAAATATAACCCATAGCAGTAACAGTACAGTTAACTACTCCCATGGCTGTGCTGTAATCACCTCAAATGCTGTATGAATATCTCTGCAGTTACCACTGCTTGTGTGTGCTATTAATGTATGCACAGGTGTGTTCATCTAATCAACAAACATCATATATGCATAGTGATGAGGAGACAGAACAAAAAACATGGAGTTCATCACAGTGGTATATGCATACATGATATCCTGGTTACCACAAATATATGCACGCATAACAACTATTGGCCTCTGTGCACACAACATTACAACTGGAATATATCAACAAAATGGTGTGTGTGCTGATACATTTCAATACATATGACAACATATGCACACAGCAATATATATCAGTACACATAAAACTAGCTGTATAACAATTGCAGTCCAAAAGACCCAAATGGTGCACTGCTTTACACAGACACACACACACACACACACACACACACACACACACACACACACACACACACACACACACACACACACACACACACACACACACACACACACACCTTACTGATTCATGTTTCCTATCTGTACTGCTTATGTTGGCAGGTTTATAAAATATAAGCCTATTCACACCTGAGTGTTGCTTCACTAAAGCCAATATCATAGGTGTACAATCATTATAGTTGCATAAATCACTGGAATACAGCTGACATACATGCATACACATTGTAAAGATGCAACAAATAATGTAGCAAGCCTAAATAACAGTCATGGCAAAAACAGTAAAAACATATATAGCCTTGCAGTTAAGAAGAAGGTGTTTACCATTTACCTTTATTGCTAATAATCAGCATGTGGTTACAAAAAGTTTAGAAAATGGTCCCCACCCATATCCACAGCAATTCTATGTGTACACAATTATACATAGTCAAAATTCCTCAATTAGGCTTGCAATAAACATCCTGACAGTCATTCCAGTGTTGACATACTGACTACTGCGTTGGTACAGTGTGCCTGATCTTAACCATTCTACAGTGGTACTGTATGCACACAAAGTGATATGCAGTAACTATTTGGATAGCATAACCAATATGCATATACACATCATGAAGAGAACAATGTTTTCTATGCAGTATACCTTCAAAATTCCATGTACTTATGTAGGAAACACCTGTATAATAAAGTGCATCTTCCATGTACAGGTATTTGCAGCCTACATTTTGTGTTTGCACTGCAATCAACTTGTAAAGCTACCATCTAGTTAATTATATACATTTTCCTGCATGACACTATAGCAACACGTAATATTACCTGTAATAAATTCATACTAGCAATGTAATGACTGTAAGCCTTGTGCAAGCATTTTAAATACATACATAGCACAATCATACAACAGTTTTAAAATAATTCACCTGAACTCTGCCTTCTGCTGACAGCAATGCACATAGGTAGTTTGGTGCTCATGAGGCATAAATGATATGAAAGATGGACTAGGTCATATAATGTACTGGTCATGCATTTAGTGTTGAACAGTCAGGTGTTAGGCTGTGTGTCATGCATGAAGTATTGTACTAGGAAAAGAATATTATATTATAGATTTATGTGATTATATTTAAAAATACTGAAACAGCATAATACCAGCCTTGAAATTAACAAAACCCCAACAACGATAGTACACAATGCAAAGTTAAAATCCCAAACTTAAAATATTGACAAACACCCAAACCTCAAATTAAACTTATTGCAAGAAAAAGATAACCGGTCTCCTTTTGTGATTCATTTAAATTAAACATAAAATTAAATAAAATTAAATTAAGCAAACAAACAAAAAAAAAAACACCAAAACCCCTAACAATGCCATCAGACTTTGTCTGAATACTGGTAGCATTACAGAGTTTTTTCTGAAGTAAGGTGCAGGGTTAGGATTAGGGACAGGCCTGTGTTAGAGTTAGGGTTAGCATGTATTAACAAGGTAGTACAGAGTGGCTGCTCCCTACATCACCTTACTAATGTATGCCAGAATAAATACTAACCCTGCCATTAACCCTAACCCTAACCCTGCTCCTTACCTTAGGAAACCCCTTTTCATAACACTACAACTACACAAAACATGGTCAGATACACACACGCACGCACGCACACACACACACACACACACACACACACACACACACACACACACATGCAAAACACTAAAGTTATCCCCTTACCTAACTCTTATGCTAACCATAAAAAGCTAACATTAACACAGACACACTTAAAATCCATCTCCATAGCTTAGCCTTGCTCTAATTCTAACCTACAAACACTGACATGCACACACATGCATACACATACACACACATTTACACCACTAACACTGACCCACTTACCTGTGTCAACAAAATGAACAGTCTGTAAAACAAATGCTTGGCAACATGATACTTGAGTTCATATTCTCAATAAAGTAAACTGCAACTGTATATATGTATTCACATTTGCAATAAATATGCATTATATTCAATACATCTGTGATATTTGAAGAACATATGTGGAATGGCTATAAAACAAACTGTGTCATGTACATGCAAATTATTTGTGGCCTATATTTCAAAATCCCACCATGATCCAAATGTCCTCTTATGCATTTAGCCAGTTTAAGAAAATATTTGTATTTCTAACTAGTCATATAGCAACGCATAATGTAAAATGCAATACAGTTGTAGTCTCAATGCATTGAATGAACATTAGGCTTGCCTGTTATCCATATATATGGCACATGCAGTTCTGAATCATTTTGTATATAATCACCTTAACTGTTGCATTCTGTTAACAGTACACAGAGAAGGTACGATGTTGTGCATTACACATAAGTAATCATAAACCTGTTTAGCCCTTACAGAACCTATTCACACAGTACAATGATGCTTTACTCTGATTTAAAACTTGGATTTTATTCTATTTAATATTTTGCATGCAGGCCTACATTTTCTGCAGGACTCCAAGGTGTTAAGGTGCGGAAAGTTGTTCTTTCTGTTGTTCTTCTGTATGGTTAACCAAACATCACCTATCCACTCTTGCGGCTGCTGGGCCAGCCATTGATGCAGGTCATTACACCAGGGCCTAAAATGGATAGTGGTCCTGTAGATGCCTGTACATAATCAGAGGGCTTCTGTCATGTTTTGTCACAAGTTTATTATTGGAAAAGCCTAGCCAGGATACTGCTGCCATATCTCATATCCAGTGTAGATATGAACCATGAGCAGGGTCTCCTGGCAGATTCAGCTGAGCCCTCAAACCATCTCAGTCTCATGGCTGTTGACATATCTCTGAATGCTTGTGTATTGCATTCAGGTGAATAGAAATAATCATATGTCCTTGGATCACAGATTTTAAATGTTGCATCTTCATAGATGACTGCAACCATTGTGTATACATCATGCACATTCATAAGGCAAAATAACGTCGATGCTCATGCCCTTGACCTGATATCCACTGTTGCCCACTGAACAGTTCACGATGTTGCACACTAATGTGACTCGATAACATTCTGTTTTAATGAGCCTCACGAACAATGCTTGGCATCTTCTATGCTTAAATGGTGGGTTACAGCAGAAAGGAACACGGCAATCTTTGCTGACAAAGGGAAGTGAGAATATTGATTTGGTGAATCCTGCACTTGTTTGTTACCTGTACTACATACATGTATTAGTATATTAAATTATATATATGGTGCCTTCTACAACTAGCACACCTTACTTGTGGTAACTGTAGGTACCATCTGCAAATAGTCCAACCTTATCTGTGGTAACTGTAGGTGCCATCTACAACTAGTCCACTTTATCCCTGGTAGCTGTATAGTTAACTAGTTCCATACTGTTTATTTAACATGTTTGGTTTTAAGATATTCATGCATATCTGTAAAGGCACATGAGGTTTTCATATTTGTTTGTTGACTCTGAGTGGAAAAAATGTACTTCCTTGCATGTTTAGACTAATAAGTACTACTAAGTTATATTTCATGTTTTATACTAGGATTACACATACAATGGCAGTGTGCCATGAATGTGTGTGTGTATGTGTGTGTGTGTGTGTGTGTGTGTGTGTGTGTGTGTGTGTGTGTGTGTGTGTCATGTAGCAATATGGGTGTGTTGTCCTTTGACAGCATCTGCAAAAGGAGTTGCCCTAGTATTTGTTATGTCAGAGAGTGTCTGGAAACTGTCTTCAAATATATGTATGCTAAACATTTATATTTGTAGAGCACTTCAGCAGTGTAGGCATGCTTTTTATATTCTTTGCAGAATGTTGTGCTGTTCAGTTACAAATCCTGTATCTGTTAGGATTTGTCACTTGCTCTAAAATTCCACTATCTCAATAATTCTATCTGTCCCTGTAACCACATGACTTGAGAGATCCCTTAAACTGTTAACTCACAACTTTTTCCTTCCTTTCCATGGCAGTTTACTACACATCTCTTTACTCCCAGTTCTACCTCTTACCTGTCTAATTTAAATGTAAAAAAGTATCCACTGTGAAATTCTATTAGCCATTATCTATGTGATTTTTATTTAGTTATTTATTTGACATTTGTTAACAGGTTTGGTCCATCTGAGCCAGGGGCCCATTTTCAGTGGAGACTCGAGGAGAAAAGCTTCAATACATAGAAGTACATGATAAAAAATAGTACCATACAAAAAAAAAACAAAACAAAACAAAAAAAAAAACATAATGGTCTTATATAGTACTTACAGCAATTAAGTTTTTAATACAATGAAATAATTCTAATACAACAATATCTTTCTAATACAGAGATGAACTTAATGTAGAGCTACAACTATATAAATATATACAAGTAATGTAGAAGTTAAGGTGAATGAGTGTAACTTGGTGTTGAGCAGGAAAATTATGAAGTGGTGGAGTGAGATGTCTGTATAAAGAAGCGGTGGTAATACAAAGTAAATGTGGTTAGGTAGGATCCTGACAGGGGCAGGACTTTACGGTGAGTAGGTGTAGTCTAAGCTATGTTTTAAAGTGATTGCGGTGAGAGGTGGCTCTTATGTGTGAGGAGAGCTTATTCCAGGCTTAGGCTACAGTGCATTTGTAGAGCAGGTTTCCAACATTTTTGTTAGGTTTTTAAATATCAAGGAGTTGCTGATTGGATGTACAGAGAGGACAAGTGGGGGTCTAAGAGGATACAAGAGAGGAGAGGGATGGGCAGGAAGATGGTCTGATAAGTAAAGAGTGTGTGATTTGAAATTGTGAAGATTGAGAAGAGTTTAGGGCAAGACAGTGATGAGAGTTATAAGAAGAGCTAGGGGCAAATCTAGCTATTTTGTGGTATGTTTGTTGCAGTTTAGCTAAAACAGTAGATTGTATGTTAGTTAAGATTGGGGTAACATAGAGAAGGGAGGAGAGGAGGAGAGCCTGAGCCAGGGAGAGTCTAGAGTTAGAAGTGAAAACATTTTCTATTACGGTATAGTATACTAAGTTTTGGTTTGTTTTTTTAATACTTTGGAGGATATGCAAGTTAAGGTTTAGTTCATCATCTATGATGGTGCCAAGGAGTTTAGTGTGGGATTTGGGTTTAATGGTAGTCATGTTAGAGGATGTGATAACAAAGGCTGACTTATGTTGACAGAAAGAATGAGGGAGAAATAGGAGGAGTTTAGTTTTATAGAGTTTAAGATGAGCTGATTATCTGAGATCCACTTTTCAATGGATAGGAAAGAGTCTTGGGTATGAGTATGGAGATCAGAGATATTGCTGGCAATGGTGACAAGTGCAGTATCATCAGCAAACTGAATAAGGGAGGATTGTTTGCAAGTGGTGTGGAGGTCATTGATGAAAATATTGAACAAGATGGGGCCCAGGATGGAGCCCTGGGGGACTCCAGATGTGATGGGTAGGGACAGGGAGCAGGAGGAGAACCATCTAATAGATTGTTGCCTATCAGAGAGGTTACTATTGAACCAGTTGAGGGAGGCAGCAGAGAGATTGAGGTTAGCTAGTTTAGATAAGATTATAGGGTGAGAGACAGTACTGAAGGCTTTGGACAGGTCAAGAAAGAGACAGGAAACAAGTTGGTTATTATCTCTGGCCTCAGCTACTGTATGAGTAAAAGATAAGAGTACAGTGGCAGTACTGTGGTTTGACCTAAAGCCATGTTGAGTGGGTGTTAGCAACTGAGTGTGAATGCATTTCTCAAGTATTTTGAGGGTAGGTGGGTCTGTAGTTAGATGGCTCAGTATAATTCTTCCTTTATGCAAAGGGATGGTGAAGAAGGATTTCCAAATGTCTGGAACTGTGGCTTCTTGAATGGATCTATTGATTAGCAGGGATATAGGGAAGACAATAGATTCAGCAGCTAGTTTGAGGAAGATAGGAGGAAGGTTATCTGTGGCAGGAGAGTAGGGTTTGACCTTAAGTAGGAGAGATTTGATGTAGGCAGTGGAGACAGGTTGAAAGGCAAAAGGGTTTTTGTTGTGTGGTTTGGGAGGGGAAGGAGAGGAGTAGATGTTGTAGTTGGTGTTAGTAAGCTTTTGGACAGTATCAATGAATGAATTATTGAAGAGAGTAGCCACTTCTAGTGGAGCATTATTTGGGAAAGGGGAGGTAGTGGAAGGGCAACCAGGATAGAGAATTTTGTTAAGGATAGCCCAGAATTTGCATGGATTGGATTTAAAGTTGAGTTGGGGAGAGTTGTAGTAGGATCTTTTGTCTTTGTTAATTTGTTTTTTGGTAAGGTTCCTGAGTTCTTTGTACCTTTAGAACATGGATGGTGTTTTGATTTTGGTCCAGGCTTTCTAGACACTATCTCTTTTGTGCATAACAGATCGGGTTTCCTTAATCAACCAGGGAGCAAAATTGGCCTTAATTCTGATTCTCATGATTGGGGCAAGGGAATTGAGAATATCTGGGAAAATGTGGTTAAATTTTAACACTGCTTCATTGAGAGGGAGCTGCTGGAGGAAGGACCAATCAATACTAGATAGTATAGAGTTGAATGAGCTGGCATTAAAGTTAGAGAGTTTACAGTAATCTCTATAAGAGTATGATTTGGGTGCTTGGGAAGAGTGTCTTTGTATGAAGGTGGGAAGATGATCACTTAAGGTATTGAGTAAGGTACAGGGGTTGTGATAGAGGTTAGTGGAGTCTGTGAGGATCCAGTTGAGAGCAGGCTTGGAAGATGAGTTTTTTTGCATGTGGTTGTGGGATGTATCTAGTTGGTGGAATCGATGTAAGTTGATACTGAGTTCTGGAGAGTCAGCTGTTAGTTTAGAGCAGTCAATATTGACATCCCCAAGGATGAGTGTTTTGTAGGATATATTGTGGGACAGCCAGAACAGCTCAAGGGTAAGAATATTATTCCCTGGAGGGATATATATATATATATATATATATATATATATATATATATATGTATATATATATATATATATATATATATATATATATATATAGAGAGAGAGAGAGAGAGAGGCAATGGCAAATTTCTTGTGAGAGTTTAGGTGGCAGTTTAGGATAATTCATTCAGTTGGGTGGAAGTTGGGAATAGAAATGGTTATAGGTGAGACATTGAGTTTGTCAGAGTAGAGGATGGTGATGCCACCCCTTTTTTTGGGAATATATCAGTGTGGTAAATATCATAGCCAGGTGGTAGTATTTCAGTGATAGTAATATGGGGTTTTAGCCAGGTTTCAGATAGGGTTAGAATGTGAGGGGAGGTATGGGCAATACAAGTGTGGAGTTCAGTGATTTTCTTCATGAGGCTTTGGATATTTAGAGAGTAGATAGTTAAAAATTTGGAATAAGGGGTGAGATGACTGGGAGGAGAGGTGGGGGAGGTTGATGAGGAGAGGGGGTGGTAGAGGAAGAGCAGGGTATGAAGTTGGATAGAGGAGTGGGAGGGCCAGGGTTGGGGTGAATATCCCCAGAAAGAAGTATGTTACTAGTGTGTAGATTAAGTGGAGTCTGCAGTTTGTAGAAGATGTAGGACTTAGATTTGGGTTTCCAGGAGAGAGGGTTGCAGTGAACTAGGATATATTTATGAAAGCAGATGGTTGAGAAGTTAAAGAGAGCTGGGGAGATTATAAAAGAGTGACGGATGATAGTTGATTTAGAGGTGATTGTGGTGGTAGAGTGTATATATGGGTGGGAGGGGGTAGTAAGGTAAAACGTTATGGCTTAGAGAAGGATTAAAAGAGGGATGGTGATGTACATGTGTTGCATAGTGAGGTGTGTAGAATGAAAGTATAAGATGGGCTAGAAAGGGATAGCTGAAAAAGAGGATGTGATGTAAGTAATATATGGAGGTGTTTGATTAAGAGTGGTTATAGGAGGGTAAGTGAATTATGATTCAATGCGCAAGAAGGGAGTGGTGTGACTGAACAGAATAAAAGTAATTGAAATGGGGGTAGGTGGGAATGGGGGTAGGGTAGGGGAGCAAATTGAGCCTGAACAGAGAAGCGTGAATGGAGCAAGGCTACACCCAAAGAAACTGTGCAAAGACCAACAAAAGCAATCTAAAACAGGTAATAATGGCTGTTGGAGACTCCTAGAGGCATGAGTAAATGGAACAGGACAAGAGAGACTTCCCAAGTATTCCTCTGGAAAACAGGTGGTAGTGCAGAGGATTGAAACTGGTGTAAGGCAACAGAATAAGGTAGAGAAGGAAAAAAAAAAGCCTAGACAATTATTAACAAAGTTCCGCTGTTGCACATCACTGTTCAGCATTCAGATTCAGGGGGAAAAAGAGAGAAAGATCATTCCTGTTCAATTTATTGCATGTTATTATCTAATCATCATTACCTTGTCTCTGTTATTTTGAATATTATTTCTGCATTAAATTCTGTATTTGTATTTGTAGTTGGTGCTTTTCTCCCTGGACCACTGAAAATGGGTTTCTGACCTAGTGGACTTTCCCATTAATCAAATGTCAATAAATAAATAAATAAATACATTGTTAGGGTGATATGCATGCAGATATGTTTGTGTGCTTCAGCTGTGTGAATTTCTTGTCCTTTGATATCCACAGTATGATTTCTATGGCATGTGTCATGTGATCAAGTGTCCAGAAACTGTCTGCAAATGTATGTATGCTACATAGTTATATTTGCAGCATATTTCAGCTGTGTGGGCATAATTCCAATATTATTTACAGTGTAGATTTATTGCTCTGTTCAGCTACTTGTTTTGAATATATTAGGGTTTGTCATGTCTTAAGACTAGATGCATGCATAGGTGTATGTATGGCTTAGAAGTATGCTTGTGTTTTCCTTTGATATCCACAGTAAGATTACCTGGCTGTCTACAAACTTTTATTTTTGTGTTATTTTGCTTATTTATTTTTTTGCTTGCTGAGTTCTCCAACTGGGTTTGTCAAAAAAAACATTTCAGATGGCCTTGGCACTAACAAACTATTCACAAACCCACATATGCTACTCTGTAATATGCACACAAGCCTTAAGCAGTGTAGTCATGTTGTTGTTATTAGGTACATAATAGGTTTGTTGCACTGTGCAACTACAAGTACTGCATATAGTACTAATTGTCATTTGTTAATGACAGTTACATATATATTACTCTTACACTATTCCATAAACTTCTGTCAGCTTAGTAATGAAATGTCATCCCTCAAAATGCTGAGTGCCAACCCACAGAACAAAAAAAAAAGACAGAAAATGCAGGAGAAGAATGAATCTCAACCATCTCTCTTCTCCTTTAATTTCTTTTTGGTACAGGGGCAAGCCCCCTGCACCCCCCCCATGTAGGTGCAAGCTTACCACACCTCCCAAATTTATATATAGACTAACTCCAAGATCACCATATCTTGACAAAAAGGGAATATTCCAGGAAATGGCCATCTTGGACTTAATATATGTAAGTCTGTTTTTTTTTTCAGCCTTTCATTCTTCATATTTTGGGATTCATTCTTGCTGGTACCGAGATTTCAAATGACTACAAAACAACAAACTATTACAAGTACATATAACTTGGTCTTATAATAGAGCACTAATGATTTACCTATAACTGTAACTACATTATTGATAACACAAGAGATGGTACACACTAACATTTACCACATCTATTTAAATGCAATATCTTAAGTCTTGATAGTACCACATTTTGCTTGTGAGAAAAATAAATCACAACAATCTATAATTGTAGCATTGTATCTGATGAACTTAAACCTTCCCTGGAAAGCTTTTTTTGCATTTTTTTCCCTGAGATGCTATATATAGTATTTCTGTATCAAGCAGAGTGATAAAGAATCTCTTGCACATAAATCCATATGTTGAAACATCATTAAACTGACCAGTTACACAGTTATGCACATGCAGTAGATAAGGCTGTCCCCTGGCCTGATGAATCATTTATTCTGCATGCTGCCAGATTTTTATTACATAAGGACATTTCCAAAACTTATGGTAAGGATCTGCAAGCAAAATCATCAGTTTCCACAGTTATCTTGTAGGCTGTGGCCCAGTAATTTACTCTTTTCATACAAAAACTTATACTAATGATCAAACAGCACAGGGAATGAAACAAACCTTCAAAAGGGATTGCAAACCTGAATGGTCTAAAGATGCTGCCTGCTCTGTGCTGTTGCAGAAGCTAACTACCCTTAGCTTCTTGGAAGTCTTATTTTATGATTTCAAAAAGCTCATTTACATCATGGAAGCTTTAACCAAGGCTGTACTCTGGTCCTTCTTATACTTTAGCTTGTTAAACAGGTCTCCATGGTAACAAGAGGATGTGTCTAATTTTTTAAATTGTTCTGATTCTGCAAAGACGTGCCATAACTGAAAGTGTTTCCAGTGGTCTCAATAACGATGGTGAAATATAAGTCATAACTGATCAAATGACTGTAGGCTGTTGCCATTTGCAGAATGAGTAAGCAGTTGATAATCCCCCTTTTCTGCCAACTTGCCCAGTTATAAGGGTTGCCCACCAGTGTAAAGCATGGAATTCCTCCATGGAGGGGGCCTCTGCTAAACCTATATAAGGCTGACTACAGACTTTCCTTAAAAACTTAATTCTTTAAAACTCATACACAATGAATACTAATCTTTAAGAACCTTAGTTAAGGCTTTAATGAACATTGCTATGCTTATAGGAGAGGAAGAACGCAGCTGACTTGCTTCAAGTCTTGCCAACACTGGCAGGGATAATGTATAAGTAGAGAATACCTTTTGTAATGTAAAGGGCATTGCATATTTTTTAACATTTGTGAGACTGGAATCAAAAGAGACAATGGATGGACCTATGAAAATCCCTATGTATTTAGTTGTGGTGGGATACCATGTGTAAGGGAGGTGAAGCTGATAATGTTTTCACCAACTGGCTCTGCCAGTGGAAAGGAGAATTTCAGAAATGGAGACATTTACACTCAGTTCCATCTCCTGAAACAGTTCAAAAATAATCTCTAGATACTGTAAGTCCCTTTGTGGGTATCTTGACAGGATTATGTAGTCATCCACAAGCATTAATTAACTACTTTGTTGTTTAATGTCCAATCTAAAATATTGGGAGAGAGATTTATAAATCTAACCAAAGTATCAATCACCTTTACAAAAAAAATAATACCAGGGATATTGGTCATTCCTGCTTTGTGCTTTGCTTAAGCTCAAGGGGTTCAGAAAAGGAAGACCCCACAAGTTCTCTTGCTACAGGCCTTCAGTACACGGTGTTAGCTCCCCTAGAAAGGACAACAGGGTGACCACAGGAGTTCAGTATCATCCAAAGAAAGGGCAAAGATAATGCATCAAGGGCCTGTTCAAAATTAATAAATATGTCAGTTGATACATACACAGCCATTCATTTTGTATCATCAATGATGCTATAGTGTGGTTAGTGTTCAACCTATATTTGATAAATCCCGCTTGAGCTTTATGTATGAAGCATGGTAGGAGTTGGCTATGCATGCCAGTGAGAATCTTTGAATATGTTTTTTCTTCTGTGTTGATAATGGATATAAGTATATAACTTTGCACTTTCAATGGGCATTTCTTAGGCTTGGGTAGGAATATTTCCCTAGTTTTATGAAGTGGGGGGGGGTGCTCCCATTTGAAACAGATTATTAAACAAGAGTTAAAGAAGCTTAATCATTATATTTTGCAAGGCAGAGTATAAGGTAAAGGGAAGTCCATCAAGGCCATGAGCTTTACCCTTCCTTGTGGATTTAAAAGCGGCTCATATCTCATTTATGGTGATAAAGCAGGACAAAGTATTTGCTATGCAAGGATCATCCTTATGATAATCTACTTCAAAAGGAAAATGATCAACCAAATCTGGAAGTTGTACCTGGGTGATATCAGGTTCACCGTAGTGCTGAGCTAAAAAGGATTTAAAAGCACATGCTCTACCCTAAGAAATAGTAGCTAGGGGACACCTGGGGTTGATAGCTGTAGTGTCTAGCTGTTGCCTTTGTTGTTTAAGACATAATGCTAAGAATTTGTTTACTCTGCATCCTTGCTTCCAAGTTTGGAGTGCTACCTTTCTTAGATATAAACCAGATTTCAGCTGCACTAACTGAGTTACTGCTCGCTTTGCTGACCTATAATATTTAATCAATTCTTTATATTTATATATTTATAGACCTATAATATTTAATCAATTCTTTATATCTATATATTTTTTATATTAATTCTTTAAATTTATTCTTTAAATGCTGCACTCATTCTAAAGAACATCTATCTTGCCTTCTAATATCTGTGCTTTAGCATCCAAGTTGTTTGAATAACTAGCCTTAGCTGTAGTACATATTATCTGTAGCTCTCCTTTAAATGGTTGCCACCAAGTAAATAAATACATACCACTGAGTGATTTCATGGTCATAATATACTGCTTCAGTTTTTCTAAAATAAATTGGGGCATAGTCTCTTATTCCAGTATTAGAGGAGCTATTGCTGCGGTGGTACAGCGGTAGCATTGTTACCTCACAGCAAGAGGTCCTCCTGTTCGATTCACGGCTGGAGTGCCTTCTGTGTGGAGTCTGCATGTCCTCCCCGAGGTTGAGTGGCCTTCAAAAGACATACATGAATGGGCATGCCTTCGCTGAAGGTTGGGCATCGGACTGGCAACTCGGCACCATAAAAATCGACTGCCAATCATTAGCGGACCGGAGTTCCGCTATGGCGACCCCTAAGTGCGAAAAGCCGAAAAGACAAACAACAACTTGTGAATGAATAAGAATCTAGCTCTAATAACACCACCTAGTGGTCTGATAGAGTAATGTTACCACATTGGCAAGCTGTTTGTTGTTTGTCTTTTGGCTTTTCCCAGTTAGGGGTCGCCACAGCAGATCTCCGGTCTGCTACTGATTGGCAGTAGATTTTCACGAACGCCGAGGTGCCAGCTTGACGTCCAACCTTCAACGAAGGCATGCCCATTTACGTATGCAAGCTAAGGTTCTGGAAAATAAGCCAGTGACCCAGTCTGGTGCAACACATCCCGTTAGGGGACATGAACGTATACTCTGTGGTATTGCCAGACAATACTCTGCCTATTATATCTACGAGCTGTAAAGTAGCCAAGCCTGCCTGAAGAACTTTCTGAGCATGAAGATGGAATTTAAATTTAGGATCATTCCCATCTAAAACAGAATTTAATACAACATTAAAATCCCCTCCTATCTACACTGGAATTCCCAAATTATGATAGTTATCCATGTGGTGAAATACTGGACTGAAAAATCCCCATTAAGGTTGTAGGCATTAGAACGCAATCTGAACTCCATGTAGCAGCAGCAGATAATCTCTAAGCTCAGCAGAAAATCACAAAGAAACAAAGAAAACCATCTGAAGGAGAACACAATAATACATAGCAGTCAAGAAAAGTTTAATAAATAAAATAAATAAAATAAAAAATGAAAAAAAAGCTGTCACACTTAGTGCTTATCAGGTTTAAAAGCAGAGGCATACAAAACATACATTTAAATAATATTAAAATGTTACATGACATATAAACTATTTAATTAAGATGCCCATTTATCTTAAATGCACATTTTCAAAATAGGCTTGGTGTCATAGCATCTATTAAGACCAAGAAGCTGATCAGCTCTAACAATATTATCTGTTTATATTCAGCATTTTCTGTCACCTCCCCCATCATTTTCATAGACTTCACTTGTAATACAGCAAATCTAAAATGGTGATTCTCCCTCATTTCTAACATGTTTGTATAAAGCATTAGTAAATAATTTACTTATTATACCTTATATATGCCTCCCATACATTCTCTAAGTTTCCTATTACTTTTTCCAATATAAAATGAATGACACGTCTCGCATGAAACAATATAAACAGCATTATTTGCATCACAATTCACTAAAACATTAAAAAAGTAGGTCTTTTCAGTTTTTGGATGCACGCCATAATTTTTTTTATATAAAAGTACAAAGTGACATTTATGACAAGTTTTGTACCGTTTTCATTACTTTTTAACTGCACAACTTCTCTGTTTTTTTATAACATATCATTTGCTTTAAACTCTTACCTTTTCTATAGGTAGACTTGGGAAATTCACAAATGTTAGTTTTCAAAGCAACTATGCTTGTCATAAAATGGGAGTTTCTCCTTATCATTTTTTCAAACACCCTGAGTACGTCTATTGTAATCTAGTACAAACCTAAACCTGTCTGTTATACTTCTATGAAAACCATTAGACTCATTTATATTACTATCAATATGTCTTTCAGTGGAAACACCAGCTTCTTTGTATTATCTCATGGTTGAACAACAGTGTTTTTAATATATTGCATATTCGTAGTGTCATACTCTCTTGTTCTGAAATCAAAGCCTCGGTCATTAACCTATTTCTCAAAAAGAATATAATTGATATTTAACCTACAACAATGATATATCTAGTTCTTAACAACATTATTAAATAGAAATAGGGGTGTGAATGGTGAAGATATATACATTTATATTAGGTTTCTATATGTCGCATATGTTCTGAATTTATTTATACATGTTTTTAGAGTATAAGCTGAAATAAATGTCATTGCATGTGAGAAGTTATATCAAGAATAGTTATTTACAATGGCCTACACTAGCCATTTCTTTTGCATTCTGAGATGTGCCTTTGAAGGAGGTGCTTGGACCACTGAGGGGAGGTCTCCTCAGAATTCAGGCCTTGCCTTTGCCCCAGGTCATTCAAACCTCATTCCTCCTCCATTGAGACAGCCTCTTCTGTCTTCCATCTCCCCTGATAACTCCTCCAGTGACCTGACCAGTAGTTGAACCTGGGTATAGTCAGGTCAACAAGCTTTTTGAACAAGGTCACTACAGGGGAAATTATATTCAGTAAAGTGGTAGAGTGGTAAAGCCATCTGCATGGAGAGGTGTGACTTGAGATAAAAAAATTATTTTGTTTATTTTTGATTACATGCAGAATTTGAAATCCTGTCTTTCACTTTCAGGTTATGACATGGAACCTCACAAGTAAATGAAATTTAGTTACCCTCAATACTATTGTAGTCAATCCAGTAAATGAATCAGATACTCAGTACACAGACCTCAGAGTACAAGAAACATTTATCCTATGATTCAACACAAATATTACATCATAAAAGTAACTCATTGTACTACAGTACCAGTGCAGTTTCACTGACATAGACTAGACATGTAAGAAGCGGTGATGGTGTCTAGATTAAATAAAAGTATAATGGAACATCACAGCATGTCTTCCCCGGTCTTTTATCTAAAAAGAACATTCTGTCAGTTTTTGCTGTGACAGTTACAGTCAATAGATGTTAAGCATGTGTATGAGCTACCAAGAAGAGATGTTTTTTTAAATGTTGTTTCATATATAAATTGGTTAAGTAAAGTGATTATCTTGGTGACATATATTTAAAATGATTGATAGAAACTTTTCCAGAGTCTTTACCTAACTGTATTATTCAAAATCCTTTCAGAGTGTTATTCAACAAGAAACAGGATAGGAATTGGAAAGCTACTGCGCTTTTTGTGGCAGCTGAAAAATTGTGACATAATCTTTAATTCTGCCTCATTAAATTTCATATCACTTACCTCTGAATGATGGCTTAATAATATCTGACTTTAATGTAGTGTGGATGGAGAATAACACATCACTGATTTGAAATATAGACAGCTTCATTACCATTATATTATTTCATTAATATCCTCTTAGCCTAAGAAATGTGATAGTGTTGTGAGATATTTTTGAATGAGTATCTGTTATATAGGCATTAAAAGGGAAATAGCAAGGAAATTATTTAAGGCAAAATGTATTATAAATGTAAAAATTCAGATAAAGACAGTCATACAGTATTTCAGCTTTTCTGTTGCACACTGATAGGTCAGTATTACTCTATTTCAAGGTGTTAAATAAACACATTCAAGCACATTTGCATTACAATTTTATATATCTTTTCAAAAGGTCTGAATAAATGCATTGTTTAATTTTGTCAAGTAGCTATTTTACTCTGGAATTATAATGGATTAGCTATGAACAATTATGTCTCTTCTTAGTCAAGATGCAAAATATTGTAACTAAAACATCTAGATCACATAACATCACAGTACTGAACTATTGCTTTGCAAAAACATCACAAAGGACTACAAAATAATCACTTTCTCAGGGAGTCAAACCCATGATCTCTATACATACCAACTCTGAGATCACACACATTTGGAGAAAAGAGAAATGTTGAAAAAGAAAAGCATAAAACTCGCCTATTCACTCTTGTAAATATGACCTTATAAGACAACTTAATTCATTAATAAAACAGAAATTTGCTTATATCAAATTGAGTGAGCAAGATGTAGCTCTAACACGATCAATTATTAAAACTCTTTCCCTTCGAAACAAAATGTTATCTCAGGCCTACACGCTTTTGCTAAACATCATATATCAACAATTGCTTTTATACTCTAAATACTAGGATGACATACAGGGTGAAATTTCTACAGAGTCCAAATATGAAGCAATTCATAACACCCTGAAATAACCCCTTTTAAGAACTTAATTTATGCTCAGCTTATGATCAATAACAACTCATACTATACTCGGGTCTATATCATATATTTGAAATTCCAAAATGTCGAACACCATGTTTGAACTTGGAATTTCGAATATTGAAAACATCAAACTCTCAGAATAGCAAATTTTTTTCCCAGGGAAAAAGTTTGCTGTTCCGAGAAACATACACACAACACAAGCACACCAAAATAAATAAACCACACACATACAATTAACAAAACCCAACCCCACACTAAACCACACATACATTACTAACTATCCATTTACCTTAACTCGCACCCTAACCTTAAGGTCCGTAACTATTGCACACATACCATACGAATCTATACACAAACAAACTAATTAATACACACACATACAGTTAACAAAACATGACCCTACACTACACCATACATACATTACTATCCACTTACCTTAACCCGCACCCTAACCCTAAGGTCCATAATTCTCACACCACAGTGGAGGAAATAGTGAAGCCACGGAATGGCCCACCGAAATCTTGCCCTAGGTAAGATTTCGATGTTCTGGGGCTTCACTATTTTCACCATTCGATATTTTGGGTTCGATGTTTTCACGTTCTGCGTTTTACCTTTTCAGAATTTTTATATAGACCCCTGTACTCCAGCAGTCCTACTAAGGTTTGGATACAACAAAAATTTAGCATGTCCAGCATGCAGATATACTTCACATCTTCTGGAGTTGTATGGTGCTCCCTTAGAGTTCAATTGGAAAAAAATAGGTTACGAGAAGACTACCTTCTCCTGGCAAACCACAATACTGAATATAATTCCAAAACCTGTAACAGGAATCCAAAGACACATCCTAGTAATGGTGTATGCTCTTCTCAAATACTTCATAGCTAAGCACTGGGTTAACCCCTCAGTAATCTCTTGGAAGGACTTTAAAACAATGGCAATTAAGTATTTATCTACACATAATCTTTGCTCTAGTAGTAAAAAGAAAAAAGATTATTTCCAGAAATAGCAATCTCTTTAACTTAATTCAAACTAAGCAATCATCATAAAACATCTATTACTATAAACACAATCTATGAAGACCTTTATGTGCGATCCTTCCCAGTCCTATAACAAATAAATACTGACGATACTCTATTGTTAACTACATTGGTGTGATGTCCCTTTATATACCTGTTATGGCATCCATGTTGTAAACAGTTGTAAATAGTGTTTATCTAACATTATACCCCCCTTCCACTCTCATATTACTTACAAAACAGATATGCATGTTTCCCTCTAACCATCATTTATCCTCCGTTTAATAATGTTAATTATATCTTATCTCATTTCACACTAATTATTATAAGGGGGTCTTTTCCTCTACTCTCTATCACTAAGGTTTAGGTTTCGATTTAGTAATCCCGAATGGTTAGGATAATAGTTAATCCTTTTTCTCCCCTTACTTTTAGTCTGTTTTCCTGGGTATTGCTTTGGTTTAGTATAAACTGTATGCTTACTCGGATTGTTACAATTCTTTGTATAACAATGACTGTAATTTGTATATAATGTATTTTCCTTTTTGTTTAAGTTTCTGTGTTTCTTTATTCTGTTTACAAAACTTGCAAAAATCAATAAAAATATATTTGAAAAAAAAAAAAACTCACCTCTTCACTCTTCTTTGAGCTCCACAACTTTAAATCCGAACACAGCAACCGTGATAAATCAGGCTGCACTGTGCGAACAGTCATTGGCAACATGAGAACATAATTTTGCCTTTATGATAAAATTTAATAACTCAGTATGTTCAATGGTAGTTGACAAATTATATGGTGTAAGGCCTACTCTCTTCATGTTGCAAAGCAAAAGGGAAATACTTATCTGTTGAAATAATGTGCTAGCTTAGATTTCTCATGAAATACCACATAAAGCAAGGATAATCCTGAACACGACTGTATAGATGGGGGAATGGAGCTGCACAAAGGCACAGCACAGTTTGAGTATGTTTTTTCATCTTCTTTATGATACCCGGATTATATGATGAAACATAAGGAAGTCTTCAAGGTATATGCACAATTTATGATGCTATTTAGTTATATATAAAAAAGGTAATGAATCTGTTATCAGAAATGTGCATTACTGTCTCTACTCCCTTGCTGCTAAGTGTTACTGCTTAAACAGATAAGTTCAGAGCAACTTAGTCAAAGATGGACCAGATAAGACAACATAAAATGAAATATATCTGTAAAAAGCAGACCAGTCTGCTAACTGCTCCTTCTTATTTGATTATGACTTAACCAGTTGATGATATGTTGCTTTTCTGTTTTGCACAGTTCATCAAGCTACTATGGCACCAGTGATGAACCTATGCATGCTCATGCCTCAGATTTGTCAGTTTTAATTTCATTTTATAACTATTTTATTCATGCATCACCCTTTGTACAAAATCATCTTTCTTAAATTCTCTTCACACGCCCATATTTTGTCTTCTTTTTTGTTCCTTATTCTTTATGCTTATATCCTCTAATTAAACTATGTATTTTAACTTCATTTAAACCTGATATATCTGTATATGATTTTTAAGGTTTTGCATCTGTAGGACCTGCACATCAAGCAAATTTAACAGCTTCTGGTTGCTTCATATGGTTACAACTATATTAACTCTAGCATGATGTTTTTCCAGAGGTACATACTGCAGAACAGACTGCAGTACTCCAAAAGTGAACTTACTAACTGCGATTTGAGGCAGATTGACTTCATAATAGTCTTAAAATCCAGATTTCGTTATACCACAACATGCTAATTCTAACAGCCCCTGGAGTAGCTCAAATTTAGCCAGTGGCTCAGTTCTTAGCTTGGTATCACCTGAACAAACTCATTTTAGGGATCAGCTTATGAAAATATGATCCACAGACTTCCAGAAAGTGAAGTGACAGCAAAATTTGTTTGAACTCAGACCTAAAACATATAGAATGGACCAAGAATTTTTTCTGCATAGTCTTTTAAAATTTTTATCTAAATTTTATTTGCATTTAGTAAAATACAAAGAATAGTAAAGAATTAAGAAATAGCAAAAAGAAAAAAAAATTACAATTAATAATTATAGGTTCATAGGTAAGTATTAGGCAATTAGTCTGCAGAACATTCCACGCCTAGCCAAAAAAACATATTCAGAATTTCTCTCTAGCCTTAATAAGGACAAGACAAAATAGAGCAGGAGAGAATTTGAGGCTGCTCATCCAATTATCTAGGCTTACCTTGAAGGGGGCAAGGATATTACTCTGCTTGAGATGTAGTGGAAGTTTGTTCCAGAGGTGAGCGATACATTAGGATATGTATCTGTCATGCCAACATGTCTTATTTATCTGCTGATAAAGATTTAGTGGGTACCTGTCATTTAATCGACCAGCCTAAATGTCGAGTATTGGAAGATAGAACAGGGAAGTTCAAAAAATAGAAATGTCGAAGCCGCGGAAATTCAAATTCTTTCCCAGGGGAAGAATTTGGTTGGCTGATTCTGCGGCTTCAACATTTTCAGTACTGTGGTGTGAAAATTACAGATTGGGTTAAGGTAAGTGTGTGAGTGTGATGGACGTTGGGGTTAGGGTGTGGGTAAGGTAAGTGTGCAGTAGTGACGGACATTAGGGTTAGGGCATGGGTAAGGTAAGTGTGCAGTAGTGACGGACTTTAGGGTTAGGGCACAGGTAAGGTAAATTTGCGATAGTGACGGACTTTAGGGTTAGGGCGCAAGTAAGGTAAGTGTGTGATAGTGATGGGCTTTAGGGTTAGGGCATGGGTAAGGTAAGTGTGTGATAGTGATGGACTTTAGGTTTAGGGCATGGGTAAGGTAAGTGTGCTATAGTGACGGACTTTAGGGTTAGGGCACGGGTAAGGTAAGTGTGTGATAGTGATGGACTTTAGGTTTAGGGCACGGGTAAGGTAAGTGTGCTATAGTGACGGACTTTAGGGTTAGGGTGCGGGTAAGGTAAGTGTGTGATAGTGATGGACTTTAGGTTTAGGGCACGGGTAAGGTAAGTGTGCTATAGTGACGGACTTTAGGGTTAGGGTGCGGGTAAGGTAAGTGTGTGATAGCAACGGACCTTAGGGTTAGGGCATGGGTTAAGGTTAGTGCATAGATAGTTGTGTATGTAAGGTGTAGAGTAGGTTTATTAGGTTTTTGGTGTGCTTGTGTTGTGTGTGTGTTTTTCGGAACAGCAAATTTTTTCCCTGGGGAAAAAATTGCTGTTCTGAGGTTTCATTGTTGTCATATTTCGAACTTCCAAATTCGAACATATGATGTTTAAATTTTGGAAGTTCGATTATATGACATAGACCCAGTTTAGTTCTTTTAATTGAGTATTTGGTGTACCATTTGTTTTGTGAAGCAATAAGTTGTCAAATAGAGGTGGATCTTTCATGACACAAAATGCTAAGCACAGATCTCCACTGAAAAGTCTGAAAGGGACAATGTACAGAGAAAGGGCTAACTGTCTCTCCTGATAACTAAGATATTTGCAACCACTGATCTTTTTAGTTATGACAGATGCATTAAAACCAGTGGCAGTATACAAAATACTAATTATCCAATATCGACCATCCACCAGATAATTATTAACATTAGTCAATAAACAAATAAAATGATCAAACATAATGAATCTGTTATCCGAAAAGTGCTAAGTAAAGCAACTGTAACCAGTTCCAGAGAGACATATATATATTTTTATAATGTTCTAACAACACTTTCCTCTGACTGAATGGAGAGATTTTTTAGTGTATTTCCTGATTTGAAAGAATAAAATATGTTACCAAAATGGCGTCTTAAAAAGTTTTATAATCTTCATTCAAATGACTTTTGTCATTCCAATGTTTGGCACATGACAACTTAACAACACTTGCCAATACCTAATAGACCCCCAGTTTCCATTTAGTAGCAACACTGACCATAGAGATATTATTTTTAAGTTTTGACTTCAGTGGACAAAACATTTTTTGAGTGTACTCCAGCAGGGGAGATTGACATAATGATTAAGGTGTCTGCCTTCCAGCTACAAAGTGCAGGGTTTGACTTTCACATGGGATAAGTGGCTAGATTTAAAATGGTCTCCAAGAACAGTTTGTCTCATAGTGAACTGTGATCAACACATGGCAGTGGAAAAGATGAGAGTCAAAGAATATTGTAGTTATGTTTGCTAAACGTATCGTTTGTATCTTTAGTCAAGAAGCTTGATTGCTATAACCCATTTTGATATGTTATGCTATATAAATCTTTAGCTAATTTCTGAAGGAAATTAATAACTGACCTGACAGAAGGGAAAACCTTATGAAAGATGCTGTGAAGTGCATCTGTCATTCTTTTTTTTTTTTCATTATCTGTATTTATTTTCAGTATGATGGCCCAGTATGGTGCTCTATCCCTCAACAGTGGATTTAAGGTATAGACTTTCAACTAGAACCAGATGAGACATTGCTTTTTAGATCAGGCACAGGTCATCTCTTAATAATTAAAAAAAACAGAATATAATAATCTTTCACAAATGCCAAACCTGTGAAGTTTACAGTAAGAAATAATTGTGCATTTTGAAGTTGTTTTAGGCAGCTTTGATAGCTACAAAATGTTGCAATGGATTTAATAATAAATAAGAGTAGTGATTTATAAAGTGCTACTATAATCTCTCTCTTGAGTGACTAGACATGCTCTTCAGAATTAATTGGGCTACAGGATACACTTTTCTGAATTAAGCAGATAATGAAAGTTTAAATGTTTAATGATGGTGTCATTTTTATGATGTTGCCATTTATTTTTAATTATAATTGATGCATTTTGCATTTTTTGCCAAGTCTCATAACTGGATATGTTAGAGATAGGATTGTGGTCCCTGGACCACTCCACTGTTCCAAATAGGTCTGCTAGCCACCATATAGTAATCTACAAGGTTAAATAAAAAAAAACAAAAAAGTGTAAACAAATGTGATTCAATAATCTTTTCAGCAAATGCAACCTGGCCCCAAGAATATAAAAGGAATATGAACTGCTGTCCTTGATATGGGCTTTTAGATCACCAGGAGCCTTTGCCACTACTCTGTCATTGAAGCACAGTGTTTCTAAATGCCAGCTCTCCCTAGAAATTGTGTGTGCATGCATGCACACGCATGTGTTTGTGTGTGTGTGTGTGTGTGCACGCTCGCGCGCGTGTCTTTGTGCATGTGTGTCTTTGTGCATGTGTGTGTGTATGTGTCTTTGTGCATGTGTGTGTGTGTGTGTGTGTGTGTGTGTGTGTGTGTGTGTGTGTGTGTGTTCATAGTTTCGTAGGAGGTTACTAGGTCCTTACAAGCCTAGCTATATTTATCCCAAGTTGCCCCAATTGTCAGTTTAGGTAAGTGAAGTTCACAGAGGTAAGGATCTATTGTAGTTAATGCTAACTTCCTCTGTCCAGGAGGGACATAAGCACCATCCCAGGAGTGAATTTACAGTCACCCATCCATTGATACAGGTAGCATTTGAGAGGGTCAGTGAGAGGCTCTGTTTCATGTTTATTGGAAGCTTGTCGCAGAGAAGTAACAATCTCTAGGAGAAGTATCTATCACTCCAGCATGCCCAGTTCATGTCAGAGGCTAGCTTAAGATCCCTGGAGTGAGTGACCCTCCTGCAGTTTGATGTATGAATGTGTAGTGTTTCCTTCTGGGCCAGGTTAGAAACTACCTTATAAGCCAGGCACAGCCTAGGTCACCCCTTAGCAACCTGTAGGAAACAGAATAAAGTGACAAGGCTTTCAGTCTTTCCACATAAGACTTGTTTTGTGTACTCTGTAATTTCTTAGTGAGAAACCTCTGTGGTCTCCCCAGTTGCTGCAGGTGTCTGGTGAGGTACATGTGAAAAAGGTTTGATGAGGGCTGAGTATAATGGAATTATAGCATCCTTAGATCTAGATGCAATGTCTTTACTTATAAGATGTGTCACATACAAGGATTTCCTTACTACTGTAGATAGATGATGGTCAAAGTTCAGATTGCTATCAACCTGAGTACCCAGATCACACATCACAGGGTCTACACTTAGGGGGTGCTGTCTATAATGTAATTAGCAGGGATGTCAGCTTTCCCAAAGGAAATAATAAGACATTTTTTGCATGTAACTTTAATTTGTTTGAAAATTATTTATTATGCGTAAGGAATGCTGTGATTCCCTTCCTCTTCCAGGACCAACCTTCCATCATAATATACAAAGTCTCACAGCTATAATCATATGTTACTCTGCAACCACCACACACACACACACACACACACACACACACACACACACACACACACACACACACACACAAAAAATGTACACGCACATGCGCACTCACACTATGAAACCTCTCCTATATGCTTACTATGGCCCTGCACTGGTGACAGAGGATGTAATTGTCACTTCCTCTAATTCATCCTCACAACCAGTAATTCATTATACTGCCAGAGTGCAGAACAGTCATTTCAGAAATTCTCTCAAAAACAAACATAACCTACTAACTTGCCTCATTCACTGCACCTAACAGTTGTCTAGGTAAGCACCTCACCCCCTAGTCTGCTTGTTACTACACTGCATATATGTCTTACTGTTGTTATTGTTGGATTTGCATTAGTATCACTGCATATATGTCTTACTGTTGTTATTGTTGGATTTGCATTAGTATCACTGCATATCTGTCTTACTGTTGTTATTGTTGGATTTGCATTAGTATCACTGCATATATGTCTTACTGTTGTTATTGTTGGATTTGCATTAGTATCACTGCATATATGTCTTACTGTTGTTATTGTTGGATTTGCATTAGTATCACTGCATATATGTCTTACTGTTGTTATTGTTGGATTTGCATTAGTATCACTGCATATATGTCTTACTGTTGTTATTGTTGGATTTGCATTAGTATCACTGCATATATGTCTTACTGTTGTTATTGTTGGATTTGCATTAGTATCACTGCATATATGTCTTACTGTTGTTATTGTTGGATTTGCATTAGTATCACTGCATATATGTCTTACTGTTGTTATTGTTGGATTTGCATTAGTATCACTGCATATATGTCTTACTGTTGTTATTGTTGGATTTGCATTAGTATATGTGTTATCGTTATATTAATATTAGTATTAGTATATGTTGTAGGCACATTGAGGTAAAAGTAACTCAATTTCGTCCAATTGCACTGTTGTGCGATCTGAATGACAATAAAGTTGCCTTTGACTTTGACTACAGTATCCACTAGTCTACAGTATTACTCACAGAGCACTATTTCCCCTCCAACTCCTAAATTTCTCTCTCATATTTTACAGATTACATTTTGTCAGAATCACAGACCTACGCCCATTATCAAAGAGCAGTGACAAATTCCTGACATTCATATTGATGTACCTGAGCATCAGGAAAATACTGCAAAGTCACCCACTCTGGAGTATCCCCCACCAGCGAATTATAACATGAACTAGTTGCACTATATGAATAAAATATTCTATGGGTCATACCAGAGATAAACAGAAATGCTATGATTGCCTAAACTATATCTCACAGGATCTGTACATGATTAGTATTTCTTACAAGTAAAGGAACAATATGCAACATATAGAATCATCCAGGACTGAAGTGCATTATCTTTCACCATCCATATGAACAGACTTTACAAATTAACCATTAAAGAGGGTTCTGAACACTCTAGAGGATGAGAAACAAAGGTACAAACATGTCAAGTTTCCTTTCCACTCCCATCAACAAAGGGTTACCTTTGTAATTAAACCTTATTTTCTTAGCTAGGTGTCAGTTCATATTACGATCACTACTTACAAACCAACATAAAAACACCTTGATAACAGCATGAATATGGGGAGGGTGGTGTAATGGTTAAGGTGCTTACCTTAGAAACACAAGGTGCAGGGTTTGATTCTCACAGGGGGTAATTGGCTAGGCTTAAAAATGGTCCATGAGGACAGTTAGCCTAGTAATAATCTATGAATCTATGAATATTATAACCCTTACACAAAGACATTTAGGCATTAAATAACTCACGAGAGTAACTAAGTCGCACTAGTGCTGATCCTCAACAGACCACAAATATCTGCATCTCCAAAATACCCTTCCTCCCTATGCTCTCTGTAGAAAAAAGGAATTACTGTGCTTTAGATGAGTAAACATTTTCTCACAGATATCAATAGATTTCACTCATCCACTGCATATTTGTCATCTGCAAACATTTCCCATTGCCTTGGAGTCATACACAAAAGTTACAGCAACTGGATTTAGTATTATAGAACATCAAACATTTAGATATCTGAATCACATAGCACTCACAGCTTTGCATCTAATTAACACTTCTAGACAGCTATTCCAAAATGTGTTTATTTGTCAATTACTGCCTTAATCATCAATGAAGTTACCTACATAGATTTCTGCACAAACCAAAAAGGGCAATGATTAGACATTCTACACTCCCTCACACAGTCCCTACAGACCACACTGGTCTGCACCCTTTCTGAGCCAAGTGCCTCATTCAAAGCTAACTCTCACCTCAAATCATACCTTCTGATGACAACATGTTATTCCAGTGATGACAATTTTTATCAGTGACATTTTTGTTGTGACAATTAAACTGAATGTCAGTTTGAACAAGTTCATTTCTTCATACTGTTGATGAACATTTATTTTTGATTTATACGTTCAAAGTTTCATAGGTTCTTCCTAAGCTTATTGCCAAGGGAGACCATCTAGAAGCTCAACCATGTCACCTAATAATTGCAGGAGGGGTCTATGTCAAATAATCAAATGGCCACATTGTCAAGCATCATCTTGTTGATAATGCAGGCCATCAGACCTCCCACACCCTCTGCTAATTATGTATACCAACTCCAAGATTGCACTACAGTGGGGAAAAGGACAAATTTGTGATCCCTACCATAATGTGATCTCAGTCAGAATGGTTCAATGGCCTGCATTGTGCACCAGATGATACGTTCGACAATGTGGCTGTTCGATTATGTGACATAGACCTATTCTAAAACCCTGGGACCTAGTGCTTGGTCAACTGTCAAGAGTTCTTGCTACTTCTGGCATGAAGTTTGGTCGCAGTGAGGATGTCAGGCCTATCCCCTCTGACAGCACTGACAGAAATGGTGGTCACTGTGACAATTATGGAGTACATTGTTTCTAGTTAACTCTACAGATGGGAAGCAGAACATACTTTTGATGTTGGTGTTCTTACCCCTTTTTCCATGGTTGCGTGTTAGTGCTAAATTGTCCCACATGGGGTGTGCAAGGTATCTTCCTCTGCAAAAAAAATGTTATACTTATTTATCATTTTTGGTTTAATCATATTTCATTTTGTGTTATGTAATTGTTCTCATCTTTTTCTTACTAAAGGAATTCATTGCTGTGAACCTTTTGTTGTAATGTGAATCTGGTACTATCTGAAGATCCACTCTACACAGCAAGCTGTTACCCCCTTACAGTAAATTTGATGCAATTTTTCTTTACATATATTTACCCCATAACTAGTACTACAGCTTGTATAGCATGATTATAACACAATAATCCTTTTTATATACACAATCCATAAAAACACAAATTCCCAATGTGCACGTTCTAAATACCCCTTCTTTCTTTACACACATCAGATGATTAAAAATATCACAGAGCAGGAACAAACAGAAGAAACCCTAGTGCCTTGCATAGAGAAACATCATACCATATATTTACCTTGGTCTTGTCTTACATACATCAGAAACATTTTATGTTCCTCTAACACATATCTGAGAACTACAGCTTAAAGGTGTCTGTCAGATTTACTGCACCCAGGACAACACAGATATCAGTACATCGTTGATGATCCACTGAAATCAGAAGATGCTGTCATCATCAACGGACAACACAGATATCAGGAAATCCTTGATGATCCACTGAAATCAGAAGATGCTGTCATCATCAACGGACAACACAGATATCAGTACATCCTTGATGATCCACTGAAATCAGAAGTTGCTGTCATCATCAACGGAGAACACAGATAGCAATACATCCTTGATGATCCACTAAAATCAGAAGATGCTGTCATCATCAAAGAACAACACAAATATCAGTACATCGTTGATGATCCACTGAAATCAGAAGATGCTGTCATCATCAATGGACAACACAGATATCAATACATCCTTGATGATCCACTGAAATCAGAAGATGCTGTCATCATCAACGGACAACACAGATATCAATACATCCTTGATGATCCACTGAAATCAGAAGATGCTGTCATCATCAATGGACAACACAGATATCAATACATCCTTGATGATCCACTGAAATCAGAAGATGCTGTCATCATCAACGGACAACACAGATATCAATACATCCTTGATGATCCACTACAATCAGAAGATGCTGTTATCATCAATGGACAACACAGATATCAGGAAATCCTTGATGATCCACTGAAATCAGAAGATGCTGTCATCATCAACGGACAACACAGATATCAGGAAATCCTTGATGATCCACTGAAATCAGAAGATGCTGTCATCATCAACGGACAACCCAGATATCAGTACATCCTTGATGATCCACTGAAATCAGAAGTTGCTGTCATCATCAACGGAGAACACAGATAGCAATACATCCTTGATGATCCACTAAAATCAGAAGATGCTGTCATCATCAAAGAACAACACAAATATCAGTACATCGTTGATGATCCACTGAAATCAGAAGATGCTGTCATCATCAATGGACAACACAGATATCAATACATCCTTGATGATCCACTGAAATCAGAAGATGCTGTCATCATCAACGGACAACACAGATATCAATACATCCTTGATGATCCACTAAAATCAGAAGATGCTGTCATCATCAACAGCAGACCTTGGAAAGCAATGAAAGTATAGAGACGATAATCAGTTCACATGGACATCACATGTCCACACCTCCAATATGGACTCTAACTTATAAAGGTCACTGCACTTCATGCAGTCTTCCTTAATTCAAGTACCAGCTTTTGTTGACTGGACTTTGCTCCATCCACCTATTATGTTTGGTGACTATACCTGCTCTTCTCATCACCTCTTTAAAAGTCATACATTACATTATCTTCCAGCAGGGCATCAGGGTCAGCCCACTCTCTTTCCTTTTCTCCTTCAGGATCTTCTTTGGCAACTTATCTGGCAGTGAATTGGTCCCATCACTTTTGTCTCCTAACCTGTTACCATCACCCACCACATAACAAAGCTAGAACTGGTCAAAAAGTATTTGTGGATCCTCTACTTAGTGTAGGTGTGAAATAGATAGACAGGGAGAGATTACCATCATCAATATTAACAAAATAATTTGCAGCCTCTATATGGGGAAGTTGTGCATGCTGCAGTGGTTTAAGGGCGATTACTGTAGCCTGAAAAAGATTTTTTCCCTGCGAAAACATGTGTAAAGCTTCAGAGTAAATTAAATATTTGAGCCACTACCTAATGCCACTTCAACAGGGCTTCTCCAAAGGTCTGCCTTCTTTTCTAGGTATAAGAAGTAACATCTTTCACATTCCTGAGCTTTTGCTGTTGGAAACATAGACCTTTCATTACTGCAACCTTCTGAAGGCTCCACATATTTGCTGAGTGAGACATAATTTTGTACAGCAGGTATGTGGGTCTGTTAGTCTCCATTGCCTTCCTACTCTGTGTGATTTATTCATTTCTGTACAGCACAGGTGGGCCCCCTTCTAGTTCTTTAGTTCATGAAATGGTTTCTCCAAAAACAAATTGACACCTTTACCATACTCAACTTCAGCCAGTCATATAAAGGAAACATTATCATGACAAAATCTCTTCTTAGCATCTTTCACAACACAGGAAGGAATATTTAACTGAAGTGGCAGTTATTCTTAGTGGCCTTGAAACTGCCCGTCCCTCAGCCTGCCTCTGGGCCCATCTCATTTGCTCACTCAACTGAGTGCAGTGAGATCATATTCTGATTTCAGGCACTCCTACTGTGTACAAAGAGAGCATCTGGGAAACAGACAAAAAAAAATTAAGCTTATTTCCTGCCTTTCCTGTTAAGTGGTATAGACTATTTGTAGGCTTCTGAGCCCCCAAGCCCTTCTGTGTTTGAGGGAAGCCTTCTAGCTTGTTTTTTTTTTTTCTTATAACCAGCCAGTTTTCTAGTTTCAGCACTCAAATCTGTTTCTTTGATCTCAGCACTTGTTCAGATTAAAAAAAAAAAAAAAAAAAAAAAAAAAAAAAAAAAACCAAAAAAAAAAATTTTCATCAGCTTTTACTGTACTTGTGTTTCTACCTACTTCATTTTACTTTTGCATCATCTTAAAAATACTCAATTGTATTTATTACTGCTTGGTGTAACTCATTCTAAGCCTTTTGGTTTAAACACTTGGGCTTCGGACCAGTTGTTTTGCACTGAGAGGGTTTGTGGTCTGCACTGTTGTGGCAGAACAGGTAGCTTACATCCTTCTAGGTTGGGAACTGCTGATTGAGGGCTCAGTGTCTGTTATTCTAAAAGTGTATTAATTCTGGTTTAAGCACTTGGGCTTTCAGGCCAGTTATTTTACATTAAGAGGGTTCGTGGTCTGCACTCTTGTGGGAGGAGAGGCTGGACTCTGCCCTTCTGAGCTGGGAATTTCTGGTTAAAGGCTTATAGTGCATGCATATCTGAACTGCTTCTTACTGAAGTTGGTGTGCCTTGTTTGCTGTGGCATAGACTGGATTCGGGCCTGCTGGATCTAGCTTTGTTTGTGTAACTTGAGCACTAATCCAGACATTCTCTAAAGTATTCAATTGTATTTATTACTGCTTGGTTGTAACTTGATTAAAGTGTAGCTATCATTCTAAGTCTTTTGGATTAAGCACTTGGGCTTCAGACCAGTTGTTTTACATTAGGAAGGTTTGTGGCAAGCACTGTGGTGGCATGACAGGTAGCTTTCATCCTTCTAAGTTGGGAACTGCTGATTGAGAGCCCAGTGTCCAAGTGTATTAGTTCTGGTTTAGGTACTTGGGCTTCAGGCCAGTTATTTTACATTAAGAAGGTTCGTGGTCTGCACTCTTGTGGGAGAAGAGGCTGGACTCTGCCCTTCTGAGCTGGGAATTTCTGGTTAAAGGTTTATAGTGCCTGAATATTTGAACTGTATCTTACTGAAATTGGTACACCTTGTTTGCTCTAGCATAGACTAGATCCAGGCCTGCTGAATCTAGCTTTGTTTATATGCTTGTTGTTTGTTTGCTTGTTATTTCCCTGGAAGCTAATTCCACCTAATACGCGGCTTCTCAGCGCTTCTGTGGATCACTAGTGATATCTGCATTGCTTACTGTACTTATTTCCTTGTTTCACTTGAAAGAAAGTTACTGTTTGTCATTTTTGCATTTAGTTACTTGTAACACATTGCAGTCAAGTTACCTGGCACTTGCTCACTAAAGCAATTATATAAGTCAGCACTAAAAATTAAAAGCACTACACCCTCACTCCCCACTGGCCCTTGTTTTCAATTATTAAGGAATTCACAATATTATTCTAGCATGTCCAAAGGTCAGTTGTCAATCTCCTCTCCGGTCCAGCTGGTGAATCTGGGAATCTTGAGGCAATGTTATAACTGCCTCATGTACACAGACAACCCTCTCCTCCTCCCACATAACACAAATACTTGTGAGAGATACAGCTATTTAGCCAAACTGGAGGCTGAGCTCTCTCAACTCAGGACTGGCAAGACCAGACAGGAGGAGAAGGCAACTACACACACCACAAAACCAGCCTCACATAATGCTACCACACCACTGAATCAAACACATAAACACACAAAGACATACTCGGAGGCTCTGAGTATAAATTTACCTAAACAGCAGAGGCCTCCAAAGCAGACACCCAAACAACTGCTACCTCAAGACACCCCACAAGCAACACATAAACCACAAAAGCAGTGTGCAAAGCAGTCACAGCCCTTAAGGCCAAATACAACACCAAACATACTTGTCATAGGTGACTCCATAGTCAGACACACTGACATCCCACTCACCAGGCTGAACAAGGAGAGGGTCACAGTAAGCTGCCTATCGGGCGCTAGGATCCGCCACATAACACAAGCACTCGGGTCACTCCACGGCAAGTACAAATATGACACAGTCATTGTCCATGCTGGTGTGAACGACCTGAGACGCACCTCCCTGGACTACATGAAAAGAGACATAGAGGAGCTCTCTGATTATGTAGCCCAGGCAGGTATGACCCTGACCCTGAGCAGTATCCTTCCTTCACCAAGAATGATGCCACAATATAGAGACAAGATGATCAGCTTTAACAATTGGCTTAATGTCTGGTGTCATTCAAAAGGGATCCAGTGTCTGTCTGCCTGGGATGACATGCTTGACAAGCCACGCTGCTTCGCGAGGGATGGCTTGCACCTGTCACCCCTGGGATTCCGGATATTGGCTAAGGCTCTTGCCACCCCCATAGTGCCTTTTTTAGGCAAGGCTAAAATTCTAAACCTACCACCCTAGAAAACAAAAATGGAAGAAACTGAGGGTAATGCTGCTCAATGCCAGAAGTCTAAATCTCAAAATGCACGCACTCGAGGCCCTTCTCAGTATGGAGAACATCGATGTCTGTGCTGTAACTGAAACCTGGTTCAAGGCTCCTGAGAGCACCCTGGCACTATTAGGTTTTACCTCATATCATGTGTTCCGGCCCCAAAACCTGGACCACACCACAAAAGGAGGGGGTGTATCCATATTCATAAAGGATACCCACACCTCCAGGTTGGTGGCAACGCACAAGCTTGGAAACCATCCAGGTGCAACTAACCATAGGCAAAACTGCTCTACAAATTGTAGCATGCTACAGGCCACCCTATCAAACTCAGGAACCCCACACAGCCTTCCTGAAGACACTGGAGGGTATAAATGTATCTCTAAACACCATCATATTGGGTGACTTCAACTACCCGAATATAGACTGGGAACATTACTCAAGCCCTAACTTTCTAGCCCAATGGTTCCTGGAGTTCATAAATTCAAATGCCATGGAACAGCTAGTCACTGTTCCCACGAGAGGAGAAAATATACTAGATCTCATTATCACAAACATGGGGACAAAATGCTCCACACCGGAAGTATATCCCTCATTGGTGAGATCTGATCATAAACTAATCTCACTGGAAATCCACATCCCACCACACCCCAAACAAAAGACCACAGTGAAGAACTTCTCTAAAGCAAACTTCACACTACTCAAGACTGGTGTGGTATCCTTCAAGGCCCCTGAGCCAGTGGAAACCACAACCCAAGCTGCGGAAGCCCTTACAAATGCCTTCTATGAACACCTCCAGGACTGCATGGATCAGGCAATCCCAAATAAAACCAAGACTCTTTCCACAAAGGGCAAACGTCCAGTCTGGTGGACCCCAGCCATTAACAAACTTTACAATAAGAGGAGAAAGCTATTACATGATAGAACAAAATCCATAAAAGGGAAGTCACCCCTGATCATTATTAGTAAAAAAATACGAGCACTCATAAAATCAACTAAGGCCAATTTTGAGAGAAAAATTGCCATGGATTCAAAGGACAATCATAAGGCCTTTTTCAGCTATGTTAGGAACCTGGGTGGAAACTCCCAGATATGCTCAGAATTAGTCCAAAATGATACAAAAATCACTGAACCCACAGACATTGCCAACATACTGGCAGACAGGTTCAGTGCAAACCTCACCCCCCTCTCCCCCCCAAAGGAGAGATAACTATCCCAGCGGAGTGTAGCCTCCCAGACATCTCAAATGCGCAGGTGAAAGCTGCTCTCTCTAAAGCTAAAAACACAGCATCAATGGGACCGGATGGTGTCCCCGGCTATGTGCTACACGAGCTAAATGAGGAATTAAACCCGCACATAAGGCAGCTGTTTAATCTCAGCCTTACCACAGGATACGTGCCCAAGGAGTGGCGTACAGCAACTGTGGTCCCACTCCACAAAGGCGGTGCCTCTATGGACCCTGGTAATTACCCCCATAAGCTTAACAAGTCTAGTCTGCAAAGCTATGGAGAGGATCATAATGGAGCTCATAAACAAAGATATAGGGGACTTGCAGACATTGGACCCGACCCAGTTTGGCCGTCAAGGGAAGATCATGCCTTTTGAACTTGGTCGACTTCTTGAAACAGTCACCAAGGCCATTGATGAGGAAAGGCAGTCCATACAGCCTACCTTGACCTTGCAAAGGCTTTCGACACAATACCCCACTCGGGTATTGTAGAAAAACTTACCAGCTTAAATGTAAACCCATATGTCACAAGATGGGTTGCAAACTGGCTTAAGGACAGAACCCACAGGGTTAGAGTTGCTGGTGCTATGTCAGACTCCAAGCCGGTCACAAGTGGTGTCCCACAGGGCTCAGTCCTTGGCCCCCTATTGTTCGGCATCTACTTCTCAGAAGTACAGGCCAACATGGGAGGACTTTGGCTGACAAAGTTTGCAGATGACTGCAAACTGGGCGCCATAGTGGAAAGTGCATCGGACACGGATATCCTTCAGAAGGGACTCACGGAAACAGATAGCTGGTGCCAGAGCCATGGCCTGAAGTTAAACACCAAAAAATGTATAGTCATACCCTTCGGGAAAAACAAGGTAACCCCAAGCTACCATATAGGTGGCAATCCACTAAGCACAGAGGAGGTTATCAGGGACCTGGGGACCCAGGTTGACAGTGGCCTTTCTTTTGACACTCACGTTGCTAAAGTGGTTAGAAAGACCTTCTACATTGCCCACCTGATCATGAAGGGATTCACATCCAGATCTAGTGAGGTCATTGTTCCCCTGTACTCTTCACTTATCAGACCAATGATCGAGTACAATGCCCCATTCGGGATGTATCTCACCCGACATCTGCAGCAATTGGAGAGACCCCAAAAGTTCCTCACCAAAAGGATAAAGGGACTCCAAAATCTGTCATATGCTGCCAGATTGAAGAAACTCCAGCTCTATTCAGTCGCATACCATCTGCTCAGAGGTGACATGTGCCTGACATACAAGGCCATGTCCAACCCGGAATTAATGGACATGCTCCACCTCAAAAAATCCAAATCCACCAAAACCACTAGAGCAAGCAACTTAAACCTTAGCACGGACATAAATAGGACGTGCTGGAGGGATAGATTTATCACTCAGAGACTCCCTATGCTGTGGAATAAAATCCCGGTCCATGTGAGGCAGAGCACCTCGCTGGCTCTGTTCAAGAGAAATCTTGACCTGTGGATGGGAGATCGTAGGTTTACCCCGGGAATCATCTCTGTGTCACTGCTGGACAGAGGCACAACAAACTAATGGGCACAGTATTTTTTCATATAAGGGGTGGCGTAAGCCACAAAAATTTGGGCTAGGCTTATAAATGCCTTAGGGCAGATAGCCTAGTATAAACCTATGAACCTATGAACCTATGAACATGACCTGTGTTTTTTTTCCTTTTAGCATATTTATTTTTTCCATGCAGCTGATTAACTGAATCTTATGCCATTATGTTCCACATTTTGTAATGCCTCCTACCTCCTTTAACTTCCTTATTTCTTGTAGTCCGCACAATATGATTCTCAAATCAGCAATAACAGCCGCAATTCCTAGTAGTGTGGATAACAGTGAAGTGAGTTTCTCCTCAGATTTCCATGCTGCCTACATTTGCAGAACACATAAGGATCCGGAAATACTTTAGCTTTGTTTTCTTCCAGTTACAAGAAACTGCACAAACATAACCGTAGAAATACTTTGGACAGCAAAGCTTCACATTATTCCCAATCTTAGTCAAAAGTTCAACCATACTTCCCCCATTAGCCCCCCCTCCATCGAAGTGCAAATGTAAGCAAAAAAATCCATTTCAAATGCAAGGCATCTTACCTGGATTTCTAGCGTAGACAGATAACATTCACTTCAGTTGCTGCTCCAGTACCAATAAAGGACTCCCAGTTGATCAAATTCAACACTTTAATATCCAATAAAATATACAAGTTTAAGGGATTTAGTACTTTCATTTCTAACACACCAGAAACTTCTTCATAATCACTTGACATTGAATCTAAAGCCATTTAAATACACCCAGCACCTCTCTGATTGGCTGTTGCACAAAAACCATACTAACTTTTTAAAAAGACAACACCGACTTCAAAATATGTTTAAAATTCAAAATGTTTTTACATATATACATATATAACACATATACATATGTATAAAATACTTAGAAAACACTTAAAAACATTTAAGAAACTGGATGTTGTTCTATATTAATGTTAGTATCTGTTTGCTCTTAACTTAAGAGCTGGGGCTAGTGAAAGGTGACCATTCAATTCAGGGGGGACACAGGCATCAAGTTGTAATTGTCAAATAAGTTCTCTAAATTCTAGTGTAGATTCCCAGTCACCTCCCCTTTCTTGTTGAGTAACTTTCTCTATAACCCAAAACTTATAGTCTGCTAGGGGACACTGCAGACAGTGTCTATAAAGGGCATTGTTGTCCTTTTTCTGGTTTATATCATATGCATGCTCGTACACCCTCTTCCTCAATGTACGTTCTGTCTTCCTCACGTAGTAGGAACCACATAACTTACAATGGGCTAAATAAATCACCCCTTTGATATGAGAGTTGAAATGCCCCTGTGGGTAAAAAGTGACTTTTGGGGAATCCAATGGAAGTGTGTTTTGGTTATACATAAATGAGCATTGACCACACATACTACACTTATATATTCCTAATATTGTGCCCACAGATTTTGTATTTCCCCTTTCAAAAATATCCTTTAGATTGAGGTTTCTCCTGAACCCAAACTTTAGTGGTCTAGAAAATACCCTGGGTTTGCTGGGCATAATAGAAAACATCTTCCAGTTTTTTGTCACAATGTTTTGAATCCCCTTGGTATGTTGGTTATATGTCAATACTAAATATATACCATCTGTGTCACTTTTAACTGATACTTGGGCCTTTATTCTGTTGTTATTGTTACTTTCATAGTTTAATAGGGGTATATATTTATTTCCCCATCCCCTTAGAACTTCTTCATTGATAGTTTTAACCATGCTATCAGGGTATCCCCTCTCACAAAACATTCTCTTAATATAATCCATTTCTTTCACTAAGTCAACTTTTTTAGAAGTCATATGGGCTGCCCGTATCATTTGCCCTTTCACTATATTTTTCTTTTGTTTATAAGGATGGTTACTTTCATAATAAAGACATGAGTTTGAGGAACATTTTATTTTTGAGTCACAGTACAAAGATTACATCAGGATTTACTTCAGATTTTTGGACGATGTTTTTATTTTGTGGAAAGGGCCACCACAAAATATAGAAGGTTTCATAGAATACATAACAACACCACAGAATTTTTGAAGTTCCTACATGAAACCAGAGAAATTGAAGTACATTATTTAGATGTGATCATTATGAAGGACAATACTAATGGGAAATATATTTAAAAACTATTTAGAAAGGAATGTTTCTCAAACTCATATCTTTATTACGTCACTGAATTTCCCAAAAGTCACTTTTTACCCACAGGGGCATTTCAACTCTTATACCAAAGGGGTGATTTATTTAGCCCATTGTAAGGTATGTGGTTCCTACTATGTGAGGAAGACAGAACATACATTGAGGTAGAGGGTGTATGACCATACATATGATATAAACCAGAAAAAAAACACCAATGCTCTTTATAGACACTGTCTGCAGTGTCCCCAAGCAGACTATAAGTTTTGGGTTATAGAGAAAGTTACTCAACAAGAAAGGGGAGGTGACTGGGAATCTAAGCTAGAATTTAGAGAACTTATTATTTGGCAATTACAACTTGATGCCTGTGTCCCCCCTGGATTGAATGACCACCTTTCACTAGCCCCAGCTCTTAAGTTAAGACCAAACAGATACTAACGTTAAGATAGAACAATATCCAGTTTCTTAAGTGTTTTTTAAGTGTTTTCTAAGTTTTTTATACATATGTATATGTATATGTGTATATATGTAAAATGTTGTAACGTGAAAATTTTGAATTTTTAAACATATTTTGAAGTTGGTTTTGTCTTTTTAAAAATTTAGTATGGTTTTTATGTGACAGCCAATCAGAGAGATGCTGGGTGTATTTAAATGGATTTAGATTCAATGTCAAGTGGTTCTGAAGAAGTTTCTGGTGTGTTAGAAATGAAAGCACTAAATCCTTTAAGCTTGTATATTTTATTGGATATTAAAGTGTTGAATTTGATCGACTGGGAGTCCTTTATTGGTACTGGAGCAGCAACTGAAGTGAATATTTGGTTATTGGTGACTTTGTACTTCAGTATTTCACTTGAATTCTTAGACAGATAAAACTCTGACTATGACCTAGGTGGACAAAGACTGATTATCAGATGGGGCACTGGAGGACCTGGGCAGTAGAGTATGGGAGTGAGTAGATGATGTCAGCTTGTTCATCCTGTCTACATGGAGAGGTGGTTCTGGTCCGCCAATCACTACCATGAATGTGGAGGCTTGTGTAGCCTGGAATATGAAGGAGCAGAAAGATGTGCACTAAGCAATCCCAAACCAGGGACAGTATCCTCTGTGGGAGCACTCACAAGCACAGGGAGGTAGTAGTAGTAGTATAGCACCAGTGATGCCATTGGTATGCCATCGGTAGTGGAGTCAGGGCCATAAAAATAATGCCATCAGTGCTGAGATGACAGCACAATACACATCCATAGCTGCCCAGGTGACAGTCCCCTTCTGGTCTGCTCTAGCTCCTGTGCTGGGGATACCCCTTGTAATGGGAATAATCAGTACAGAGGAGCAGAGCTGGAACATGATCAAATGGGGCCCTCCAGGGTAATAGATCGGGGCCCCGACACAGCAGGCCCCACCGACAGCATCTCCCACCATCATTCCAGTGTCCCATTACTTGGCTGTTTCTTCCCAGTTACTATGAACACTCTTCAAACCTGCCAGTGTGCATGCTACTTTTATCTTTGCTTCTACAATGATTAGAGATATTTAAAACTTTTATTTCAAATTTTGTAGCACAAACATTGATAGCCATTTGCTAAACAAAACAAAACAGTCTCACAATAATAAAAAAAAACAGACTTAGCTTGAACAGTAAGCATCTCTGCTTTTGAAACTCATATTCATTGAAATGGCATTGAAACCCACATTCAAAGAAAATGTATCTAGCCAGTGTCAGATTAAGTTTACCTTTGGGATGTTTTCAAACCATAGGACCCTTGCACACAATTTTAGGACGACACATACATGCATCTGTTCTTTGATGCACCATCCTGATTGTATTAAATTATATTCCTTGTATAATGCAGTAGCAGTTGTTAGAGTGTGCTTTAAATTTGTACATTTGAACATTTGTGCAGTAAGCAATGAAACAAAATGTATGAAACAATAATGACAAAACTACCAATTACAAACTATTTCCATCCCAAATGGCCCAAACTTATATCATAACAGTTCACCAATATCAGTCAATATACAAAAATCTTTGCAGAAGTAATAGCCATATGAATAATTTCACATTAAAGTGATCTATAACTAACGAAGACATTGCTGCTGGCAAACAACTTTAATTTCCATGTTTCATGCTCATATTTAGTGCCTGCTGCCCCTGAAGAATAAATTGCACATGTTACATTTAAAAAAAATAGTTAGCTGATAATATTGCAGCAGGGAATGGATGTAAAACTGGCAAGAGGTTCATAGTTGCTATGCATCTCATCCAAAGGAGGGCACACTGAGGAGTGCATCACCCCCATCCCCCCTTAAAGGGCACTGCAATATCAGCACTCTATCTACATGGAGTGGGAGTAGAACGCACTACCTTCTACACCAAAAGCAAGTATGTGACTTGTGCTACTAACACTGCTTTTAAATTTCACAGCATCAACATTGATGATGGCCTGCTAAACAAAACTGTTACATATTGAAAACAGACTTAGCATGAGCAACAGTAAATTTCTCTTCCCTCGAAACTCAACATTCTTTGAAAATGCACAGAAACTGAACATTCTTTGAAAATTCACAAAAACCCAAGCCATTTGCTGCCTTGTAAATCTAGATCCAGCACTAGCCAACCTAAGCAGTTGCCTAAACCCCACCAGCTTGGGAGGCTGCTAATCTTACATTTCTTCTTTAAGAATGTGTCAATTACAATTCTACTTTAAGGATATATGCAGAGTGCATTCTTAGTAGAGTCTGCACATTTGTCTTTATTACTAAAGACATACGTACATTTAAACATTGGAGTGGATTTTTATGGATAATTGCCATTCCATTCTGGATGAAAGAGACCAGCAATCAACCACAGGACATTAACAAACATGGAGATGAGCAAGTACAGGAGATTAATGAACACAGAGAATGGAATGGCTTAGAGGTGAGTGAACAGAGATGAGCAAGCAGAGGAGGTTAACAAACATGAAGAACATGGTGAATCTACTTATACAAGAAAATGCCTCTGTGTAGAGAACAACTAAATTTGCTTTTTTAAAAAATCTTACATTTGTTTAAGATGGCAAACATTTTTGTTTTGCTTCAAAACTGACCAAAGTAGTGAAGACAATAAATAGTGTAGTATATCAAGGAAATACAGAAAAACCAGAAAAAAAACAACTATGATTTACACCATAAAATATAAGAAATACAACAGCACATAATATCTCCAGACAAGTTAAATAAATAAATAAATTAATAAATAGACAAGTTACCACTAAGAATATGTATCAGTGAAAACAAACAAATAATCCCTTCTTTGTCAGCACATCACATCTAAGGTCAGGGACAGTAACCAGCGTAAAGCATAGGCGAACTGATAAACAACACCCAGACCAAGGTAAAGCATAGGTGGACGGATAAACAACACCCAGACCAAGGTAAAGCATAGGTGAACTGATAAACACTACCCAGACCAGGATAAAGCATAGGTGAACTGATAAACAACACCCAGACCAAGGTAAAGCATAGGTGAACTGATAAACACCACCCAGACCAGGGTAAAGCATAGGTGAACTGATAAACACCACCCAGAAAAAGGTAAAGCACAGATGGATGGATAAACACCACCCAGAAAAAGGTAAAGCATAGGTGAACTGATAAACACCACCCAGACCAGGGTAAAGCATAGCTGAACTGATAAACAACACCCAGACCAGGGTAAAGCATAGCTGAACTGATAAACACCACCCAGACCAAGGTAAAGCATAGGTGAACTGATAAACACAACCAAGACCAGGGTAAAGCAAAGGTGAACTGATAAACAATACCCAAACCAAGGTAACGCATAGGTGAACTGATAAACACCACCCAGACCAAGGTAAAGCACAGGTGAACAGATAAACACCATGCAGACTAAGGTAAAGCACAGGTGGACTGATCAACACCACCCAGACCAAGGTAAAGCATAGGTGAAGTGAGAAACACCACTCAGACCAAGGTAAAGCATAGGTGGACGGATAAACAACACCCAGACCAAGGTAAAACATAGGTGAACTGATAAACACTACCCAGACCAAGGTAAAGCATAGGTGAAATGATAAACACCACCCAGACCAAGGTAAAGCATAAGTGGACTGATAAACACTACCCAGACCAAGGTTAAGCATAGGTGAACTGATAAACACTACCCAGACCCGGGTAAAGCATAGGTGAACTGATAAACACTACCCAGATCAAGGTAAAGCATAGGTGAACTGACAAACACTACCCAGACCAAGGTAAAGCATAGGTGAACTGATAAACACTACCCAGACCAAGGTAACGCATAGGTGAACTGATAAACACCACCCAGACCAAGGTAAAGCACAGGTGAACAGATAAACACCATGCAGACTAAGGTAAAGCACAGGTGGACTGATCAACACCACCCAGACCAAGGTAAAGCATAGGTGAAGTGAGAAACACCACCCAGACCAAGGTAAAGCATAGGTGGACTGATAAACACCACCCAGACCAAGGTAAAGCACAGGTGAACTTATAAACACCCAGACCAAGGTAAAGCATAGGTGGACTGATAAACACCACCCAGACCAAGGTAAAGAATATGTGGACTGACCAACACCACCCAGACCAAGATAAAGCACAGGTGAACTGATAAACACCACCCAGACCAAGGCAATGCACAGGTGAGCTGATAAACACCACCCAGACCAAGGTAAAGCATAGGTGAACTGATAAACACTACCCAGACCAAGGTAAAGCATAGGTGGACTGATAAACACCACCCAGATGAAGGTAAAGCATAGGTGGACTGATAAACACCACCCAGATGAAGGTAAAGCATAGGTGAACTGATAAACACCACCCAGATCAAGGTAAAGCGTAGGTGGACTGATACATACCACCCAGACTAAGGTAAAGCATAGATGAACTGATAAACACCACCCAGACTAAGGTAAAGCATAGGTGGACTGATAAACACCACCCAGATGAAGGTAAAGCATAGGTGGACTGATAAACACCACCCAGATCAAGGTAAAGCGTAGGTGGACTGATAAACAACACCCAGACCAAGGTAAAGCATAGGTGAACTGATAAACACCACCCAGACCAGGGTAAAGCATAGGTGGACTGATAAACACCATCCAGACCAAGATAAAGCACAGATGGACTGATAAACACCACCCAGACCAAGGTAAAGCATAGGTGAACTGATAAACAAAACCAAGACCAGGGTAAAGCAAAGGTGAACTGATAAACACTACCCAGACGAAGGTAAACATAGGTGAACTGATAAACACTACCCAGACCAAGGTAAAGCATAGGTGAACTGATAAACACTACCAAGACCAAGGTAAAGCATCTGTGAACTGATAAACACAACCAAGACCAGGGTAAAGCAAAGGTGAACTGATAAACACTACCCAGACCAAGGTAAACATAGGTGAACTGATAAACACTACCCAGACCAAGGTAAAGCATAGGTGAACTGATAAACACAACCAAGACCAGGGTAAAGCAAAGGTGAACTGATAAACACTACCCAGACCAAGGTAAACATAGGTGAACTGATAAACACCACCCAGACCAAAGTAACGCATAGGTGAACTGATAAACACCACCCAGACCAAGGTAAAGCACAGGTGAACAGATAAACACAACCCAGACTAAGGTAAAGCATAAGTGGAATGATAAACACTACCCAGACCAAGGTAAAGCATAGGTGAACTGATAAACACTACCCAGACCAAGGTAAAGCATCTGTGAACTGATAAACACAACCAAGACCAGGGTAAAGCAAAGGTGAACTGAAAAACACTACCCAGACAAAGGTAAACATAGGTGAACTGATAAACACTACCCAGACCAAGGTAAAGCATAGGTGAACTGATAAACACAACCAAGACCAGGGTAAAGCAAAGGTGAACTGATAAACACTACCCAGACCAAGGTAAACACAGGTGAACTGATAAACACCACCCAGAACAAGGTAACGCATAGGTGAACTGATAAACACCACCCAGACCAAGGTAAAGCACAGGTGAACAGATAAACACAACCCAGACTAAGGTAAAGCATAAGTGGACTGATAAACACCACCCAGACCAAGGTAAAGCATAGGTGAACTGATAAACACCACCCAGACCACGGTAAAGCATAGGTGGACTGATAAACACCACCTAGACCAAGTTAAAGCATAGGTGGACTGATCAACACCACCCAGACCAAGGTAAAGCATAGGTGAACTGATAAACACCACCCAGACCAAGGTAAACCACAGGTGAACTGATAAACACCACCCAGACCAAGGTAAAGCATAGGTGGACTGATAAACACCACCCAGACCAAGGTAAAGCATAGGTGGACTGATCAATACCACCCAGACCAAGGTAAAGCACAGGTGAACTGATAAACACCACCCAGACCAAGGTAATGCACAGGTAAACTGCTAAACACCACCCAGACCAAGGTAAAGCATAGGTTAACTGATAAACACTACCCAGACCAAGGTAAAGCATAGGTGAACTGATAAACACTACCCAGACCAAGATAACGCATAGGTGAACTGATAAACACTACCCAGATCAAGGTAAAGCATAGGTGAACTGATATACACTACCCAGACCAAGGTAAAGCATAGGTGAACGGATAAACACCACCCAGACTAAGGTAAAGCATAGGTGAACTGATAAACACCACCCAGACTAAGGTAAAGCATAGGTGGACTGATAAACACCACCCAGACTAAGGCAAAGCATAGGTGAACTGATAAACACCACCCAGACTAAGGTAAAGCATAGGTTTACTGATAAACACCCCCCCAGACTAAGGTAAAGCATAGGTGGACTGATTAACACCACCCAGACTAAGATAAAGCATAGGTAGACTGATAAACACAACCCAGATGAAGGTAAGGCATAGGTGGACTGATAAACACCACCGAGACCAAGGTAAAGCATAGGTGGACTGATAAACACCACCCAGACCAGGGTAAAGCATAGGTGGACTGATAAACACCATCCAGACCAAGATAAAGCACAGATGGACTGATAAACACCACCCAGACCAAGGTAAAGCATAGGTGAACTGATAAACAACACCAAGACCAGGGTAAAGCAAAGGTGAACTGATAAAAACTACCCAGACCAAGGTAAACATAGGTGAACTGATAAACACTACCCAGACCAAGGTAAAGCATAGGTGAACTGATAAACACTACCCAGACCAAGGTAAAGCATCTGTGAACTGATAAACACAACCAAGACCAGGGTAAAGCAAAGGTGAACTGATAAACACTACCCAGACCAAGGTAAACATAGGTGAACTGATAAACACTACCCAGACCAAGGTAAAGCATAGGTGAACTGATAAACACAACCAAGACCAGGGTAAAGCAAAGGTGAACTGATAAACACTACCCATACCAAGGTAAACATAGGTGAACTGATAAACACCACCCAGACCAAGGTAACGCATAGGTGAACTGATAAACACCACCCAGACCAAGGTAAAGCACAGGTGAACAGATAAACACAACCCAGACTAAGGTAAAGCATAAGTGGACTGATAAACACTACCCAGACCAAGGTAAAGCATAGGTGAACTGATAAACACTACCCAGACCAAGGTAAAGCATCTGTGAACTGATAAACACAACCAAGACCAGGGTAAAGCAAAGGTGAACTGATAAACACTACCCAGACCAAGGTAAACATAGGTGAACTGATAAACACTACCCAGACCAAGGTAAAGCATAGGTGAACTGATAAACACAACCAAGACCAGGGTAAAGGAAAGGTGAACTGATAAACACTACCCAGACCAAGGTAAACATAGTTGAACTGATAAACACCACCCAGACCAAGGTAACGCATAGGTGAACTGATAAACACCACCCAGACCAACGTAAAGCACAGGTGAACAGATAAACACTACCCAGACTAAGGTAAAGCATAAGTGGACTGATAAACACCACCCAGACCAAGGTAAAGCATAGGTGAACTGATAAACACCACCCAGACCAAGGTAAAGCATAGGTGGACTGATAAACACCACCCAGACCAAGGTAAAGCATAGGTGGACTGATCAACACCACCCAGACCAAGGTAAAGCATAGGTGAACTGATAAACACCACCCAGACCAAGGTAAACCACAGGTGAACTGATAAACACCACCCAGACCAAGGTAAAGCACAGGTGAACTGATAAACACCACCCAGACCAAGGTAATGCACAGGTAAACTGCTAAACACCACCCAGACCAAGGTAAAGCATAGGTGAACTGATAAACACTACCCAGACCAAGATAACGCATAGGTGAACTGATAAACACTACCCAGATCAAGGTAAAGCATAGGTGAACTGATAAACACTACCCAGACCAAGGTAAAGCATAGGTGAACGGATAAACACCACCCAGACTAAGGTAAAGCATAGGTGAACTGATAAACACCACCCAGACTAAGGTAAAGCATAGGTGGACTGATAAACACCACCCAGACTAAGGCAAAGCATAGGTGAACTGATAAACACCACCCAGACTAAGGTAAAGCATAGGTTTACTGATAAACACCCCCCCAGACTAAGGTAAAGCATAGGTGGACTGTTTAACACCACCCAGACTAAGATAAAGCATAGGTAGACTGATAAACACAACCCAGATGAAGGTAAGGCATAGGTGGACTGATAAACACCACCGAGACCAAGGTAAAGCATAGGTGGACTGATAAACACCACCCAGACTAAGGTAAAGCATAGGTGGACTGATAAACACCACCCAGACTAAGATAAAGCACAGGTAGACTGATAAACACCACCCAGATGAAGGTAAAGCATAGGTGGACTGATAAACACCACCGAGACCAAAGTAAAGCATAGCTGGGCTGATAAACACCACCCAGACCAAGGTAAAGCATAGGTGGACTGATAAACACCACCCAGACCAAGGTAAAGCATAGGTGGACTGAAAAAAATGCCCAAACCAGGGTAAAGGATAAGTGGACTGATAAACACCACACTGAACCAGGGTAAAGCATAGGTGAACTGATAAACACCACACAGACCAAGGTAAAGCACAGTTGAACAGATAAACACCACCCAGACCAAGATAAAGCATAGGTGAACAGATAAGCACCACCCAGACCAAGGTAAAGCATAGGTGAACTGATAAACACCATCCAGACCAAGGTAAGGCACAGGTGAACAGATAAACACCACCCAGACCAAGGTAAAACATAGGTGGACTGATAAACACCACACAGATCAATGTAAAGCATAGGTAGGCTGAGAAACACCACCCTGATCAAGGTAAAGCATAGGTGGACTGATAAACACCACCCAGACTAAGATAAAGCAAAGGTAGAGTGATAAACACCACCCAGACGAAGGTAAAGCATAGGTGGACTGATAAAAACCACCCAGATCAGGTTAAAGGATAGGTGGACTGATAAACACCACCCAGACCATGGTAAAGCACAAGTGAACTGATAAACACCACCCAGACCAAGGTAAAGCATAGGTGAACTGATAAACACCACCCGGAGCAGGTAAAGCATAGGTGAACTGATAAACACCACCCAGAAAAAGGTAAAGCACAGATGGACTGATAAACACCACCCAGAAAAAGGTAAAGCACAGGTGAACTGATAAACACCACCCAGACCATGGTAAAGCACAAGTGAACTGATAAACACCACCCAGACCATGGTAAAGCACAAGTGAACTGATAAACACCACCCAGACCAGGGTAAAGCATAGGTGAACTGACAAACACCACCCAGAAAAAGGAAAAGCACAGGTGAACTGATAAACACCACCCAGACCAAGGTAAAGCACAGGTGGACTGATAAACACCATCCAGAAAAAGGTAAAGCACAGGTGAACTGATAAACACCACCCAAACCAAGGTAAAGCACAGGTGGATGGATAAACACCACCCAGACCAAGGTAAAGCATGGGTGGGCTGATAAACACCACCCAGATCAAGGTAAAGCACAGGTGGACTGATAAACACCACCCAGAAAAAGGTAAAGCATAGTTGAACTGATAAACACCACCCAGACCAGGGTAAAGTATAGGTGAACTGATAAACACCACCCAGACCAGTGTAAAGCATAGCTGAACTGATAAACACCACCCAGACCAAGGTAAAGCATAGGTGAACTGATAAACACAACCAAGACCAGGGTAAAGCAAAGGTGAACTGATAAACACTACCCAGACCAAGGTAAAGCATAGATGAAATGATAAACACCACCCAGACCAAGGTAAAGCATAAGTGGACTGATAAACACTACCCAGACCAAGGTTAAGCATAGGTGAACTGATAAACACTACCCAGACCCGGGTAAAGCATAGGTGAACTGATAAACACTACCCAGATCAAGGTAAAGCATAGGTGAACTGACAAACACTACCCAGACCAAGGTAAAGCATAGGTGAACTGATAAACACTACCCAGACCAAGGTGACGCATAGGTGAACTGATAAACACCACCAAGACCAAGGTAAAGCACAGGTGAACAGATAAACACCATGCAGACTAAGGTAAAGCACAGGTGGACTGATCAACACCACCCAGACCAAGGTAAAGCATAGGTGAAGTGAGAAACACCACCCAGACCAAGGTAAAGCATAGGTGGACTGATAAACACCACCCAGACCAAGGTAAAGCACAGGTGAACTTATAAACACCCAGACCAAGGTAAAGCATAGGTGGACTGATAAACACCACCCAGACCAAGGTAAAGCATAGGTGGACTGACCAACACCACCCAGACCAAGGTAAAGCACAGGTGAACTGATAAACACCACCCAGACCAAGGTAATGCACAGGTGAGCTGCTAAACACCACCCAGACCAAGGTAAAGCATAGGTGAACTGACAAACACTACCCAGACCAAGGTAAAGCATAGGTGAAATGATAAACACTACCCAGACTAAGGTAAAGCATAGGTGGACTGATACATACCACCCAGACTAAGGTAAAGCATAGGTGAACTGATAAACACCACCCAGACTAAGGTAAAGCATAGGTGGACTGATAAACACCACCCAGACTAAGGTAAAGCATAGGTGGACTGATAAACACCACCCAGACTAAGGTAAAGCATAGGTAGACTGATAAACACCACCCAGATTCAGGTAAAGCATAGGTGGACTGATAAACACCATCCAGACTAAGATAAAGCATAGGTAGACTGATAAACACCACCCAGATGAAGGTAAAGCATAGGTGGACTGATAAACACCACCGAGACCAAGGTAAAGCATCGGTGGACTGATAAACACCACCCAGACTAAAATAAAGCATAGGTAGACTGATAAACACCACCCAGATGAAGGTAAAGCATAGGTGGACTGATAAACACCACCGAGACCAAAGTAAAGCATAGGTGGACTGATAAACACCACCCAGATCAAGGTAAAGCATAGGTGGACTGATAAACAACACCCAGACCAAGGTAAAGCATAGGTGAACTGATAAACACCACCCAGACCATGGTAAAGCATAGGTGGACTGATAAACACCATCCAGACCAAGATAAAGCACAGATGGACTGAAAAACACCACCCAGACCAAGGTAAAGCATAGGTGAACTGATAAACACAACCAAGACCAGGGTAAAGCAAAGGTGAACTGATAAACACTACCCAGACCAAGGTAAACATAGGTGAACTGATAAACACTACCCAGACCAAGGTAAAGCATAGGTGAACTGATAAACACTACCCAGACCAAGGTAAAGCATCTGTGAGCTGATAAACACAACCAAGACCAGGGTAAAGCAAAGGTGAACTGATAAACACTACCCAGACCAAGGTAAACATAGGTGAACTGATAAACACTACCCAGACCAAGGTAAAGCAAAGGTGAACTGATAAACACAACCAAGACCAGGGTAAAGCAAAGGTGAACTGATAAACACTACCCAGACCAAGGTAAACATAGGTGAACTGATAAACACCACCCAGACCAAGGTAACACATAGGTGAACTGATAAACACCACCCAGACCAAGGTAAAGCACAGGTGAACAGATAAACACAACCCAGACTAAGGTAAAGCATAAGTGGACTGATAAACACCACCCAGACCAAGGTAAAGCATAGGTGAACTGATAAACACCACCCAGACCAAGGTAAAGCATAGGTGGACTGATAAACACCACCCAGAGCAAGGTAAAGCAAAGGTGGACTGATCAACACCACCCAGACCAAGGTAAGGCATAGGTGAACTGATAAACACCACCCAGACCAAGGTAAAGCACAGGTGAACTGATAAACACCACCCAGACCAAGGTAAAGCATAGGTGGACTGATAAACACCACCCAGACCAAGGTAAAGCATAGGTGGACTGATCAACACCACCCAGACCAAGGTAAAGGACAGGTGAACTGATAAACACCACCCAGACCAAGGTAATGCACAGGTAAACTGCTAAACACCACCCAGACCAAGGTAAAGCATAGGTTAACTGATAAACACTACCCAGACCAAGGTAAAGCATAGGTGAACTGATAAACACTACCCAGACCAAGATAACGCATAGGTGAACTGATAAACACTACCCAGATCAAGGTAAAGCATAGGTGAACTGATAAACACTACCCAGACCAAGGTAAAGCATAGGTGAACGGATAAACACCACCCAGACCAAGGTAAAGCATAGGTGAACTGATAAACACTACCCAGACCAAGGTAAAGCATAGGTGAAATGATAAACACTACCCAGACTAAGGTAAAGCATAGGTGGACTGATGCATACCACCCAGACTAAGGTAAAGCATAGGTGAACTGATAAACACCACCCAGACTAAGGTAAAGCATAGGTGGACTGATAAACACCACCCAGACTAAGGTAAAGCATAGGTGGACTGATAAACACCACCCAGACTAAGGTAAAGCATAGGTAGACTGATAAACACCACCCAGACTAAGATAAAGCATAGGTAGAGTGATAAACACCACCCAGATGAAGGTAAAGCATAGGTGGACTGATAAACACCACCGAGACCAAAGTAAAGCATAGATGGACTGATAAACAACACCCAGATCAAGGTAAAGCATAGGTGGACTGATAAACAACACCCAGACCAAGGTAAAGCATAGGTGAACTGATAAACACCACCCTGACCAGGGTAAAGCATAGGTGGACTGATAAACACCATCCAGACCAAGATAAAGCACAGATGGACTGATAAACACCTCCCAGACCAAGGTAAAGCATAGGTGAACTGATAAACACAACCAAGACCAGGGTAAAGCAAAGGTGAACTGATAAACACTACCCAGACCAAGGTAAACATAGGTGAACTGATAAACACTACCCAGACAAGGTAAAGCATAGGTGAACTGATAAACACTACCCAGACCAAGGTAAAGCATCTGTGAACTGATAAACACAACCAAGACCAGGGTAAAGCAAAGGTGAACTGATAAACACTACCCAGACCAAGGTAAACATAGGTGAACTGATAAACACTACCCAGACCAAGGTAAAGCATAGGTGAACTGATAAACACAACCAAGACCAGGGTAAAGCAAAGGTGAACTGATAAACACTACCCAGACCAACGTAAACATAGGTGAACTGATAAACACCACCCAGACCAAGGTAACGCATAGGTGAACTGATAAACACCACCCAGACCAAGGTAAAGCACAGGTGAACAGATAAACACAACCCAGACTAAGGTAAAGCATAAGTGGACTGATAAACACTACCCAGACCAAGGTAAAGCATAGGTGAACTGATAAATACTACCCAGACCAAGGTAAAGCATCTGTGAACTGATAAACACAACCAAGACCAGGGTAAAGCAAAAGTGAACTGATAAACACTACCCAGACCAAGGTAAACATAGGTGAACTGATAAACACTACCCAGACCAAGGTAAAGCATAGGTGAACTGATAAACACCACCCAGACCAAGGTAAAGCATAGGTGGACTGATAGACACCACCCAGACCAAGGTAAAGCATAGGTGGACTGATCAACACCACCCAGACCAAGGTAAAGCACAGGTGAACTGATAAACACCACCCAGACCAAGGTAATGCACAGGTAAACTGCTAAACACCACCGAGACCAAGGTAAAGCATAGGTTAACTGATAAACACTACCCAGACCAAGGTAAAGCATAGGTGAACTGATAAACACTACCCAGACCAAGATAACGCATAGGTGAACTGATAAACACTACCCAGATCAAGGTAAAGCATAGGTGAACTGATAAACACTACCCAGACCAAGGTAAAGCATAGGTGAACGGAGAAACACCACACAGACCAAGGTAAAGCATCGGTGAACTGATAAACACTACCCAGACCAAGGTAAAGCATAGGTGAAATGATAAACACTACCCAGACTAAGGTAAAGCATAGGTGGACTGATACATACCACCCAGACTAAGGTAAAGCATAGGTGAACTGATAAACACCACCCAGACTAAGGTAAAGCATAGGTGGACTGATAAACACCACCCAGACTAAGGTAAAGCATAGGTGGACTGATAAACACCACCCAGACTAAGGTAAAGCATAGGTAGACTGATAAACACCACCCAGACTAAGGTAAAGCATAGGTGGACTGATAAACACCACCCAGACTAAGATAAAGCATAGGTAGACTGATAAACACCACCCAGATGAAGGTAAAGCATAGGTGGACTGATAAACACCACCGAGACCAAAGTAAAGCATAGGTGGACTGATAAACACCACCCAGATAAAGGTAAAGCGTAGGTGGACTGATAAACTACACCCAGACCAAGGTAAAGCATAGGTGAACTGATAAACACCACCCAGACCAGGGTAAAGCATAGGTGGACTGATAAACACCATCCAGACCAAGATAAAGCACAGATGGACTGATAAACACCTCCCAGACCAAGGTAAAGCATAGGTGAACTGATAAACACAACCAAGACCAGGGTAAAGCAAAGGTGAACTGATAAACACAACCCAGACCAAGGTAAACATAGGTGAACTGATAAACACTACCCAGACCAAGGTAAAGCATAGGTGAACTGATAAACACTACCCAGACCAAGGTAAAGCATCTGTGAACTGATAAACACAACCAAGACCAGGGTAAAGCAAAGGTGAACTGATAAACACTACGCAGACCAAGGTAAACATAGGTGAACTGATAAACACTACCCAGACCAAGGTAAAGCATAGGTGAACTGATAAACACAACCAAGACCAGGGTAAAGCAAAGGTGAACTGATAAACACTACCCAGACCAACGTAAACATAGGTGAACTGATAAACACCACCCAGACCAAGGTAACGCATAGGTGAACTGATAAACACCACCCAGACCAAGGTAAAGCACAGGTGAACAGATAAACGCAAGCCAGACTAAGGTAAAGCATAAGTGGACTGATAAACACTACCCAGACCAAGGTAAAGCATAGGTGAACTGATAAATACTACCCAGACCAAGGTAAAGCATCTGTGAACTGATAAACACAACCAAGACCAGGGTAAAGCAAAGGTTAACTGATAAACACTACCCAGACCAAGGTAAACATAGGTGAACTGATAAACACTACCCAGACCAAGGTAAAGCATAGGTGAACTGATAAACACAACCAAGACCAGGGTAAAGCAAAGGTGAACTGATAAACACTACCCAGACCAAGGTAAACATAGGTGAACTGATAAACGCCACCCAGACCAAGGTAACGCATAGGTGAACTGATAAACACCACCCAGACCAAGGTAAAGCACAGGTGAACAGATAAACACAACCCAGACTAAGGTAAAGCATAAGTGGACTGATAAACACCACCCAGACCAAGGTAAAGCATAGGTGAACTGATAATCACCACCCAGACCAAGGTAAAGCATAGGTGGACTGATAAACACCACCCAGACCAAGGTAAAGCATAGGTGGACTGATCAACACCACCCAGACCAAGGTAAAGCATAGGTGAACTGATAAACACCACCCAGACCAAGGTAAACCACAGGTGAACTGATAAACACCACCCAGACCAAGATAAAGCATAGGTGGACTGATAAACACCACCCAGACCAAGGTAAAGCATAGGTGGACTGATCAACACCACCCAGACCAAGGGTAAAGCACAGGTGAACTGATAAACACCACCCAGACCAAGGTAATGCACAGGTAAACTGCTAAACACCACCCAGACCAAGGTAAAGCATAGGTTAACTGATAAACACTACCCAGACCAAGGTAAAGCATAGGTGAACTGATAAACACTACCCAGACCAAGATAACACATAGGTGAACTGATAAACACTACCCAGATCAAGGTAAAGCATAGGTGAACTGATAAACACTACCCAGACCAAGGTAAAGCATAGGTGAACGGATAAACACCACCCAGACTAAGGTAAAGCATAGGTGAACTGATAAACACCACCCAGACTAAGGTAAAGCATAGGTGGACTGATAAACACCACCCAGACTAAGGCAAAGCATAGGTGAACTGATAAGCACCACCCAGACTAAGGTAAAGCATAGGTTTACTGATAAACACCCCCCCAGACTAAGGTAAAGCATAGGTGGACTGATTAACACCACCCAGACTAAGATAAAGCATAGGTAGACTGATAAACATAACCCAGATGAAGGTAAGGCATAGGTGGACTGATAAACACCACCGAGACCAAGGTAAAGCATAGGTGGACTGATAAACACCACCCAGGCTAAGGTAAAGCATAGGTGGACTGATAAAAACCACCCAGACTAAGATAAAGCATAGGTAGACTGATAAACACCACCCAGATGAAGGTAAAGCATAGGTGGACTGATAAACACCACCGAGACCAAAGTAAAGCATAGCTGGGCTGATAAACACCACCCAGACCAAGGTAAAGCATAGGTGGACTGATAAACACCACCCAGACCAAGGTAAAGCATAGGTGGACTGATAAACACCACCCAGACTAAGGTAAAGCATAGGTGGACTGATAAACACCACCCAGACTAAGATAAAGCATAGGTGGACTGAAAAAAATACCCAAACCAGGGTAAAGGATAAGTGGACTGATAAACACCACCCTGAACCAGGGTAAAGCATAGGTGAACTGATAAACACCACACAGACCAAGGTAAAGCACAGTTGAACAGATAAACACCACCCAGACCAAGGTAAAGCATAGGTGAACAGATAAGCACCACCCAGACCAAGGTAAAGCATAGGTGGACTGATAAACACCACACAGATCAATGTAAAGTATAGGTAGGCTGAGAAACACCACCCTGATCAAGGTAAAGCATAGGTGGACTGATAAACACCACCCAGACTAAGATAAAGCATAGGTAGAGTGATAAGCACCACCCAGACAAAGGTAAAGCATAGGTGGACTGATAAAAACCACCCAGATCAGGTTAAAGGATAGGTGGACTGATAAACACCACCCAGACCATGGTAAAGCACAAGTGAACTGATAAACACCACCCAGACCAAGGTAAAGCATAGGTGAACTGATAAACACCACCCGGAGCAGGTAAAGCATAGGTGAACTGATAAACACCACCCAGAAAAAGGTAAAGCACAGATGGACTGATAAACACCACCCAGAAAAAGGTAAAGCACAGGTGAACTGATAAACACCACCCCGAGCAAGGTAAAGCACAGGTGGACTGATAAACACCACCCAGACCAAGGTAAAGCATAGGTGAACTGATAAACACCACCCAGACCAGGGTAAAGCATAGGTGAACTGATAAACACCACCCAGAAAAAGGTAAAGCACAAGTAAACTGATAAACACCACCCAGACCAAGGTAAAGCACATGTGGACTGATAAACACCACCCAGAAAACGGTAAAGCACAGGTGAACTGATAAACACCACCCAGACCAAGGTAAAGCACAGGTGGATGGATAAACACCACCCAGATCAAGGTAAAGCATGGGTGGGCTGATAAACACCACCCAGATCAAGGTAAAGCACAGGTGGACTGATAAACACTACCCAGACCAAGGTAAAGCATAGGTGAACTGATAAACACCACCCAGACCAAGGTAACACATAGCTGAACTGATAAACACCACCCAGACCAAGGTAAAGCATAGGTGGACTTATAAACACTACCCAGAGCAAGGTAAAGCATAGGTGAACTGATAAACACCACCCAGACCAAGATAAAGCATAGGTGAACAGATAAACACCACCCAGACCAAGATAAAGCATAGGTGGACTGATAAACACCACCCAGACCAAGGTAAAAAATAGGTGAACTGCTAAACACCACCCAGACCAAGGTATAGCTTAGGTGAACTGATAAACACCACCCAGACCAAGGTAAAGCACAGGTGAACTGATAAACACCACCCAGACCAAGGTAAAGCACAGGTGAACTGATAAACACCACACAGACCAGGGTAAAGCATAGGTAGGCTGATAAACACCACCCAGATCAAGGTAAAGCACAGGTGGACTGATCAACACCACCCAGACCAAGGTAAAGCACAGGTGGACTGATAAACACCACCCAGACTAGGGTAAATCATAGTTGGACTCAGTGACGGCTGGTTACTTCAAATTAAAGGGGGGCTGCAGGAGACAGCTGAATGGGTGGGGCCAATGGGAAGAAGTGTAGCCAACTAGAAAGGGGTGGTGCTATGCTCAAAACCACAACAACTGGAACTTTAATTAAATACGCTGCCCTGGGTGCCAAACAGTCATTACGAGAGTCCAATCAAGACAAAATGAAGTATAGAAGAAAAAAATATTTCCGTGCATTGGCTGCATGACAGCTTACTTAATATCTAGATGGAGACAAAAAGGTTGTGAGGCATGAAAAAATAAATTACTTTTTAAATACATTACTCGAATACTAGTCAAAATCAAGTATAAAAAAACAAGCTTCTCCTTGCACTGCAGTTCTAATTATAACTTATATTCAGCTTTATAAAAGTACCAAGTAATATGCTGAAAGCAGAAATCTCTGTGATATCCCCACTTGTAAAAATGTTTCTTATCCAAAAAAGACCTGCTGCCTGACAACAACTATCTACTTGCTTCATGGGGAAAACATGATCAAAGTAAAAAATGAACAGTAAACAAGAAACAAGCTCAGGATAAGTTGCTTAAAGGATTACTGCACAGGTTATGGACCACACATGATAGATTGGCATTTTGTTTAGTTTATGGGTAAAGCTTGCAAAGATGACTGCAAATCTCCAACAAATTTAATGAGCTGCTGAAAATACTGTAATCCTGTCCTTTATTACAAATACTGTCATATGCATTTCAATACTTAAGGCTTGTACATTATCTAGTTATGTAAATATTCTCTGCATGGCAACAACAAAAAGCCTTTCAGTATTGGTAATTATTTAACAGTATGCTTATTAAAGGTTACTTGCATCTTACAATCTCAGACAAGCTTACCTGATGGTCATTAAAGCATTGCTACTTAAACACAAAGCAACAGGGCACTGTGACAGCATGCATTTTCTGAATAATAAGAAGCATAAATCAACAGTATGATAATATGACAGAAAACCAGAACATTCTGCAAAATCAAGGACAGATGAAAAGCCAGTACTTGTGTCTACCTTGGATGGGGGAATACTCTGCACACTTACACTACATAACTGCTCCTTGCCTTGCTTGGACACATCCACAGTCACTACATGGGGGAGTAGGGTACAACAAGTATGTTACAATTTGAAATGTCTCTGGCTGATGGTGATGGCTCTGACACTCATACCTCTCAACCTCAGAGCAAGAAATTTGGACAAAGCCATACACAGAAGTGGGACACAGGCCCAAAAATAAGGACAATTTTTAAATATTGCTCTTATAAACTTAGAAAGACAATAGAATAGTAGTAGGTCTTGCATTAGTATGAAATTTCTGAAGGGTATGAAATCTGAAACTCAAATGTCTGCCATTATTTTCTAACTTCAGTCTTTAATGATTTGCCACTAATTTGGCAGAAAACCACAATTTTATGAAAAATCGACCAATATGTGATGCAAAAATATAAAATTGCCTTATAACTCTGATCATTACAGTTATTTATAATTGTATATCCCTCCAAGTTTTCTTCCAAAATTGTCATTTTGCAGAGGAGTTATTAGGGGGAGAGCAACATTTTGAGCCAAACTTGGGGACATTTGAGAGGTTGGGATATTCTTAATTCTATAAAGTGATTTATTTGCACGTACCTCTCAACCTCTTAATGCAGGAAATCTGGACAAGGCCAAATAAATATATTGGGGGAACATACAAACAATACTAAAAATTGCTCTTGTATAAACTTAAGACAGTTGATAGAATAACAGGTCTTGCTTTAGCATGCATTTTTCTGAAGGTTATAAAGTCTGAAACTCAATGTCTGTCATTATTTAGTGACTTCATTCCTAAATGATTTGCCAGAAAACCACAAATTTTATGAAGAACAAACCAAAAATAAGAAGCAAAAATCTATTCATTCTGCAAAAATCTGGACAGTTGAGAGGTATAGTTCAGCCGGGGCTGTCTGAGTTTGCTGCCCTCCCCCCCTCACAAAATCATGGTCAAATGGAACCTCCCCTCCTGCAGCCATTCCAATGTCTCATTCCTTGGTTATTTTGCCCCATTTACCATAAACACTGTAATGTGCATACTGCTTTACTTCTGCGATGATTTGAATTTCATTTGAAAGTTTTATTTTGCGTTTTACAGCACAGACCCTAATAGATATCTGCTAAACAAAGCAATGCAGTCTCACAATGAAAATAGACTTAGCATTAAAACTTCTCTGCCCTTGAAACTCACATTCATTGAAACAGCATTGAAACCCACATTCAAAGAAAATACATTTTGCCAGTGGCAGATAAAGATTAACTTTAGGCTGTTTTCAAATCATAGGCCTCTTGAACACGAAACATACACATGCTCTTTGCTACACCTTCCTGATTGTATTAAATTATATTCCTTGTACAATACAGTACAGTTGTTAGAGGGCATTTTAAATTTATCGTTTTGAACATTTTTCCAGTAAACAATGAAACAAAATGCATGCACCAATAATGACAAAACTGCCCAAGTCAGAACATTTCCATCATAAAAGCCTATTCAAACTTATATTTCCATCATAAAAGTCTACTCAAACTTCTTCAGTCCACCAGTATCAGTAAATGACTGGACTGATAAACACCACCCAGACCAGGGTAAAGCATAGGTGGACTGATAAACACCATCCAGACCAAGATAAAGCACAGATGGACTGATAAACACCACCCAGACCAAGGTAAAGCATAGGTGAACAGATAAACACCACCCAGATCAAGGTAAAGCATAGGTGGACTGATAAACACCACCCAGTTAGTGGTGCCTAGACAAGGAAAGCGACAATCATAATTTTCAGCCACACTGAATAGGGGTTGTTTTAAATAAAGCACAGGTACACTGTTAAACACCACTTAGGGTGGAAATATAAGGGGTAGAAGCAGATAGACAAACAAAAGGATAGATGTAATATTCATCTGTATTGGATACTTAGATACAGTGTGAGTCTTTAGTAAGGATCTCTTTTCTTGTACAATAACAGTTGTGCACACAGAATTGTTGTAAGACTTTGTCAAGCTGTTGCATGTGTGGAGGACAAGAGCTCCTCCTGTCATAGGAGTATATGCTTTAACATCTAGTGTCAGTCTACCACTCCTGTAGGTCTATGCATTTACATACTAATCCAGGTTGTTAAAGGAGAAAGAAATGGTACATTTTAATGAGAATTTTTTTTTCCTTTTATTTATTATCATTTTTTTTGCCTGTCCCAAGCATTATACAAATATATTTTCCTGTAACACTCCAATACCTCTGACTGTAATGCAGCCAAGATGACTTACTTCAAAAAATCAACAAGTTTTCCTGGTAAGGAATAATTCAAACTTGCACTAACCCCCCCCAACACACAAACACACACACACACACACACACACACACACACACACACACACACACACACACACACACACACACACACTGCTATTGAGCTGGTTGAAGGAATAGCTGCTGACTGGCTCAGCTTGCTCATTGATCGTGAGCATTAACAATGTAGAGTATGAAGCCCTGTTACTCACACAGGCGGTATATGGAAGACATGGGAATCAAATCTTAGATTGCTGTATAGCCATATATTATCTTATAGGATAGATTACACTGTTTTACCTACTCTGGGAGTCCTGTACTGAACTTGATATGCCATTTCTCACATATGCACAAGATAGCTGAGTGTTCCTTAGTTCTCTTCCTCTCAGTTTATGGTAGCTACAGTGAGAGATAGTCACCACACAGGTTGGGGGTTGCCATAAGGTTAAGGTATTTACCCTGAACAACAACTAGGCATCTTAAGGACACCAGTATAAATCCTTTCAAAAGATAATTCAGCTCAAGCCACACATATAAAAATAAGTTGCTTTACTAAAATACAATAAAGAGTTTAGCGCTTTCGTTCTAAGTGGAACTTCTTCAGAACTCAAATTACAAAAAACATCCACCATTTTAAATACCCTCCAATAAAACACATTCTACCCTACTGACCAATACAATCATCTAGAATTAATGTGTTTCATTCTTAAAATAGGATTAATTGACAATGCTTCATTCAAACCAGGGTAATTTGTTGAATTTAACCTTAATTGCCATTGGTGCTGCGGTAGCATTGTCGCCTCACAGTAAGACGCTGTCCTGTTCGATTCTCAGCTATAGCATCTTCTGCGTGGAGACATGCATGAATGGGCATACCTTCTTTGAAGGTTGTGCGTCAGGGCTGGTAACTCGGTACATAAAAATCAACTACCAATCATTAGCGGACCGGAGTTCCGCTGTGGCGACCCCTAACCGGGAAAAGCCGAAAGACACAACAACAACCTTAATTGCCATTTTAGTTCACAAGTATCAAGGTATACATTCACAACCTTACCCTGCACATCTTTATTAATTTTGTTTATAATAAGAAAACCAAAAGAATGTTCCACATTAAAAGACAAATGTCTATAATGGGCATTAGTACTTTTTTTATTTCTTAATGTCTTGACAATGCTCATAAATGCAGTCGCTCAACCTCCTAGAGGTTTCCCCACATAAAAAGTGGGGCATTGTTTACATTGGGCTAAACAGACCACATTTCTACTATTACATTTGTACTTGCCCCCTATTTTGTAACTATTATTCCTAATCTTAAACTCAGTGGCATAAAGAATGGCAGAACACTGTGCACAAACACCACATTTCCTCATACCCATATTCACTCCATGTTTCCGATCTTTACTATCCCATTCTAACCAATTCTTAAAAGACTCATCTTTCCTATATACCATAATTGGTTTATCACCCAATTTTTAGATGACATTCACACACCCCCTAAATATATCCCAATTTTTTGTAATAATACCCTCCTATTGCTTGACTATCCAAATTATATGTGGAAACAAAATTGTTTTCACTACCAACATTCTGTATCACCTGACCATGTTCATTAGTACTTCTAGTGAAATGTCCACACCGGAGGATGGGCTGGAAGTATCCACTCTCTCTCTCTTGGCCATTACCTCCCTCTTAATTTCCTCCAAAAATTTAGAGGGGTAACCTCTCCTTAAGAACATGCTCATAAGTATATCACACTCATTTTGAAACATATCAACTTCAGACACTAATCTTGCCAATTTTACTAGTTGGCCCTTCCTTACAGACTTTTTCTGATGTATTGGTTGCCAACTTGAATAATGTAAGTAGGTGTTAGAAAATGTTGGCTTACGATAAATATTTGAAATAAATCTCCTACTTTCTGTATCTATAATGATTTCCACATCTAAATAATTGATCTTACTCATACTCCAACTGGAAGAAAAAGACAAAAAATTAACCGTATTGTTGATAAAATATAGAAAGTCATTTAATTTATCTGGGGTATCCTTCCATAAAATTAAAATGTTGTCCAAAAATTGGGTGTACATAATCGAACAATGTTTGTAATCACTATCAAGAACATATAAATCTCCCCATTCAGCTTTCACATAATTTGCAAATAGGGGAGCACATGCCACCCCCATCGCAACCCCCTTCATTTGTCTATAAAATTGACCCTCAAAGTACAGGATGTTGTTCTCCAACACTAACTCCATTAAGTTAGTCATGGCATCAACCCTCCAATTTTCCAAGTTAACACATTTAGTTACCTGGTCACTAAACCACCTAAGGCCCAGCTGATGTGGTATAACCGAAAACTGACTATGCACATCTATTGTCACAAAAGTCAATTTGGAATTGTACTTGATGCTACTTAATTTACTCCAAAAGTGCCAGGAATCTTTACAAACTAATTCAATCCTATTAATTCCATTTTTCAAACTAACATCCAAGAATTTTGTAATAAAGCAAGTCTTTGATCTTGCTCCATCCACAATATGATGGAAAGGGAGGTTATCTATATCGGAATTCATTTTGGGTATGGCAAAAATACTAGCAACTGCTGGTTTTGGATTACACATAAACTGAAACACCTTTTCAGAAATCTAACCTTGCATAACCACATCTTCCATCCTTTTAAGAATTTCAGGGTAAAATTCAAAAACATTTCCCAAAAATTGGAGTCAGACTAACAATAACTATAAAAGAATTTAGACATTTAAAGGTTAATTGACATTGATTTATACTTATCCTGGCTAAAACTCAAGATCTCAGCTTACACATCATCTCCTTTGGAGTGGAACTTTATTTGCCTCAGGTGTAGTGTAGATTTTAGGTAACCCTCCAGCTGCCCTAAAATCAGATCCAAAAAATTCTGGAATGCCATAAACCAAATACTTCATCCTGGTAATACTACTTTACCTAATCTAGCTCCTGAAAAATCTCCCAAAAATACTGCTAACTCTTTCAATGCCTATTTCATATAGCCAAACTTTTCAATCCTAATCTAAAATACTCCAGTAACAATGTTCCAAATTGCTTGGAACCTCCACCCACAGCCAACTCTGCAACCTCTTTTTTCCTTAAAGCAGTCCCTACTGCTTACATCAAAACCCTTCTTTACAAACTAAAACCATGCTCTGTTTCTGTTGACACTATCCCATCTTACTTTCTTCAGATAGCTGCTCCCTCTATTGCTTTGCCAGTATCTATTTTAATCAACCATTCCATCTCTGAAGCTAAAGTACCTGCTATCTGGAAACAATTCTACACCATACCTATTCACAGAGGTGGCAATTCCACAGAACTCTCAAACTTCAGACCAATAGCTATCCTCTCCCCTCTGTCTAAAGTCTTAGAAAAATGTATACATACACAAGTAATGCAATAACTTATATAGGGCACACTCCTCACTATCACTCAGCATGGTTTCTGACCCAAACACAGTACCACTACAGCTCTACGTTCCTTTCTCAACACCATTTCTATAGCTAGAGATAATCATAAACATATCTCATGCTTATCCCTTGACCTCTCAAAAGCCTTCGACACTGTCTCACATCCTCTGCTACTGAATAAACTCTCTGATCTCAACTTCTCTACTACAACAATAGTATGGTTCTCCAGCTATCTCACTGACTGACAGCAATCAGTAAGATGGCACTCCTCACTATCATCTCCCCTTCCAGTGAAAATGGGTGTTCCCCAAGGATCCATCCTTGGACCACTACTTTTCAATATCTTCACCAACTCACTCTACTCCTCTTGTCCACAATCCTCATTAGTCCAATATGCAGACGACTTCACAGTTATCACCATTGCTAACTCACCCTCTGAACTTCTAATAGCTACCCAGTCTTCTTTCAACTCTGTTGAAATCTGGCTCACCAATAATCAGCTCATCCTTAACCCCCCCTCCCCAAAAAAAAACAAACTCTTACTCTTTCTCCCCAAAAATGTTACTTATATCAAATCTACTTTATAAATAAAATCATTAAATCACACTCTCATAGTTGCTGACTCTAGTACTAAACTCCTTGGTGTAAACATTGATGATCAGCTAAAATTCGACCTCCATATAAATAACTGTATCAGGAAAACCCATCAAAAACTAGGACTTTCTCTACAAAAATAAAAAATTCCTAACCCCTGAATCTAGAACCACAATCACTCATGCTTATCTTTTGCCATGCCTAACATACTGCTCCCAAATACTCACAAATCTTAACTCCACCTTACTTAGCAAACTTGAATCAACCTATTACAAAATAGCCAGATTTGCTGCACAAAAACCCTACAAATCTCACCACTGTATCTCTCTCAAACATCTAAACTGGCTCAAACTGCCACACCTCCTACTCCTCTCTCAGCTCCAAATAATACACTCCATTATTTAGTCACCATCCTATTGTCTAGCACTAGGCACCATAATCTCCCACTATGTCCCATCCAGACTACTGAGGAGCTCCACTCAAGACCTTTTACAAATTTACAAGCCCAAGTCCAAAATAGGAGTCATTACATACAGCTACCATCCCTCTATTGCTTGGAACAAACTCTCACAAGAAGTTAGATAACTTTCACATCCAAAATATTCAAACTAGCCAGTAAAGAGTACTTAAAAAGTCACTGGATTTGTACCTGTTCTCAACCTGCTTGAGTATACCTTCACTAAATAAAAAACCTAACTTTCTCTGTCTTACCATCATTTCTTCTCCACTATACCAAAACATTTACAACTTGAATTAGTCTATTTCAACATTTTTTATCTAACACTATCTCCTTTCCTTCTGCTGCAATATTCTTCATAACATTTTTATAGATAATTGTAACTGCATATATATAACTGTTCTGCAAGTTTTATTATGAATGATTATAATGTTAACTGTGTTTGTAATGGTTATATTTTTTGTAACTATGTTTTGGAGCTTTTCTCCCCGCGCCTCTGCTGAAACAGGGCTTTTGCTTAGTCAGACAATCCCGGTTAACAAATGTAAAATAAATAAATAAAGTTGGCACTGAATTTATCTACTAGTCTATTAGCTATGTCTTTGGGTCAGAGTAAGCAGTGTAATGCTGAATTAGTTCAGCACACTTATGGGCGTTCATTTATTTTATTTTATTTTGAATTTGTTAAGCAGGCTAGAGTACTGATCTTACTGACCTTGGATTCAGAGTTTCAGCTCATATGTGGCTTTGACCTTCCTGATAGTCACTCTTATTTCCTTGATAATCTTTTTTGACACAGTTTTTAATATAGGGAGATTTAAATTTGTTATAGGACTTTAGAATTTTTTTTTGGCTTGCTGTGATACTTTACTTGACACATGCCATCAGATTGTTGAGGCAATTCCAGTGAAATGTTATTCTTTGTTGTAGATATCTATCTCATCAACATGTTCTAGTTATGTTGCAGAAGAAATTAAGATCTCTTGAACAGGTGCTTATGTCAACATTGGACTTATGGATCTGCAGAGGGTATGTGTATGGGGCAGAGATCACCCTCAATAACCTTTATGGTACCAAGTTGAGGGGCAAGGCTTTGAGGAGGTCAGGGTAGTTTTTATGATTTAGGCCATTAATTGTCTTGGTGAGAAAGTGTTTTGGTCATTAAGTGTTTGGACAAGTACATACTGAAGGGGGAATTATACTCACTGATCAGCCTAATATGTGCAGAATGCAGTGGCATGGTCATATATCTGGACTTACATGCCATATCCTTATTCATAATCTGTAGAATGAAAAAGGACTTTCTTACAATAGATATAACATGGGGATCAAAGAACAGATTGTTGTCCACATAGGTTCCCAGATTCCTAATTACCAGATTTAATTTTAGGGGTGAGTTGTCAATTTAATAGTTAAAGTTGGTGCTATGCTTGCTGAATGAGACTATCATGCATTTTTGTTGTCTAGTTTTAGTCAGTTTTTACTTTTATTTTATTTTATTTTGCTTTTTGTTTACATGGATTGTTCAACTGCATTTCAAAGAATTCCTTTTCATTGGAGACCGGGAGTGAAAACATTCCAGACATTTGACAATGCATATTTAGAAACATTATAGAAAAACATAAAACTTCTTCTACATTTACAAGAGAAAACACAGTTGTTGTAGAATGATACAGTAAAATTCATATACAATGTTTACACTATGTACTTTGTATCTAATTCTTGGCAGAACAAGTGTATAATGCAACTCAAATAAGACTGTAACAACAAAACACCCCCACACAAAAAACTTATATGAGAGAGTGAAATATATGAGTGGAGAATGATAAGTTAGAGGGAGGGATAGATTGGTAGGAACAAGTTATTGGGGGAAAAGTAAGATGGATAGAACTAATGGTAACAAACAAGTGGATGATTTGAGAGAGGATAGAGATTGTGTTAAAACAGGGAAAGGAGTGGGGACATATGACTTAAGAAGGAGGAAAAGACAAGTTGATGAAGAAGAGAGGGTTGCCTGGATTTGGGGAGTAGTATTAAGGTAAAAAAAAGACTGGATAAGGATACGGGTCAGGGACAGCACTGCATACTGTCAGTTGGAAGAGTAATGTTAATTTTATAGGTTCTTAATTGGGAGTTACCAAGTGGGAAAAACTGAACTGTTTGAGGAAGTTAGCATGAGGATATACAGGAGCAGATCCAATTTTGTGATATGTGTGGCTTTACTGTTGCTTTGAAACTGTTTTCATGTTGTATTGTTTTCAGTGAGTAGCGGATGCGATCCCAGTTATTGACTATACTGTTAGAATATAAGGAGTTATCTTCATGATTACACGACTTTGATATAGAGGGGAGGGGTTGGCATAATGGTTAAGGTGTTCAGCTTACAGACACAAAGTGCAGGGTTCAATTCTCACATGGCGTAATTGGCTAGACTTAAAAAAATGGCCCACAGGGGCAGTTAGCAGCAAAAACAACCACAGAGGTTCCAGACATGGCAAATGCGATCTTTGCTTTGTTTTGTTGATTCTTTTATTCTAAAAAGTACAAACAGGTAAGCGCTTTCATGGATAACAAACTCCGCTTCATCAGACCATGTTAAACACAATGTAACAGATGACTATTTAAATGTTACAGCAGCCAATCAAGTACAAGTCTAGAAGGAAGGGAAAGGTCGGTACATTTAAATTACATACTGTAGTGCAAAATAGATTGCTTTGTGCTGGCAATTGAAAGCAGCTCACATCCACAATGTTAAACACTATCAAACTATTGCAACCTTAAAAACACAACACATATACATGCATAAAAACAGATTATTATACAAATAAATAGCAGCATTTATTAAAGCAGCAACTAATAATAAAATGTCTAAAAGATCCTGCTGATTCCTTGCTATATCAGCATGGACAATAGTGAAAAAACAAGACAGTCTATCTATTTAAAAGTCTAAAGACAGAAGTAGTTGAACTAGTATGGCTATTATATGGTACTAATAAAAACTGCCTGATACTAAATGTATAGTTAACAAAAATAAGGATAGGATGGTGCGTAAACTGTGTGACATGCATATACTACCAAATGCATGATTGAGAAATATAAAAATAGCCATAGAACATCATGATAAAAAATTGATTTTATCATATTAACAGAAAGGGCTAACGATGTTTTGGAACTATAGCTTTAAGGAAATTTTTTTTTTATACATTGCTGTTCAAACCTGGGGGTTTGTCAGCTTGTAGCTGGATAATCCATTTCTGTTCTATGGATTCAGTCTTGTTTGATAGATCACCACCTTGAATATTAGCATACACTAACTCTAAAGCAATGTCTCTCAAATGTTCAAGGATCCTGTCCTTGAAAGCGCTGTTTGTCTTACGTACATAGTAGGAAAAACAAGTGATACAGAAACAGAAGCATACCAGATTCTTGGTCTGACAATCCGCATAGAAACTAGTGTTAATATTGAAAGCAAGTTGGTGGTGAAGGAAATGACCCCCAGTGTGTATGCATATACAAGCCATACACCTTCTACAGGTGTACGTACCATTTCTGTCAGATTGGGCATAGCTAGAAGGATTCAATGGTCTATAGCAAAGTTGATTTTTGAGAGATTTGTTGTTCCTAAATGTAAAATCAGGCCTATTTCCAATCACTCCTTGTAGTTCAGGTATATTTAGAAGAATATCCCAGTTGGCACCGATAGTATCACATACCATGCTGATGGTGCTAGCATAGGTCAAAGGCATCCTAAGCTTATTGCCAACATTCTTAGGGATTCGACTCTGATCAACAATTTGTTCAGGAGTCTTTGTGCAGAGGTAGGACTATGATTAATACTAAAATATGGTTTACATCTGCCTTCCTTCTCATTCCAGGCTTCAAGTATTTGTGTTTCAATGACTTCTCTCTTGTATCCTCTGTTTATAAATTCTTCCTTGAGTAGGATGAGTGCCTTTTCTAACTGTGCATCCTCATTATGTAGACGTATGATACGGAAAATTTGCCCCAGAAGCACATTTAGTTTGGTATGGTTAGGATGCATGCTGTTATTGTGTAGAATGTTATTTCTTCTAACACTTTTCCTATAAATGCTCATGGACATGGAATATAGGGCATCCCTACTGATCTGTACATCTAAGAACTCTACAAGAGTAGAAGAATATTTATAGGTAAATTTCAAAAAAGTGTTCACTCCATTTATATACTGAACGAACTCCAGCAAGGACTCTTCAGGGCCCTGCCACAACAAAAAAATATTGTCCACAAAGCACATATACCATCTAATCAATGTGCTAAACCTGTCATTGGATAGAATGTACTGATTTTCCCAATTAACCAACATTAGGTTGGCGTAGCTATTTGCACAAGGTGTGCCCATAGCCATGCAACTTTTTGCAAACAGAAGACATCATTGAAGACAAAAGCATTGTTCTCCAAGATAATTTCCAGGAGGGTACAGAGAAGATGAACTTTGTCATTGGATGTCTTATGTGTGAGTAGTACATGTCTAACATTCTCTATCCCCCAATCATTCGGTATGATGGTAAAAAGAGAGGTGATATATAATGTAACAAAGAAACATGGTCCTGCAATAACATCAACATAATTACTATGCTGAGACAAAAAATCTTTTGTATCTCTTAGTACAGTCTTGCATTTGTCTAAAACCACATGTAAATTCTTTTCTACAAAAATTGACAAAGGTTCAGTAATCCAGCCTCTACTGGATACTATAGGTCTCATTGGTGGTTTTGCTAGACTTTTATGTATCTTAGGGAGGCCGTATAATATGGGAATAGTGGGATTTTCTACTTTAAAATAGGCAAACAATGGTTCTGAGATTAAACCAGTCAATAAAGGGTCAAAGATCAGAAATTCCACTTTTTCAATGATTCCTTTCCGTACCACTGCTGACAAGGAAATATATGTGTCAGTCTCTTCCAATAATTCCATCATAGCAGATAGATACATATCGTTATCCAACACAACTATACCTCCCCCTTTGTCAGCTGGTCTTAACTCAATGCTCTTCATATTTTTAACTCAAATCAGGACTGCCTTTCAAGATATGTCATATTGAAAAAACAATCATTCTGTTTACCAGTAAATTTCTGTCTTAACTGCTTTTCACATATGTCTATAAACAACTCTCCGGTTGGATTAGTAGGAGGTACAAACGTGCTTGGTTTTTTAAAAATATTTTCATTCCCTGTATTGTTTTAAATATAGTTTTGAGGGTAAGGGTTCTACCAAACATCTTAAGATCACATAAAACATCAGTCAAGACAGCTCTTTGAGCTGGAACAAATGTTTGCCCTTTGTTTAAAACAGAGATCTGTGTTCTAGTCAGCTTAGCAGATGAAATATTAATCACAAGACCTGCTTCATTCTCTTCCCGTTTCTCGACACATCTTCTTTGCTCTGGAGGTGCCGAATCCTGGGATTCGTGTACCGATTCCTGGATCTGCCTCATATTGGTAGCGGATCCTTCAATAAAAAAAGGTGCTTCAGCTGTATTGGATACAGCTGAGACTCTCATATTCCTCAGGGAATTGTTCTGAGGTATAAGTGCCTGTTTCTCTCTTAACAGGAGCTTCATTGTTTGTAGGGGCAACTACAATAGTATCTGTATTATTCACTACATTAATTGTGGTACTGCTATTAGTACTCGGTTCAGACATCAAACTTGATACACTCCCTGTAGCAATGGGATTGTGAGATCACTGTTGTGAGTGTGCAGGTCCTGAGACAATTGTACGAGCAGTCTCGCGCATCCGCCCACTTCCTGTGACACGTTGTGAAGATGAATGAATTACTGGTCTCTCTCTGGACCAAGAGAAAACATTGCCATTTGCAAAGTCAGATTTATCCCTTTGAATCTTCTTGGCTTTGACATTTGCAAGTCTCTTGTCATATGCAGAGATATTCTCAAAAAGAACATCCAACTTATCGCCAATAATATCCACAGAATATGTATCAAAAATGTTATTCTGCATTACTTCTTTCTGCTTATGTAGCTCAGCCACTTCAGGCCTGAAAAAGTCTATGAGCAGCTGCATATATCTTGCGCTGCATTCTAAGTTGTGCAGTTGCCAATGCCTTAAAAGTTCAGGGTAAGTTGTGCCATAAGAAGGCATTGTTAAAACCCTGAGCCTTCTTGGTGCTATTTGTAGATTTAGTGAAGCTTCCAGATGAAAGCATTGTCACTGAAAACGCTTGTATTTATACATGGCATTCTCCAAAGAGCGATAATCTCTAACAAATGTCTCTGACCTGTTCAGGTCTGGGATAGCACTTGTAGATGGTATAGTCACTGTTCCATTCAACAGTGGATTGTTTAATTCCTGCAAGAGTGCATTAAAACGATTAAAAATAGATGTTAGACACAGCACTTGTAGAAAAGGAGGCAGTGTCGTCCAGTCCAATACTGCCTTCTGCCATGCTCAAAAACAAGGAAACAAACAAACTAGAATATAAGATGCAACAGAGACCTCATTTCTGATAAAGGAACGACAAAGGAAAAGAACAGTAGCAGCGAAAACAACCACAGAGGTTCCAGACACGGCAAATGCGATCTTTGCTTTGTTTTGTTGATTCTTTTATTCTAAAAAGTTCAAACAGGTAAGCGCTTTCATGGATAACAAACTCCGCTTCATCAGACCATGTTAAACACAATGTAACAGATGACTATTTAAATGTTACAGCAGCCAATCAAGTACAAGTCTAGAAGGAAGGGAAAGGTCAGTACATTTAAATTACATACTGTAGTGCAAAATAGATTGCTTTGTGCTGGCAATTGATAGCAGCTCACATCCACAATGTTAAACACTATCAAACTATTGCAGCCTTAAAAACACAACACATATACATGCATAAAAACAGATTATTATACAAATAAATAGCAGCATTTATTAAAGCAGCAACTAATAATAAAATGTCTAAAAGATCCTGCTGATTCCTTGCTATATCAGCATAGACAATAGTGAAAAAACAGGACAGTCAATCTGTTTGTAAGTCTAAAGACAGAAGTAATTGAACTAGTATGGCTATTATATGGTACTAATAAAAACTGCCTGATACTAAATGTATAGTTAACAGAAATGAGGATAGGATGGTGTGTAAACAGTGTGACATGCATATACTACCAAATGCATGATTGAGAGATATAAAAATAGTCATAGAACATCATGATACAAAATTTAGTATCAGGTAAATTTTATTAGTACCATATAATAGCCATACTAGTTCAACTACTTCTGTCTTTCTTGCAAGAACAAAACAATCCACTGTCTTTGGAGAATGTCGTGCATAAATACAAGCATTTGCAGTGGCAATGCTTTCATCTGGAAGCTTCACTAAATCTACAAATAGCACTAAGAGGGCTCAGGGTTTTAACAATGCCTTCTTATGGCACAACCTACCCTGAACTTGTAAGGCGTTGGCAACTGCTCAACTTAGAATGCAGCGCAAGATATATGCAGCTGCTCATAGACTTTTTCAGGCCTGAAGAGGCTGAGATATATTAGCAGATAGAAGCAATGCAGAATAACATTTTTGATACATATTCTGTGGATATTATTGGCGATAAGTTGGATGTTCTTTTTGAGAATATCTCTGCATATAACAAGAGACTTGCAAATGTCAAAGCCAAGAAGATTCAAAGGGATAAATCTGACTTTGCAAACGGCAATGTTTTCTCTTGGTCCAGAGAGAGACCAGTAATTCATTCATCTTCACAATGTGTCATAGGAAGTGAGCAGATGCCTGAGACTGCTTGCAAAATTGTCTCAGGACCTGCGCACTCACAACAGCCATCTCACAGTCCCATTGCTACAGGAAGTGTATCAAGGTTGATGTCTGAACCGAGTACTAATAGCAGTACCACAATTAATGTAGTGAATAATACAGATACTATTGTAGTTGCCCCTACAAACAATGAAGCTCCTGTTAGACAGAAACAGGCACTTATACCTCAGAACAATTCCCTGAGGAATATGAGAGTCTCAGCTGTATCCAATACAGCTGAAGCACCTTTTTTATTGAAGGATCCGCTACCAATATGAGGCAGATCCAGGAATCATTACATGAATCCCAGGATTCGGAGCCTCCAGAGCGAAGATGTATCGAGAAACGGGAAGAGAATGAAGCAGGTCTTGTGATTAATATTTCATCTGCTAAGCTGACTAGAACACAGATCTCTGTTTTAAACAAAGGGCTAACATTTGTTCCAGCCCAAAGACCTGTCTTGACTGATGTTTTATGTGATCTTAAGATGTTTGGTACTGAAAGGAATCATTGAAAAAGTGGAATTTCTGATCTTTGACCCTTTATTAACTGGTTTAATCTCAGAACCATTGTTTGACTATTTTAAGGTAGAAAATTCCACTATTCCCATATTATATGGCCTCCCTAAGATACATAAAAGTCTATTAAAACCACCAATGAGACCTATAATATCCAGTAGAGGCTGGATTACTGAACCTTTGTAGTTTTTTATAGAAAAGAATTTACATGTGGTTTTAGACAAATGCAAGACTGTACTAAGAGATATGAAAGATTTTTTGTCTCAGCTTAGTAATTATGTTGATGTTATTGCAGGACCGTGCTTCTTTGTTACATTAGATATCGCCTCTCTTTTTACTGTCATACCAAATGATTGGGGGATAGAGAATGTTAGACATGTACTACTCACACATAAGACATCCACTGACAAAGTTCATCTTCTCTGTACCCTCCTAGAAATTATCTTGGAGAACAATGCTTTTGTCTTCAATGACGTTTTCTATTTGCAAAAAGTTGTGTGGCTATTGGCAAAGCTTGTGCAAATAGCTACGCCAACCTAACGTTGGTTAATTGGGAAAATCAGTACATTCTATCCAATGACAGGTTTGGCACATTGATTAGATGGTATACATGCTTTGTGGACGATATTTTTTTGTTGTGGCAGGGCCCTGAAGAATCCTTGCTGGAGTTCGTTCAGTATATAAATGGAGCGAACACTTTTTGAAATTTACCTATAAATATTCCTCTACTCTTGTAGAATTCTTAGATGTACAGATCAGTAGGGATGCCCTATATTTCATGTCCACGAGCGTTTATAGGAAAAGTGTTAGAAGAAATAATGTTCTACACAATAACAGCATGCATCCTAACCATACCAAACTAAATGTGCTTCAGGGGCAAATTTTCCGTATCATGCATCTACATAATGAGGATGCACAGTTAGAAAAGGCACTCATCCTACTCAATGAAGAATTTATAAACAGAGGATACAAGAGAGAAGTCATTGAAACACAAATACTTGAAGTCTGGAATGAGAGGGAAGGCAGATGTAAACCATATTTTAGTATTAATCATAGTCCTACCGCTGCACAAAGACTCATGAACAAATTGTTGATCAGAGTCAAACCCCTAAGAATGTTGGCAATAAGCTTAGGATGCCTTTGACCTATGCTAGCACCATCAGCATGGTATGTGATACTATCGGTGCCAACTGGGATATTCTTCTAAATATACCTGGACTACAAGGAGTGATTGGAAATAGGCCTGATTTTACATTTAGGAACAACAAATCTCTCAAAAATCAACTTTGCTATAGACCATTGAATCCTCCTAGCTATGCCCAATCTGACAGAAATGGTACGTACACCTGTAGAAGGTGTATGGCTTGTATATGCATACACACTGGGGGTCATTTCCTTCACCACCAACTTGCTTTCAATATTAACACTAGTTTCTATGCGGATTGTCAGACCAAGAATCTGGTATGCTTCTGTTTCTGTATCACTTGTTTTTCCTACTATGTACGTAAGACAAACAGCGCTTTCAAGGACAGGATCATTGAACATTTGAGAGACATTGCTTTAGAGTTAGTGCATGCTAATATTCGAGGTTGTGATCTATCAAACAAGACTGAATCCATAGAACAGAAATGGATTATCCAGCTACAAGCTGACAAACCCCCGGGTTTGAACAGCAAGGTATAAAAAAAAAAACCTATCCTTAAAGCAAGAGTTCTGAAACATCGTTAGCCCTTGCTGTTAATATGATAAAATCAATTTTTCATCATGATGTTCTATGACTATTTTTATATCTCTCAATCATGCATTTGGTAGTATATGCATGTCACACAGTTTACGCACCATCCTGTCCTTATTTTTGTTAACTATACATTTAGTATCAGGCAGTTTTTATTAGTACCATATAATAGCCATACTAGTTCAACTACTTCTGTCTTTAGACTTTCAAATAGATTAACTGCCTGTTTTTTTCATTATTGCCCATGCTGATATAGCAAGGACTCAGCAGGCTCTTTTAGACATTTTATTATTAGTTGCTGCTTTAATACATGCTGCTATTTATTTGTATAGTAATCTGTTTTTATGCATGTATATGTGTTGTGTTTTTCAGGTTGCAATAGTTTGATAGCGTTTAACATTGTGGATGTGAGCTGCTTTCAACTGCCAGCACAAAGCAATCTATTTTGCACTGCAGTATGTAATTTAAATGTACTGACCTTTCCCTTCCTTCTAGACCTGTACTTGACTGGCTGCTGTAACATTTAAATAGTCATTTGTTACATTGTGTTTAACATGGTCTGATGAAGCGGAGTTTGTTATCCGTGAAAGCGCTTACTTGTTTGTACTTTTTAGAATAAAAGAATCAACAAAACACAGCAAAGATCGCATTTGCCATGTCTGGAACCTCTGTGGTTGTTTTCGCTGCTACTGTTCTTTTCCTTTGTGGTTCCTTTATCAGAAATGAGGTCTCTGTCACATCCCTCAGGGGCAGTTAGCCTAGTACTAATCTATGAATCTATGAGACCAGAGATTTGTCTTTAAATCACAGGACACTATTAGGGGAATAAGGTGAATAATGTTTTTTTAGACTTGGGTAGTTGTCAGGCTTATAGATGAGCTTATGTATTAGGTTCATAGGTTCATCGGTGTTTACTAGGCTAATGACCACAAGGGCATCTTTATGTCTAGCCATGCATCCCAAATCTCTGACAAGTTCTGATATCCTCGACAAGTGTAAGCAGGGGCTTGGGAGATAAATCATTTACAGGTTGTCTGTGTCCATTATAGACATAGGTACCAAACCAGGGATGAATTTTTTATTCTCCATCCAATTGTCCAAGTTACACTTGAACTGGTTTAGGAAGGAACTCTGCTTCACATGGATGGGGAGCCTGTTCCAGAGATAGGGTAGTCACTGGGATACATGCCTGTCTCTCCAGCAGGTCCTATTTATATCACAGGCAAGGTTTACATCTTCAGAATAGGTAATTCTGGTGCTGTTTATTTTGTGGATATACAGGAGGCCCAACAGATTGGGATCTGACAATGCCTTGTATGCCAGGCATAGATCTCACCTCAAAAGCCTGTAGAAGACAGAATCTAGGGATAGGGCCTGGATGTAGTCTGCATATGACATTTTACTTATGTCCTGTGCTCTTTTAGTGAGGAAGCTCTATGTGTGTTCCAATTGTTGGATATGCCTGGTTAGTTATGTACCAAAGGAGGTATTGTACTCAATGATAGGTTTGATGAATGCCGAATACAGAGGAACAATGACTTCCTTGGACTTACATGCCATACCTTTGTTTATAAGTTGCACAACATAGAATGATTTCCTCACTACTGCAGACATGTGATGGTCAAAGGCAGATTACTATCTATGTGTGTCCCTAAGTCCCTGACTACTGGGTCACCTCTAAGGGATGTGTTGTCAATATGATTGTTACCAGGGGTGGATGACTTCCCAAAGGATACTATTATACATTTCTTGGCATTTAGTTTTAGTCCATGGCTCTGACATCAGTTGTTTGTATCAGCCCTTCCTGGAGAACATTTGTGTCAGTGTGAGATTCAATGACAGCTCCTAATTTGCAATCATCTGAAAATTTAGTTAGCCCGAGACCATTGACAATGGCCTTGATTTCAGAGAAGTAAATACCAAAAAGGAGCTGTCCAAGGATTGATCCCTTAGGGACTCCACTTGTGACTGGCTTCCTTGTAGAGGTAGACTCCCCAATTCTAACTTCTTGGGTCCTGTTTGTGAGCCAGTTGGCTACCCACCACACCCACCAGGTGATATACGGATTTGTACCTAACCTCTTGAGTTTGTCAACAATGCCTGAGTGGTGAGTTGAAAGCTGAAATAGAGTTAAGCATCAGGGAAGTTGTAACCGGTTTAGTTCTTTAAGGGATGGGCAATGAAAAGTTTTATAGTGATAATCATCAGCACATTTAGCAATTTTATTGAAGCATTGCTCCAGTTTACATAATAGAGAGTCCTGAACATTAGTGAATATTGGGGCAGCAGACAAGAAAGATGACAAAGGAAGGCTGAGGCTATGCTTTTTCTATCCGATTCAGTGAGCTAGACGTTGGTTATGTATAGGGATCCTAGTTTTTGATTATTTATTTTTTTTACTGCAGGAGATACATGTTGGTCAAATTTAAATTGGTAACCTATAATAACAACATGCAGTTTTGTGTAGCTTAACAGCTTAATAGTGATATTAATGGTGGAGTTTAAGTTGAAAGATAATTTTTGGTTTGAGAGTTGTTTTAGGGAAAATAGTATTAATTTATTTTTTTTGTGCAAAAAAGGTTGTAGTTTGTATAGAGACAGATTGTTTAGGAACAATAAGTTGAGATACAATACTGTGATCGGCATTTTTTTTTCATTTTACTCTGCCTTGTTTCTCTTCTTGATATAGTGGGAAGGACACTATGTTTCATTTAAAAGAGCTTTTGAAACTGCAGATTATGCCATGCTTCTTCAAAAGTTAAGTAAATTGAGCTTTTCTTCTTAAGTCATACAATAATTTCAAACTATTTAGCTAACAGAACATTCAGGGGTGTAGGCAATAATACCTGCATCAATAGTAGCATAACTCTGAAAGATATCCCTTGGGGACCTGTGCTTGGTCTCCTTTTATTTTCTTTGTTAGTAAATAATCTAATTACCTCACATGTGATTCTTCATATTAATTACGCCCACTGCCCAGATAATATAGTTATAACCAGGTCACATAAGACTCAATAAGCACTTGCTAATTCATTGCAGGAGGGTATATAAAACTGACTAGAAAAATATGCTAACTGTAAACAGAAATAAAATGGCAGTAATTTCATTTTGGGACTTAAGTCTAGGAACATTACTATCAGCAGTCCAAGTGAAACATACCTGACCCTAACCATACAAAGATATTTGAGCATATTTTTAGATGAACATCTTACATTTATTCTTAAACAAAAATAAAGCAAATGCACCAAGTACTAAAGCAATTAAAGGTCTCTCACAAAATTTCACATCTACTTACCTGAGGCTTGGTGAACTATAGATATAAATGTGATGTTTCCATGACTTGAATATTAATTACCCATTATTTCTCATCGTTTCCTAAACAAGAAAAGCTGATTCAGACTATTGAAGTAAAATTCTTAGGTTTATCTGATAAGAGGGAATGTAAGTTTCTTAGTCTTCAGAGATCACAATGGCCACTGGTTTCAGCCTGGGCCCCTTTTCATTTATGCACATTAACATTTAAGTTATTACAGGAATGTTATTTCCTACCTCTGGATAATAGACTTATGATTGATAGCTCTACTTATTCAACAGGAAGATATATGATAGAGTTGATCAAGTCTTTATCAATAAGGTATACCACTAAGACTATTTTGACTACCATTTAAAGAAAGAGTCTTCATTTATTTATTTATTGATATTTGATTATCTAGAAAGTCTGACTAGGAAGGAGCCCATTTTCAGTGCAGGCCCAGGGAGAAAAGCTCCAAAGTATTGCAAAACATTTTCAGAACAATAATTTTACAGTCTTCAAAGATAATATAATATCTATAGTTTAAATAACTATGCCAAAATAGACATAGTATGAAAACATTGGTTAAGAATGGATACAAGTTATAAGACAGTGCTTTGATATTTAGAGATATTTTTGCCAGTTTATAGAGAAATTAATGGTAAGTTAGCATTATACAAACAGGAATTGCAATATGAAGTGAGAGAAAAGCAGGTGTATGGTATATTTAGGGAGAAAGCCAGGGTAGAGAAATCAATAGAAAGTGAGTAATGTAAGTAAGGAAGTGAGTGAAGAAGAGAGAGTAAGGAGATGTAAGGTATGAATAGGTACATGTTCAAGTATAAGGATATAGCTTATCCTGGTGGTGAGCAAGAACAGAGCCAGATGTTGTCTAGGAATTCTCTCAGAATGGTTTTGAATGATGTGATGGAGGGACGGTGTTGACCTAATGATCACAAGTTCCAGGCCATAATAACATGGCATGAATATAGATAATACTCAGCAGTTCTGATTGGTTTGTGGACAAAGAGGAGTTTTTGGTCATTGGATAATAACGACCAATTGGAACATAGTTGTGTAGAATGAATTTTAGTGCTGGACAAGCAGATGCTGGATAATGTTACAGGTAATAAAAAGCTGTGTATGTGTTAGTTGATGAGTTAGTGCTAACCAATTTAGACTTTTTATTGCTATACAGTGGTGAGTGCTGAAAGGGTTATTTGCTGCAAATTTAGCAAATGTGTTTAGCATTATTTAAGTTTTGATTTTTCTGATGCCTCGAGGTTAGTAAGGATGAACATGCAATAATGAAGTGAGGGGAAGAGATAAGTTCTTTTTTAAAATAGTTTCAGCTTCTTGGAATTACTTATATAAGAATATAAGGAATATAGAAAAGAAAAAGGCTGGTCCTTATAGAAGATAATATAGCACTATTAACCAACAATGGAACACAATTGAAGTGAAAATAAACTAAATAACCACAAAACTCCGGAAAGCAGGCATACACAATAACATTCAGTCAATTAAAAAAATCAATGATTTAAATAATCCAGCATGACAAACACATGACTTGAGGCAACAAATCACAGTATCACAATAATTATACAACATTTAAACATTTTAAAGCTACAGAAATAAATAGCAAATATTTTATTTTTTATTTTATTTTTATTTATTTTTATATTATTTTACATTTGTTAACCGGGGGTATCTGACTGAGCTGAAAAGGCCCTTTTTCAGCAGAGGACTGGGGAGAAAAGCTCCACAAAGAAAAATTACAGACACATTTAGTTATTTAGACATGATCAGTATACACACAAATTACAGGAGACATGTTTTTACAGTGGTATGCGGCACATAAACAGTTACAGTGGAGAGAACAAACAAAAAAATATTAATTTTAAAAATAAAGGTAATTAATAGATTTGTGGTGTACAGATGAAATTTGGAACATAGGTAGAATACATACATAGTACACAGGTACAGTACATACATTGTAGATTAGCCAGTGTTTGTGAGTAAGATTGAAAACTATTATCAAGTGCTCTAGATTTTGTATGTATGTGTTATCCACTTTCACTAGCCTGGGGAGCAATCATGGCACTGCCAACTTTCCTTGAGATGTTGCCTGATGAGGTCTTTAAAGGAGGCTTTGGATGATGTGTTTTGAGTGCTTGTAGGGACAGAGTTCCATTTTTTAGCCACTGAACTACTATATAGTGCATCTCCAAAGCTATTGTAGCTGTTGGTGACTTCTAGTAGTAGATTGCTTGATGATCTAAGAGGCCTTTTGGCTGAGCGATGTACTAGGTTTTTGAGGGCAGGACACTTATTGGGGAGGTAATAGACAGAATGGCAGAGGCAGAGCTGATTGTAGGTTAGGAGGTTGGGCAGTTCAAGCCAGTGGAGCTGTCTCAAAGCAGTACAGTGATGAGTTCTATATGAGCAATTTGCAGCAAAGCGGGCAATTCGGTTATAGCAGGCTTCCATTTTGCTTAGTTCAATTTTGTTGAGATTAGTCAGAATGGGAGATGCATAGAGTAGGGTGGATAGAAGTTGGGAGCGAGCAATGGCTGATCTTGTGTTGTTGGTAAGAAATGGTTTGATACGGTAGAGCGATCCCAGTTTGGCATGTACTTTTTTAGTAGTTAAGTTGAGATGACTATCAAATTTTAGGTGGGAGTTTATGGTTATTCCCAATAGCTTAGCCTGTGCCACTGGAGCAATTGGAGTAGCATTAGTGGAGTAGATAGTGAATTGACTGTTAGTGTTTTTGTTAGAACTGGTTATAATCATAAGTTGAGTTTTCTTTGGATTGAGGATAAGTTGGGCTTTGGTAAGGTAGTTTTCAATGCCAGAGAATGCTAGTTGAGTTGTTTGCAGGAGGGTGGGAATGTTTTGTGCAGCACAGATTAAGGTAGTGTCATCTGCATACTGAATTATAGATGCATGTTGTGTGGAGGTATGGTGGTCATTTGTGAAGACTGTGAATAGTAGTGGTCCTAAGATAGAACCCTGTGGGACTCCTATAGTTATGGGCAGCTGAGGAGAGAGAGAATTTTCCCATTTCACAGCTTGGTACCTGTCAGTTAAGTAGCTTTGGAACCAGGTAAGAGTGGAATTTGATAGATGATATTGGTTTAGTTTGTTTAGCAGGATTTGGCATGAGACTGTGTCAAATGCTTTGGACATATCCAAAAAAGAGTTGACACTTGTAGGCCTTCATTTTTGAGATGGTTTACTGTGTCTGTGAAGCAGAAGAGGGCTGTAGTGGTACTAAGGGGAGGTCTGAAACCATGCTGAGTAGGTGACAGGATGTTGCTGTCTAGGAGATAGTTTAGCATCTGGGTATGGATGCATTTTTCTAGGATTTTGGCCAGGGGGGAGAGTAAAGCAATGGGTCTGTAGTTATTAAGTTCAAGTGGAGGTCCCACCTTTATGTATGGGTGTAACATAGGATATTTTTCCAGAGTTTGGGCACATAGTTTTCAACAATTGATCTGTTTATGAGAGTGGAGACTGGGATAGCAATAGCATCTGCTGTGAGTTTCAAGAAATAGCTGTGGAGTAGGTCGGTTGCTGTTGATGAGGTTTTTAGTTTGGAGAGCAGGCTTTTGATTGAAGTGGTTTTGAGGGTAAAGCTTGTATTAGTGTTATTTGTGTTGGGGGGGGGGGATAGTGAGGAAGGTACTGTCCTGTGATACTAAGGATAGAATTGAGTTCACAAAGTGGCAGTTGAATTGTGTTTCGATGGGAACTTTAGTATCAGGGGTGGTTGGTTTGGGGGTAGCCTTTTGGGTGGATTTTAGTAGCTGGTTTACATTTTTCCAAAATTTTTGCGGGTTGTGTTGGTATTTAGTTTGTAATGTTGTGTAGTAGGATTTTTTCTCTAGCCTAATGCATTTTTTTGCACAGTTGCGCAGTTCTTGGTACTTAGTTAGGCTTTGTGTTTCTTTATTTTTTTGATAGTAAAGTCAGGCAGTGTCTCTGGACTTGAGGATTTGTTTGGTTTCTTTACTGAGCCAGGGGTTTGTAGAGGTTCTAACCTTGATTTTGCGCAATGGAACGACAGTGTCTAGGCGTTGTAGAAATGTTTTGTTGAAATATGCTACAGCCTGGTCAAGTGGGAGGATTTTTAGGGGGGTCCAGTCACAGTTACAGAGTAAAGTGTTGAGGACCTCAGGAGAGAATTTTTTGTGTTTCTAGTGGATATATAGTTAGTGGTTTTGCATATGCTTGTTCTACTACGAATAAAGTATATTATGTTGTGGTCACTTAAGGTGTCTGGGAGACTGCCTGTGTGAGGGTACAATGTGGGGATGTTAGTTAGGACCCAGTCAAGGATGGATTCCCTTTTAGATTTTTTATCACATCTAGTTGGAATTTGGACTAGCTGCTGGTAGCCATGGATATTTATTAGATTACTTGGTGGTTCTGATATACAGGTGAACCAATCTAGGTTGAAGTCCCCCAGAATAAGGGTTTATTGTGACTATGTGGAAGAACACCAGGATAAGAAGTCTTCAAGGCTGGCAGGTGTATTACCAGGTGGAATATAGATCACAATTGTGGCGATGACCATTTTAGGGTGAAGTTGAAGTTGTGAGATAAGTATGTCCCAATTATTGGGGGAGGGGTAGGAGTTTGGTAATTGACGGACAGTTAAGTTTGACTTGTACAGTAAGGCAGTTCCACCCCCTTTACAAAGTGGTCTGTCTTGTCTAATGATATTGTAGCCGGTAGGGAGAACTTCTGAGTTAGCTATGTTTTTATTTAGCCAGGTTTCTGTTAAAGCAACTATGTCTGGGGAGTAGTGTGCTATTGTGGCCTGGAGTACAGGTATTTTATTTTTGATAATTCTAATATTAATATTTAGCATTAAAAGATGGTTGGTTTTGCTGCTGTTGTTGATTTGCCCAGGGATGAAGAAAGTGGGGATGTTATGTTTTGACATTTGTGTTGGAGCAGTATGCAGCAAATAATTGGTTGAATGTTTGTATCATAAAAACTAAAAGTTTATTACAGTCTTGAGGCTTGCAACTTTAAAATACTACTTACAGAAATGGCATGATTTAGACCTGGCAACCTATTAGCTTCTAATCAAAGTTGCCATTTTAATTCAGACAGTTGTAGTTTCAACTGCCAGTGTCCACCCCTAATATTAGGAAATATTTGCTTCAACACATAAAAAAAAAAAAAAAAAAGATTTCATGGTCCTGAGAGGAAAGTTGATGTTTATGTAAAACAATTCTTCTCATTTAATGTTTTGATGTCATACATGCATTCGTAAATGCAATGTTTCAACTGTATTTTAGTTTTACCTATATAAAAAAAATAACAGTAGTCACAAAAAGCAATGTAGACATCTTTTGCAAAACTGTAATCACAAGTATGTGTTGACTTTAATTTGAATTGAATAGTGCGAAGTTGTAGTACTTGCCCCACAAAAATATATTTACAGTGTGACATCGTCCGCATTTAAGCATACCTTTGTTGGTTCTATTGGCTGTAGGTATAACATTTTTTTTAGTTATTAATTCAAACCTTTCTTTCAAATTTAGGTGCCTTTTAAACACAAACTGTGGGTTGGCACCCAGAATTGAAAATATGCAGTCATCGTGAGTGATCACTTTCTAATTCTCTGTCATAACTTTCTTTATATTATAAGCCCATGGTCCATATTTAAAAACCATGGTATATGGAAGTGTAACTTCTTCAAGACTTTTATCCAACAAAGGGGCAGAATTCTCTCCACATTTTCTACAAACTTCACATCTCTAATATTCTGTAACATATCAAATGGGTATCCACTCTCCAGAAACATCTGAATGAGCTTATCAATTTTTACATAAAAAAGCACACTGTCAGATGCAGTTCTAGAGATACGTACCATTTGCCCCTTAGCTAAAGTTTTTTCAGTGATAAGGGGTGATTACTCTTGTTAAGATAATACAGCAGCATAGCTTACCTGCACTATTGTGCTGAGTTGCACTGCAGTGCCAGTTAATGATTCATAGTCATCCACAGTCGTAAGCATACATCTCATTACTTAGGAATCTACATGATTGCGAATCATTCCACTAAACAGCTGAAACAAATACATAGTGCAGTGTCACTGGCACTAAGAAAACATGCAGGCAGTGACACCCCCCATCAAGAAGTACATATGAGACAAAGTTGTTTTCAGTGGAGTTTTTGCTTCCAGCATTCTGTATGGGATCATGGTGCAGCAGGATGAGGGAATTTTCCCTCACTGTACTGTTGTGCTATCTATAATTAATAGGGGAGCATGGGAGATGCAGGGTGGCTTGTCTCCCTTCAAAAAATGATTTTTAGTTTTTGATTTTTATCATTTTAGATTCGGTCTAAAATGATTGTTCTTTTGATGGCCAGCATTTTTAATGTTTGGTGTTTGATAACATACTGATATAGATATATAGATGGATAGATAGACATATAGATATAGATATATAGATGTTTATATATATATATATATATATATATATATATATATATATATATATATATATATATATATATATATATATATATATATATATATACTAATAATAAAACAAATACTAACTAATTTAACAGATAGCTCATTATCTAAGAGCAAGAATGTTCTCTAGGGTGGATGTTATAGGGAAATAATGGACTGTCCAGGAATGGGGAGGCTGTCCACCTGTAGTTTTGTGCCTCACAACAATCTTGGGCAGTCCATTATACCATTGTAATACTCACTCAAGATATCATTATTGTTTTATTGAAATACAGTACAAAACATGTAACTACTATATATAGGCTACTAAATGTAAAAGTCAGACTGCAAAAAATAAATATGCCCATTTTCTAAGTGTAATAAGTTACATGGGGACATGCATAGCACTGGTAATAATGATCAGAGTTACACAGTTAGGCAATGGAAGTGGAGGAACCACAGGACCCCAGGAAAGAGCCCCTCAATCCTCTACACTAACTGCCAGTTGATTATTACAACTTCATCAGATTCAGTCTGGTAGGGACCATACGGACTTATGTAAAAAAACACAAATGAGGAAGGGGTGCTAGTCAGCAATGTGACACTTTAAGTATAAATAATAAAGAGAGCATCTAGTAAAGTGCAACTAAATACTAAAATTGAGAATGAAGTATCTAAAAAAATTCTCTTTATTTTCAAGTATTGTGATCTTGGAGTTAGTATGTATTACAAATAATATATTTCAAAAGGGTAAATCTTTCTAACATCAACTGACATTTCAACAAACATTTATGGCAGAAACACAAATCAATAAAAATGACAGATTGCAGTCCTACGCATTGGGTGTGTTCTATAATACAATTTCACAGGGCAGCACTTATGATAGATATAGTATGCACAGACTGCAGACATGCAGCTATGGTTCTATCACCTGCACTTCTCTCACAGGACACAACATAAAGTAACAGTATATATTAGCTGTCAGGTTGTGCATAAAGCAAAGTGTATCATCACAAATGTCTATAAAACAGCACAAGAATTCATGTGATGTCTAAGGGCAGACAAGTCAAGCCAATCATGCCTTCAAGGAAGGTCAGACAATACACAAACACCTAATTAATTAATGAAAATATATGTGGTAAAAAGTTATATGCTCAGTGTGCCAAAATAAAACATAATGCCAGATTGTAGAGATGTCTGACTGTATGCAAATGGAAATAAAATATTAGTAGCTTACTCATCAACAGTAACAAGTGGGTGACAACCACGGGCACTTTTCAATGCGAAAACAGACCATGGCATAGATGAAAGGGATACAAAAATAAAGAAATGAAAACACAAAGAACAGATATGTGCAGGCATGTAGTATTAATAATGAAAACATGATGTAGGGATTTGGGATACAACTTCATTTTACTGTATATTAATTATATTTTTGAATATGCAAATCAGTTGTATGAATTGCCTTGCTGATGAAATGAATTTCAGTAAAGAGCTGGTGGCAAACTGAACTGCATGTAAACAAACACTAGTAAATCAAATGTAGTTTGGTATCAATCCATATTACTTTGTAATCCATTATATTTACAATGATGGTTCCAGGTAGCATTTCAGACAAACTAATTGTCTCTTTTATTTGGGTACAAACATCAAATAGACAATGATTCAATGAAGCATGTTGAAGAAACAGGACATTCATTTATCATGGATTTCACCTACTAACGTTACAATCTATATGTCAGGATATGACAAGAGATGCCTTGCAATAGGACCATATAAAATCTAGCAGTTTGTTTCTAATATACTGTTTAATATGGAAGTCAGACAAAAGAAATGCTGATACCTATGTAAAAAGGCATGTAAAAACAATTTGCAATATATGCATAAAATAATACCTTATTAGGGAATGCACCCTTAGAGTCTTAAAGGATTCAGACAAGTTACATCTACTTTGGATATGCCAGCTAAACTGCGAGAACTATTTTTATACAAAAAGCAAAATTAATATTTATATTTGATAATGTATGGTTGAGCATATGTGCAAATCTCCAAACTATAGATGGCTTGGAGCTTATTGGCAAATTATAGATATGGTACACCTAAATTAACATAAATCTATCATGGTTTGCTTGATTAAGATTAATGGGTTATGTGGGCTTGTAGCATAAGCATTTTGCAGATGAAGCAAAGCCTCCAGACATACCCCTATACAGTATAACTACATCTGAGGTAAGTTATATATTTTTTGCTTAGAAGTAAGTTTGGTCTTTTAATCTCATATTAACGGGGTTTATTGGATTTCCTGTTAACTAACTCCTTAACACCTAAGTGGTGTGGAATGCCACAACTCTAGCAGCCTACGCACATTGTTTCATTCTGGAGCATTTTCAGAAAAGTCAAGTTAAAAAGCTTAGGGTAAATCTAAATATTTTGTGGACAATAAAAGCTATTACAACTGCAGAAATAGTAATGTTATCAGTAAGAAGTATTCTTTATAGCGATAGTAGTGTACTCATAGACTTTCAATAAATACTATATTATAATGCACACAAACCCATAATTATATTTTTTGCTAAACTTTCACAAATTAATTGTCATATCTTGGAAACTATACAACCTTGGTATATATTGTTAGAACGTGTGTTAATCAGACATAAGATTTCACATGGCAAGAAATTCCTCTCCATGTGCATGTTTATTGCAATTGTTACAGAAATATTAAGACATATGCTTGATTATATGATTTGCAATATAAACAATATTGAATATCTCTCAAGATGTGCAGCTTAAAAGTGTAAACATCAGTGACAGTTTTGTTCAATAACATTTAAGACTTCAACTGATGAAATCCAATAGTTTGCAAATCACTTGGGTGTTGAAGTATTAAGGACATATGGAAATATTGTTTATTTTCATGATTACTAACAGGCAACTAGCAGCATCTCAAGTATAATGTGATATAAATACACATTGACAATGATTTTTCCTCTCTCTTGTGATGGCATTTCACACCATATCCTTCAACAGCATGTAGATCTCTCACTTATGATAATATGACATAAATATGAAAATATAAATAATAAGTGGCAAACAACGATTAATATCTATCCTGCAGGATATTCTACATTAACAATCTTAGTACCATTTTGTTAATTAATCCTTACCCTGTCTAATACTGTCTATTAATAGCTGGTAGGTTGCTTAGTTAGTAAAGCTCTAGATGCCATAAAGTGCTATGGGTGTTAACTAGAGGTATACAAAAAAAGATGAGGTTTGAATGATATAGACTTTTGAATACAGAAAATGATGGACCTCTTTTGCATCTGAAACCCTAATTAATTTGAAAACTTTCCTTTCCTGTCAGTGTAGTCGTAACGGTTTATTTTAACTGAATAGTGATCAAAGCTTCACTATATACTGGATATGGATACTTCTGGTTTTCCTTATGGTACTATATAGTGCATTGCATTACTGATGCATCACAATGAGAAGTCCCACGATGACAAAGGGCTATAATTTCTGTTTGTGAAGTCTATATAGTTTAACTGAACATATGTAGCAGAGAATCTGATGGATTATTCATGCAGGTTAATGAAATAAACATATACACCAAATGGAAACAATCAAGGTGCAGCCTGCTTATTGAAACAGCAGTACAAGCTCCCTAGAGATATTAGTCAAAGAGGTGTTAATGCATATTGTTTTTTGTAAAAAGAAGAGAGGACTGTTTGATAAATAAAAATAGATTTGTGTGATTTATGTAAAACCAGGTCTCTTTTCAAGAAAAAAAAGATTTGGTGTGAACAGAGTTATTAGTATTTCTCATTTTGCTTATTTTTCCATTTTATAATTTATTTATTCATTGTTGAGCTGGACCGCTATCATACTTTTTACTCACAGCACAACTACAGTAAAAATAAAGTGAGAAAAACACATAAAGCAAGCAATGTGAGTATTAAGCTAGTCTAACAAGAACATACGGACATAATGCTTTCCATACACAAGCACAAATAGTTGCTGCAGACACCAGTGAGTATTCAACCAGACATGTACCTGCTGCAGACATGTACCTGCAAACAGCATTAGAAAGAATTGCACTCTTTAGGTGACAACGAGTGTCAAACAGCATTTTACTTATTGTTAAAGAATAAGCTTGAAGTAAGAAGAAAAGGCAGACATAATATAAGGCAGGATTATATTGATAGTAAGAACAGGTTTCTAAGCATGTTTGATTTAATAATATATTCTAAGTTATCATTTAGTTTTGTACAGTTTTCAAGAAGTTATTTGAGGTTATTTTTGATCCAGCTAGGGCAGCAACTATTTATGTTCAGTACAGAACACAAAAGGGAATAACATGTTATTTGTTTCACTGTAAGTGGAAGAAAGTAATTATGCAGCAGGGTCACCTTTTTCATGCATTTGGAAATCAAGCCGATAACACTGATCACACTTATCAGTCACCCTGCAAGACATTTTCTATTTTCCATCAACTGCATGACTATTAGATCTGAAATCATGTGAGGAAAATCCATCCATCTGCAAGAAGTAAGCTATTATCACCACAGTAGTTTAGAATATTTAGCTGTGGGATTCTAGAAAACAGGAATGAACAACTCTTAAAGGTTTGTTGCAACAATCTTCAATGGACATCTTATTATGAATACAAGCAGTGGCTGATTTAGTCTGAATTAAACACATTTTACCTGAGTTTGGCAATGTGAAACATACATAACTTCTTACTAACAAAGGTGAATATCATATTGTCCTCCACAAAAGTTTAACTCCTTAAATATTTTGTAGTAATCTGCTTTAGTCTAATACTTCAAACAAAATATTTGAAAAAATGTTAAAGGATCATGTGTTTCTCCTGTTTCTGAACCTTAGTATTTGCTTAAATAAATATTATAAAGGAGAATTAGCAGTCATTTACTGGTGCAAAACATATATTTTATTGTGGGACTTTCAAATTGCTAGTTAAAGCACATATATGAAGCCTTAAATGACAACCACAAATCTAAAAATAAATAAATATAATCACGTTCGCCTCTGTAATTGAGACTTCTTCAGATCACATAATTAGAATTTATAAGAGTATAGCCTTTAATATATATGCACAAGAAGGTAAATAGTGGTGAGGAACATGGTTGAAATGTCATTGGTGGTAGTGCTTGCACAACTGATGTCATTGGTGGTAGTGTTGGCACAACTGAATAAGGTATTGTATAGCCTTGTAAAAAACATGCAGCAGTCCAATGTTTTCAGAGTTGGAGTGAAACTATCTAAGGGGCTTTATAGATCTACTGTCCAATTGAATGGAAGCCCTCTAGAACCTCGTTTGCATGCTGTGACTGTTCCAATCTGAGGACTTTCCCGTTAGTGATTGGTTATGAATGCCTGCTGTTGGTTACAACACAAGAACCTTGGCAGTCATTTTGTGTAGGAAAAAAAATTGCAAATTCGTTTTGAGAGTTTCATATGTGGAGGAAATAATGTAATTAACTGTACTGAGCTGAGCTCCCAAAATAAGCTTGGAAATCCTTATTGAGTAAACTGAGGGAGTGGGAGTGTTACATCAATATTGGAAAAGAAAGAAAGAAAGAAAGAAAGAAAGAAATACAATTTTGACTGACACTTTGCAGTTATCCCAGGTCTTCTATGGAGAGGGGTGAACGGGAGTGCCAGGGATTCCATGGAATATGTTTCCTGTTAGTCCCTTCTAGTCTTACCATATTTGTAGGATGCAGAATACACACTCATGGTGAATTACTTTCATCCCAGGCAAAGGTTTCCTCAGATATAATATATAAATACAAATCTTGACTTTTCTGTCTTTGAAAATAAGTGGATTTCTTTGAATTATAAGCTGACATTGCATATTACTTGTGACTGCTATATGTATATTGTGCTTTATTAATCATAGAATGAAAATGAAATCAATACTTTATTCAAGACTCTGAGAAGTGAGGAAAGCCTTGAACTGTGAGAAATGAGCTTTACTGATCTTGGCATCCTCCATGCATTACAAACAGCATTGTTCATCAAAAATGGAAGAAAAAATATCTATCTCATTTCCTTAAGTATTTCAATTGCAGTTCAAGTCACGTGTAATTTAATGCATTTGTTTTGTACTTTTAAACTGTTTTGCTTATTTTTAATCAAAAAGGTTACTTTTTTTATAATTTCTGCCTCGTCTGGTTTCATTGTGATATACTGCAAGATCTATGCCTCATTTACACATTTACATATCTTTCACTGTACTTTTGCTATAACTGCATTTACTTGTAATTTCTCCTTGGTCTGGTGCCATAGTCTTGCAGTTTTATTCTCAGTAGTGGTAGTATTGTGGTTTTGCTACAGGATCTGTGCATCATTTGCATATTTATACTTCTTTCACTGCTTTTTCGCTTTAACCACATTTACTTGTAATTCCCTTCATGGTCTGGTGCCATAGTCTTGTAGTTTTAGTTGTAATATTGGCAGTATTATGATTTTGCTGCAGGATGTGTGCCCACAAAACTGTTTATATTCCAATTATGGTTGAAAAGATTTGATATTCTGTTTATTTATTGTCTGCTTGGACTTCTTCTTCTGCTTCTTCTTCTTCTCTCGGCTTTTCCCAGTTAGGGGTTGCCACAGCGGATCACCTGTTTCCATTTCTTCCTGTGCTCTGCATCTTGCTCTGTCACACCAACCACCTGCATGTCCTCTCTCACCACATCCATAAACCTTATCTTAGGCCTTCCTCTTTTCCTCTTACCTGGCAGCTTAATCTTTAGCATCCTTTTCCCAATATACTCAGCATCCCTCCTCAGCATATGTCCAAATCAACGTAATCTTGCCTCTCTGGCTTTGTCTCCAAACTGTCCAACCTGGGCTGACCCTCTAATATACTTATTCCTAATCCTGTCCACCTCACCACACCCAGTGCAAATCTTAACATCTTTAACTCTACCACGTCCAGCTCTGACTCCTGCCTTTTTGTCGATGCCACTATCTCCATATAACATAGCTGGTCTCACTACCCTTTTGTAGACCTTCCTTTTCACTCTTACTGGTACTCGTCTGTCACAAATCACTCCTGACACTCTTCATCACCCACTCCACCCCACTTGTACTCTCTTCTTCACCTCTCTTTCACACTCGCCATTACTCTGAACTGTTGATCCCAAGTATTTAAACTCATCCACCTTTGCCAACTCTACTCCCTGCATCCTCACCATTCCTCTATCCTCCCTTTCATTCACACACATATATTCCATCTTAATCCGGCTGACCTTCATTCCTCTCTCTAGAGCATATTTCCACCTCTCCAGGATCTGCTCAACCTGTTCCCTACTTTCACTATATATCACAATGTCATCTGCAAACATCATAGTCCATGGGGACTCCTGTCTGATCTTATCTGTCAACTTGTCCATCACCAGTGCAAATAAGAAAGGGCTCAGAGCTGATCCTTGATGTAATCCCACCTCCACCTTAAACGCATCCGTCATTCCCACCGCAGACCTCACCACTGTCACACTACCCTCGTACATATCTTGTATCACTCTTACATACTTCTCGGCAAATCCCGACTTCCTCAAAAACTTTCTGTTTGTTACAACTCCTGCCCTTTCTCTGTTATTAGATTATTACATCAGTTAGTCTGCTTATAACTTACCTGTTTATTTTATTTATTTATTTTATTTATTTTATTTTACATTTGTTAACCGGGAAATTCCGACTGGACCAGGTCCATTTTCAGCGGAGGCCCGGGGAGAAAAGCTCCAACATCAAGTTATACAAATACAGTACATCCAGCATAATACACAAAACAGGTTACATCATGTATGCTGAGCATAGTAATATAACAAGAATTAATAAAAACACTCCAGGTAAAAGATATAGAACATGGGTAAAAAGACAATGTCAGTCATACTTTGGTAAGAAAAGAAAATATATCAAGTAAGATTCTACAGTTAAAAGTACCCTTTCAGATGACCAAGCCTACAGGGGATCAGAGCTCCAGCATGTGATCAGAGAGGAATTTGGGGAGTTAATAGTAGTATGGGTAGGGTTATGTGATACAAGGGCATAACCATGTACTAAGAAGGTGCGATTTGAGGGAGTTTTTGAATATGGATGTGGAGGGGCAGTGGACACAGATAGGGGAAGAGAGTTCCAATTTCTGGCAACGGTGTGGGAGTAGAGCGCTTTCCCTGCATTATTGTTAGCCTTGGTGATGGAGAGGAGAGATTTTTCACTGGATCTTAGGTATCGGTTTGTAGTATAGATAGTAAGTAGGTTGGATAATGAGGGTTTTTTTCAGGATATTTGAGAATATTGTAGGCTGTGCCCAGCTGGTGATAGTTAAGTAGCTGTGGTAGCTCAAGCCATTTTAGTTCTTTTAGTGCAGCACAGTGATGGGTTCTATAGGTTGAGTTAGTAGCAATCTTGGCTATTTTATTGTAGCATGATTCTAGTTTGTCTAGGTCACATTGTCTGATTTGGGTAAAGATTGGTGCTGCGTATAATAGAGTTGAGAGGAGGTGGCTTTGTGCAAGAGTGACTCTTGCTTTTTTGAGAGAAAGGACTTATGCCTGTATAGGAGCCTAGTTTTTGTGTACTAGTTTTATGGTATGTGAGATGTGAACATCAAAGTGGAGATTATTGTCTATTTCAATGCCCAGAAGTTTGGTGTGGTTAGAAGGGGAGATGGTGATGCCGTCATTAGAGGTTATGGTAAAGGAGAGGGTTTTTTTTTTATCTATTAGGGGTAAATAGTAGCAGTTTTGTCTTTTTGGGATTTAGAATTAGTTGGATCCCAGATATCCATTTTTCTACTGAGATAAAGGTATCTTGAGTGAGTGTATGTAGGGTGGTGGGAGATGAGGCGGAGCAGATCAGAGTTGAATCATCTGCATATTGTATGAGTGTGGCATGTTGTGTAGAGCATTTGAGGTTATTTGTGAAAATAGAGAACAACAACGGGCCCAGTATAGAGCCCTGTGGGACACCTATGGTGGCTGGAAGTTGTGTAGACAGAGATCCTTTCCACTGGACTGATTGTTGCCTGTCAGACAAGTAGCTTCTGAACCAGGCCATAGTAGAGGAGGTGAAGGATAATGATGTTAGTGAGTTTAGTAGAATGGAGTGGGAGACCATATCAAATGCTTTTGAGAGGTCTAGGAAAATGGCTGATACATATTTGTTATCATTCCTGTGAAGGTTTATATAATTAGTGAAAGATAAAAGGGCTGTGGTAGTGCTGTGATGTGGACAGAAACCGTGTTGTGTGGTAGATAGTAGATTGTGTGTGTTAAGAAATGTCATCACTTGCAAGTGGATGCATTTCTCAAGAATTTTGGATAAGGGGCAAAGGATGGCAATAGGTCGGTAGTTGGAGAATTCATAAGAATTACCTCCTTTATGGAGAGGAATGATGCGAGATACTTTCCAGAGTTTGGGTATGTAGGATTCTAGTATGGAGCGGTTGATAAGGATGGAGACAGGATATGATAAGGAGTCACTAGCCATTTTTAGGTATGCAGCAGGTATGTTATCAGCTGCTAGTGTGGTTGGCTTTAGTTTTAGGAGGAGTTTTACCGAGCGTTTCTGCTTGTTACAACTAGTGCTGTTCCCCCTGTTGTTATTTTTACATTGTTATAACCCTCTCATTTCCCCACTGCTATATTGAGTACAGCTCTCACTGTTGCTGCCTTGTGCTTGTCACAGTGACTATAGTTTCCTCTTCTCCCACTGTAAAAGTTAAAACACCTGCAATTCTAGCTTGCTTGGGACCTTAGACCTGTTACATGGATTTATAGTAGTGAGATAACTGATTTTTTACCAGTTCTGAATCACTGAGCTTTAGTGGCCATATTTACTGGCTTTTTTGATTAACTTCCTCTCTAGCTCATCTCCTATAACCTGCACTGAATTGTTTCAACCAGGATCCTTTACACAAGATTCTGAGAAGCATGGAAAGCTTTGAACTGTGACAAATGAGGTTCTTTGATGTTTGTATCCCCCAAGAATTTCAAATAGCATTTTTCATCAAAAATGGAAGACAAAATCTATTATTTCATTTTCATTATATATTTCAATTGCACTTCTAGTGTCCTGTAATTTAATACGGTTGTTTTGTACTGTTAACCTATTTTGTTCATTTAACCCAAAAAATTACTTGTTTGTAATTTCTGCCTGGTGTGGTACCATAGCCTTGTAGTGTTATTCAAAATAATGGGAAAATTGTGATATACTGCTGGATCTGTGCATCGTTTATGCATTTGTACATCTTTCACTACATTCTTGCCATAACTACATTTACTTGTAGTTGGGCCTGGTCTGGTGGCATAGTTTTGTAATTTTACTCAAAGTAGTGTCAGTATTGTGATTTTACTACAGGATTTGAAGTTCATTTACACATTTATAATTCTTTCGTTTTTATTTATTTACATATTTTTTGTTTGCCAAATCCGCATCTATTTGTAATTTCCTGGCTGGTGTACTGCCATAGTTTTGTAGTTCTAGTCACAATAAATGGAAGCATTATGATTTTCCTGCAGCATCCGTGGCCATAAAACTGTTTATATCCCAATTTTGGTTGAAAAAGCTTAGATATTCTGTATATTTGTTGCCTGCTTATGCTGCACTCAGAGAACTTTCTGCTTGCTACAGCTCTTACTGTTTCCCTCTTCTTAGATTGTTACATTATTACAGCTGTTTTACATTCAAATTCTGTTTGAAATGCTCAATTATTTTGTTTGTTTGCCTGTTTATACTGCACTGATGTAGTTATTCTGTTTTTTACAACTACTACTGTTTTCTTTGTTGGACTCACTCTATAGTGGGTTGTCTGCACAACAGCCTTTTCTCTAAAGGAAGCCTTCCCAAAGCCATACAACATCAGTAATCTAAGCTTGAGGCTTCATTAACTTGTGCTGAGACCAATAAAGTGCACCATGAGCTATAATAATGTCTACCCATGATATCTGTACACTTCTGCCCTAGAGACTAGGTATACTCCTTACAACTCATTAGTAAGTCTACCTAAACTAACCACTGCATCCTAACACCAACCCAACTCCAAGTGGTTACAGTCATGACAGCCCCCTAAATAATTTCCTGTCATAACCATGGACCAGGGCTTCCCTACAACTTCTGCAGTTAGCCTGATTGAGATGAGAGCCTCCAGAGAATGTAAGAATTGTCTCAATCTTCCTGATGATCACCTGTTACTGAAATGACATAACACAGTTTGTCAGAGAAGCACACATACAATGGCATTGTAGGCAAAAATATCACACACAGACAACTCAGGCATCAGGAGCATCAGCAGTGCACCACACACCACGTCAGGTGTCAGGATCATTGCACTGCACCACATACCATGTCAGGCATCAGGATCATCGCACTACACCACACACCACACACCACACCAGGCAGTGTCATCAGCACTGCACCACACACAAAGTCAGGCATCAGGATCATCAGCACTGCACCAGACACCACATCAGACATCAAAATCATCAGCACTGCACCACACACCACTTCAGGCATCAGGATCATTAGCATTGCACTGCACACCACATCAGTCATCAGGATCATTAGCACTGCATCACACACCATGTCAGGTATCTGGATCATCTCACTGCATCACACACCATTTCAGTCATCAGGATCATCAGCACTGTACCACACACCATGTCAGGCATCAGGATCATCACACTCCACCACACACCACTTTAGACATCAGGATCATCAGCACTGCACCAGACATCATGTCAGGCATCAGGATTATCAGCACTATACTGCACACAACTTCAGGCATCAGGATCATCATCACTGCACCACCCACCACATCAGACATCAGGATCATCAGCACTGCACCACACACCATACCTCGCTATGACTATCTCACTACACATAATCATTCATATGCTGAGGTCACACACAGACAACTCAGGCATCAGGATCATCATCAATGCACCACACACCATACCTCGCTATGACTATCACACTACACATAATCCTTCATATGCTGAGGTTCTAATGTTTAATTTATCTTAACCTCAAAGACCTCCAAAATACAATACAGGCATAAAGTACCCTCAGCAACATTTTTAGCCCTCTGAGCCTACCACCTGACATACTGAAAAGAGTCCCAAAGTCATGGATATTGAGCATGTGAGGCAGGCATCCACCAAACCAAACATTCCAGTTATAGGTGATTCCATTGTACCAAGCTGAGCAAGGAAATATTGAAGTTTATGTTCTTGTTTGGTGCCCAGTTCCATAGATCATATGCACACTCAAATCACTGAACAACAAGTTCTAGTATACCTCTGTCATAATACATTTGTGTGTAAATAACTTGAGATGTACCTCCTTGATTGACAGACCACACTGCTTCACCAGGGATAGCCTGCAACCATCCCCTGCAGGTTTTTGAATACTGCCAAAGATATTGTTCAAGCTCATAGTGCCTTTTTGTGCAATGCCAACCAGTTACACCTGCCAACATAACAAAACAAGCAAAGGGAAATTTGAAGGTTTCCTGATTAATGCTCAGAGCATAAACAGGAAACTTCACTTCCTATAAGCTCTACTCACCCTGGACAATGTAGACGACTATGTAGAGACTGAGGAATGGTTTAAAATAGTAGAGAGTAAGTACTTTAACTATACAGGGCTATAATGCCTTGCACACCTCTAGAGGGTAAAAAGGTGAAGGTGTCTCAGTCTAAATTCAGAAGAGACTCAGATCAAGGCTATTAAAGCAGCATGAGAAATCACAACACCTATCTCCAACATTTGGAGTCACTCCTTATTAAACACAATATAATTTTTCTGAGTGATTTTAACTATCCAACTATATCCTTGGAAATTGTACCCCCACTAGTGCACAAAAACAGATTTCTAGACTTTGTTAATGCAAACACCCTGGAACAATTAGTCAGAATACCCACTTGGGGAGCAACATCATAGATCTTGCTCATGGGCACATCCTGTACCATCGTTTGTGTATCATCATCACTTGTTAGGTCTGAGCTATAAAGCTGACTCCCTCAAAATAAAAATGAAACCAGTGACCACTTCTTCCTCAGGTATCTTTAGGAATTACTCCAAGACAAAATACTTCTTAAGTGAAACATTATCAAGTTTCAAATCCCCTCCAAACCCAGTTAGCTGCAGAATCATACATCTCTAAACTCTGTCAGAATGTAAATCTCCTCTTAGATGCATCTGTACCCAGTAGGAAGAAAGCACAAGTCAAACCACAAAGACAAAACTCACAGCTGGAACATTAATATCAACAAGATTTTCAACAGGCTAAAAATAAAAAAGAGTAATACCCAGAATAATTGAGTTTCATAATGAAATTAAACTAGGAACTCTGGTGCTTAATTAAATCCACCAAAGCCAAGCTCAAGGCAAAAATAGCCACGCAAGCAAAGGACAATCAAAATGCCTCAGGAGCACAATGCAGTAATGCACTGTGCTGATTGTAAATGATGTTACCTACACTGAAGCTAAAGATACAGCTAACTTCCTGGCAGATAAATTCAACTCAGAATTTACCTCTCTCCGTCCATCTATTCCACAAGAAATATCTGAAAATTGACTCACTCCCAGGTACTACACAAGACCAAGTTCTGCAAGTGCTAGCAAAAGCTAAAAATATTGCATTGATGGGTCCTGACAATATCCCAGGATGCATCTTGAATAGCATGAGGCATGATTTATCCATACCTCTAAAATCACTGTTTAACCTACATATTTGGGGTATCTAGGACTGTTTGCAAGCTTCTGAGCCCCCCAAGCCTTTTTGTGTTGGAAGGAAGCCTTCTAGCTTATCAGTGGGAGTGGTAAGCACTAGGTAGCATATCTACCACAAGAGTGGTTTCTGGCCTAGAAATTGTAGTTTATTGGCCACTTGGGCAGTTTTTCCATCTCTTTCAACTTCTGGTTTAAAAGTCAGCATTTGCGCTTGTTTCCCACCTTTCCTGTAACTAGTCTAGTCCAGATATAAATTTGCTGTATCCAGAACTGTTTGTAAGCTTCTGAGCCCCCCAAGCCTTTCTGTGTTGGAGGGAAGCCTTCTAGCTTATCAGGGGGAGTAGTAAGCACTAAGTAGCCTATCTACCACAAGAGTGGTTTCTGGCCCAGAAATTGTAGTTTATTGGCCATTTGGGCAGTTTTTCCATCTCTTTCTACTTTCTGGTTTAAAAGCCATTTGGGCCGGTTTTTTTCCATCTATTTCAACTTTCTGATTTAAAATCCCACATTTGCACTTGTTTCCCACCTTTCCTATAACTAGTCTAGTCCAGATACAGATTTGCTGTATCCAGGACTATTTGCGAGCTTCTGAGCCCCCCCCAAGCCTTTCTGTGTCAGAGGGAAGCCTTCTAGCTTGTCAGTGGGAGTGGTAAGCACTAGGTAGCCTATCTACCACAAGAGGAGTGGTTTCTGGCCCAGAAATTGTAGTTTATTGGCCTTTTGGGCAGTCTTTCAACTTTTTGGTTTAAAAGCCCATGTTTGCACTTGTTTCACACATTTCCTGCAACTAGTCTAGTCCAGATACAGATTTGCTGTATCCATGACTGTTTGTAAGCTTCTGAGCAGTGCCAAAGTCTACTCTTCAACTTTTCCCTTAGATCTGCTAGTTCTTTCCTCTAATGCACTTTTGCTAGCTTATTAGTCTAGCATTTTACCAGACTTCTTGTAACAATTATTGTAGCACACAAAAGTGCTACCAGCACTAAACGTTCTACAAGGAAACAGCTCCAGTACTTATTATTAATGCCCACCCATCTAGGCATGTCTAAAGATCAGTTTCCTGTGCTTTTGCCTATTAACCTGGTGAACTTGGACATCCTGAGGCAATGTAGCAACTGCCTCATGTACACAAACAGCCCTCTCTTCTTACCTCACAACACTCACACTTGTGAGAGATGCAGTTATATATCAAACCTGGAAGCCATGCACTCCAGCCAAGGCTGGAATAGCTGGCAACAGGAGAAGGTCAACACTTGCACCACACCACATGGAACACATAGCCCTCCAGAACACATACCAGCACTGCCTTCAAATAAAAACACAAACCACACACCCACCTTCACGGAGGCTCTCAATAAAAATCTATCCAAACAGCAGAGACTTCTAAGACAGAAACACACTCCACCATCACAACGCAACACTAATCACGAGGCACATAACTCTCCTAAACAGTGTGCCACTCAACCAAAGCCCCTAAGGCCAAACAGCATGCCCAACATGCTAGTCATAGGTGACTCGAAAGTGAAACACACTGATGTCCCACTGACTAGGTTGAATAAGGAGAAAGTAACAGCCAGCTGCCTGTCAGGTGCCAGGATCCACCACATAAACCATGCACTCAGGTCCCTCAACAACAGGTACAAATATGACTATGTCATTGTACATGTGGGTGTGAATGACCTGAGACGTACCTCCCTGGACTACATGAAAGGAGACATGGAGGAGCTCTCGGATTATGTAGCACAGGTGGGTATGACCCTGGTCCTGAGCAGCATCCTACCATCACCCAGAATTATACCACAGTACAAGCAGAAAATTATTGATTTCAACAATTAGTTAAGTTTCTGGTGTCATTCTAAGGGGATCCATTATCTGTCTGCCTGGGATGACATGATTGACAGACCTCAATGCTTTGTCAGAGATGGCCTGCATCTGTCATCCCTGGGCTTCTGGATACTGGACAAGGCTCTTGCCACCCCTATAGTGCCTTTTTAGTGGGTATTTAATAGACCAAATTACCACTGTAACAGCTACAAACAAATGCAATCTGAGGGTCATGCTGCTCAATGCTAGAAGTCTAAATTTAAAAATGCATTCGCTCAAAGCACTCCTTAAAATGGAACACATTGACATTTGTGCTATAACAGAGACCTGGTTCAAGGCAGCAGAAAGCACCACTGCACTACCAGGCTATAATTCATTCCACACCTTTCGACCCCAGAACTTGGACTGAAGCTCCAAAGGTGGTGATGGTTCCATATTCATAAAGGATGCACGCACCTCCAGACTGGTAGCCCAAAATAATGCATCAGAGATACTTCAGGTGCAGCTAACATTGGGTAAGACAGCGATTCAGGTCGTAGCCTGCTATAGGTCCCCAACCATGTCCCAAGACTCACACTCCACATTCCTAAGCACCCTGGAGAATATTAGGGTCCAACCTAACACTCTCATACTGGGCAACGTCAACTACCCCCCTCCATTAACTGGGAAAACTATTCATGTACCAATACACTTGCCCAACATTTCCTGGAATTCATTAATTCCAATTCCCTGGACCAGTTTGTTTTTACCCCCACTAGAGGTAGCAACATCCTTGACCTGATCATTACTAACATGGACGACTGTTTCTCTACACCAATAGTCAACTCCTTCCTGGTTAGAGCCGACGACAAACGAATCACCTTGGAAATCCACTCTCCCCCCCCCCCCCACAAAGGTAACCACCATGAAAAACTTGTCCAAAGCTAACTTTGGGCTCCTAAAAACAAAGGTGGCTAACTTCATGGCACCCATGCAAATGGAGAATAGTTACATGACTGCCGAATCATACACCAATGCACTGAACGAACATGTACACAAATGCATGGATCTCACCATACCCAGTAGAACCAAGACATTCTCCTCCAAAAATAGGAAGCCAATCTGGTTGTCCCCTGCCATAAACAAACTCTATAACAGAAGGAGGAAAATAATGCAAAATAAGGTGAAGTTCCAAGACTGGAAAAACTCTCTTATCAGCCTCAACAAAAAGTTGAGATCCCTCATCAAATCCTCTAAAGCTAGCTATGAAAACAGAACTGCAGCAGATAGTAAAGATAACCACAAGGCCTTCTATAGTTATGTAAAGAATTTTCATGGCAATACCCAGATTTGCTCTGAGCTGCTGCACAATGGTACCTCCTATACCGAGCCAAAAGATATTTCCAATATACTGGCCGACAGATTCAGTGCCAACTTTACCCCTCTCTCCCCTCCCAAAGGACTTATCACATTAATAGTAGATTTTCAGGCACCCAGTATTACTGCTGCACAGGTTTAAACAGCACTGTCCAAGGCCAAGAATACAGCTTCTATAACAATATCCCTGTCTGTGTTCTACATGAACTACAGAGTGAACTGGCACCTCACCTGTGTATCCTGTTCAATAACAGCTTCACCTCAGGCTTTGTCCCTATCAAATGGCACACTGCTACAGTTATCCCTCTCCACAAAGGAGGATCAACTACAGACCCTGGGAACTATCGCACCATTAGCCTAACGAGTCTGATATGCAAAGCTATGAAATGTATCATCATGGACCTAATAAACAAGGATATAGGGAATCTCCAAACTCTGTTTCCCACACAGTTTGGTTTTGTGAAGGGTAGATCATGGCTGCTCAACTTGGTCAACTTCTCTGAGTCAGGCTCCAGAGCTGTGAATGAAGGCAAGGTGGTTCACACAGCCTACCTTGATCTGGCCAAGGCCTTTGATACCATTCCCCATTCAGGAATCATAGAAAAACTCATAAGCTATGTATCAACCCCTATATCACTAAGCGGGTTACAAAGTGGCTCACAGATAGAACCCACAGTGTGAAAGAGTCTGACTCCAAGTCAGACTGCTGACCAGTTACGAATGGAATCCCACAGGATTCCGTCCTTGGTCCTCTTCTGTTTGGTATCTACTTCTCTGAAGTCCAGGCCAACATGAAGCATCTCTGGCTGACAAAGTTTGCAGACGATTGCAAGTTGGCAGCTATTATTAACTCCCCAAGTGATATTGACATCCTACAGAAATGCCTCACTGAGACCAACGACTGGTGTCAGAACCATAACCTTAAGCTCAGTGCCAAAAAATGTGTCGTCATCCCCTTTGGGAAAAACCCAGTTCCCATGATTTACCACATCAATGGTAGTCCACTGAACACAGAATACACTGTAAGAGATCTGGGAACACAGATTGACAGCAATCTATCTTTCAACCACCACATTGCCACTGTGGTAAGAAAGTCCTTCTGTGTGGCAGATCTCATTACTAAGGCTTTTGCATCCAGGAAGAAAGAGGTCATTCTCTCCCTCTACTCTTCCCTCATTAAACCAGTCATCGAGTACAATGCCCCATGTGGCATGTACCTCACTAGACACCTGCAACAACTGGAGAGGCTGCAAAAGTACCTCACAAAGAGGATTCTAGGCCTTAAACACTTGTCCTATAATGGACAGACTCAAAATACTCCAACTATTTTCTGTCTCATATCGCCTAATTAGAAGCAATCTCTGCTTGACTTACAAAGCCATGTCTGACCCAGCTCTGTTAGAAATGCTACATCTAAAGAAATCCGAATCCCTCCACACCACATGCTCCAGAGACCTTAACCTCATTACCTCAATCAACAGAATGTGCTGGAGGGACAGGTTCATAACCCAGAGACTGCATATGCTATGGAATAGACTTCCCATACATGTCAAACAGAGCACCTCACTGGCCCTCTTCAAGTGAAATCTTGATGAGTGGATGGGAAATAGAAAATTCACCTGGGGATCACTCCAGCTTCTCTACTTGACAGAGGCACTGGGAACTAAGGTTGGGTGGCACAATGCCAGGGTAATCCTATGGGCTAGGCTTGTAAAGGCTCCAGGGCCATTAGCCTAGTACACACACACATATGAACCTCAGCTTTCATATGGATTTTGTACCAGGCAAATGGAGAATGGCAACAGTTATTCCCTTGTATAAAGGGAACCCTCCACAGACCCAAGTAAATACAGGCCCATAATACTAACCGACCTCATATGCAAAGCCATGGAAAGAATTATCATGATATTAATCAATAAGTACATAGGCAGCCTCTAAACACTAGTTCCATCTCATTTTGTTTTTGTCAAAGGCAGGTCTTGCTTAATCAACCCACTGGACTATATTGAAAAGGTCACCAAAGCAGCAAATGAAAATAAAATGGTATGCAGCACAAACTTCAACCTAGTGAAAGCATTTAACAAAATCCCCCATTCAGGCAAAGTAGAAAAACTTAATAAATCAGGAATAAACCCCTACTTCACACTCTGGTTTGTAAACTGGCTGACAGGATGCGAGAGATCAAAACAGGGGAAACTATCTACCCAAAAAAGACCACTCACCAGTCAGTCCCCCAGTGTTCTGTACAGGGAACTCTTCTGTTTGACATCTACTTCTCAGCAGTAAAAGCCAATACCAAAGGACTATGGATAACTAAATTTGCAGATGACTGCAAGCTAGGAGCAGTTATCAAATTCCAAATTGACTCAGCCATCCTACAGGAAGACTTGTCCCAAACAAATAATTGCTGCTAGACCCAAAGTATCAAGCTAAATGTTAAAAATACTTCATTATCTTTGGAAGGTTGACTACCCCAGGAAACTACCACATTGACAAATCACTCCTAAAAGTTGACCCAGTGGTTCAGCATTTGTGAACTTAAGTAGGCAATAACCTAACTTTTGACCAACATGTTTCCACTTTGGTAAAAATGCCATGCTATATTGCTCAGCTCATGAATAGAAGGATTACTTCTAAGTACAGGGATATCATTGTTCCTCTTTACTCAGTCTTCATTAGGCCAGTCATTGAGTACAATGTTCCTTTTCACATGTGTCTGTCCAGGCATATGCAACAACTGGAATGCCCTCTGAGTTACTTTACAGTAAGGATACCAAGCTTAAACAATGTAACCTACATGAACTGCCCCAAAGCCTTATTGCTATACTTGGTCCCTTACAGGCTACTAAGAGGTGATCTGTGTCTATTCTACAAGGTAGCCTCAGACCCAATACTGATGGATTGTACTTCATATCAACAAGTCATATGGTATCAGAAATACTTGATCCAGCAATCTAAACCTCTTCTGTGACATTAACAGAATGGTTTTCAGGGACATGTATATCTCACAGCTGATACCACTGCTCTGGAACATATTGCCATCCACATAAAACAAAGCTCATCCCTGTCCTCATTCAACCATAACTTGGATCAATGGATAGGGCATAGGAAGTTACCCCACGATTACCACCAGTACTACTAATGGACACAGTAAGCTCTTAAAAGCTTTATCCCATGCATAGGCCACATCTTAATAACTATGGTATGATCCTAGTGATTACCACTAGAGTAATTTATAAGAACAGATCATGGAATAGGAAAGGCAAATCTAAACACCAAATGAGAGAAGCTGTTTTAAACATCAAATTGGCTAGGCTTAAAAAGCCCCATAAGGGCAATTAGCCTAGAACTAACCTATGAACCTGATAAAGAAAAGAGCAATTATGCATATTTTATGAATATAATAGAAAAAAAACAACCCACAACTTACATAAAAATAAATAAAATAAAACCATAAATGTAAGGAAGAACTTAATGGGAAAACATATATATTGCACAAAGAGCATCACAGTAAGTGTTTTCATATAGAATAGAGAGCATTGTTTAAAACAGTATATGAATATTATTATATAATATCAGTAAAGAATGCTAAAAATACTTTGTATAAGCATTCTATCACTTGTCAGAATTAAAAAAAAATTATTTAAGTAATAACTGACGACATTCGTGTAGTATATTGAAGATTTACCCACAGTTGGTGTGATTAAATAAAGCCAACCATTGGTAAATTTCAATATACCACACCACAGAGTCAGTTATTGCTATTGTACAATGACATTATTTAAGAAAAATAAGTGTAAATGTAGCAATGGAGAAAGGAAGATCTTCGTTGCTTTTTTAATTTTATTTTATTTTTATTGGAAAGAAAAAAAGAACCCGAGAGACTTTTAACATTCGGGAATGCCAAGACAGACAAAATAAAAACATAATCATGTAAGTTTCTTTGGCTTTACAGAACATACCTGATTATCCTGTTATTTTTGTCTGCACCATCTCCCGCATTCATTTGAGGTCTTCTCTTTTTCTTAAAAAAAAAATAAAGAAAAGTAAAAAAATGATGAGATATACTAATAAAAAAAAGTCTGGTTGACCAGACCTTTTTCCGTTGGTATATTCTCAGATTTACAATGGGCATGTTGGTTGGGCTGATCAATCAGTGTGCTCGTTTTTGAATATTAATGGACAGTCATTGTATAATTTGTATTTGTTAACAGGATTGCAATTAGATTATGGAAGTTTTCATATTGAGGATGAGAGTAATTCTCAGGAATGCTACTGGCAGGTGTTATCTAACCCCAGTCTTCCAACAAACAAAAATGATCATATTAATTTTTAAGTTGTTTTAAAAAAATAATGTTTCGCATTGATTGAATTTTTGTCATATGATTTTTATTAGATACTTTTTATAAGTCCTGTTCTATATACCACCAATATGATGAAGCATCTGTTCGAGATGAAAGCACTTACGCTGGTGTTCTTTGTACTATAAACATGATTTTCCCAGTGAGTTCTGTCTTATGCATTTGGTTTTATAACAGAAAAGATCTTGAAGGTAATGCGATCCAACATCATTCATATATGTCTGAAGAGAGGCAAGTGATCTTGCAGAATGGTCTTTGTTAGTAGTCCAGGGATACTATGGTCCAGTCCATATAATGGTACAAGCACTTAAAAAAGAAATTGTTGAGATAAGCCTTAATGGGGTAGGTTTTCTGGAGGAAACTACTAGGGGAATGTTTACCTTGTTTGTGACTAGATTCCTAAAAACAATTGACACTACATCTAGCCTGTGACTATTCCTTCTACATAGCTCTATATGGATGTGACATTAAATTGTTCTTTTAAAGATGAAGGGGTTACTGAAGTTCTTGAACTTTGAGTTGAAACAAGCAGCTTTAGAACTTTTCAATCACAAATTAAATAGGAGGTGAAAATGCTCCTATTCTTGTGGCTGACAGTGGTTACAAAGTTATGTTCTATATTGCTGAATTTCATTGATATCAGTGGCTTATCCTAAACACTAACTTAAATCGAAGAAGTTTAAATTATTTTGTTTTTTTTTAAATGTTGAATATAGAGTAGAATTCTATGTTTCTATGCAAGTTTAATTGACCTAACTATATGATACAAAATATAAAGAAACCCACAAAAACACTTTTACGAGTGACTATTTTCATGAAGTTTGTGCCATTGCCACAGTTTTTGGAATTTATTTTTTTTTCATTTAAAGGGTTTTGGAACTGAATCTTACTACTAAACATATTAGAGGGGAGGGAGCAGAAGTTCCTTAACTAATTTATACATTAATTTTTCAGCAAAACAGGCACATGCTTCATGTGGAGAAAAGGATAAAAATAGCAACGTGAGAGTGATCTTTATGGACATGCAGAAAGCTTTTAACAAGGTTGTTTGGAGGCTCATGTTTAAAACAGGGCTGTAGGAGAGCACAAATAATGAGAATTTGCAGTGGCAGGATAAGGAAGATGGAACTGTACAGTGGGGTGAGAAAACTAAGAACTTCACCAACAGAGACATTAGTAGTGGTAGGTGGGGAATGGTGACTGATCAGTTTTGAGTAGGGGCAGTAGCAGTTTGCTTGTTTCTTGAGACTAGAAATGAGCAAACCTTTGTATGGCAAAATTAAGGAACTGAAAAATAATAGGCTATGATATATAGGGGATCTTCTGGACTTGCCGACTGCAAGTGAGGTTTTTAGATTGTAGTCACTAAAGGAAATATTTTATTTGAAAGAGGGGGACTGGTCAGCCTATCACACCCAACTTAGTAGAATGAAAAGACAGAAGAATGTGGTCAATTAGAAATGGTTACAGGCAATCCTTTTGTGATCTGTCTGAACATTTCTTGTAGGTTGGTGTGCTATATGGTAGCTTCTTTGCGAATGTCCATTCTGCTCATATTAAGTACCAGGTTTCATGACACTTTGCATGTAGTCCACTATGTCTTTATCAGTATCAGATTCAAGTAGCACAGTCATTGGCTACCTGTTATATTCCACTACTGATTGTTTTCCTGGCATATCCACAGCTTTTGCATTGAAATATCTAAGTCTCATTAGAGGTCTCTGAAACACTGGAGATGATTTATCCAGGTCATACAAGCTGAGTTTATGGTCTATTTACAACAGGAAACAGTACAATCATATATGTATTTAGGAGAATGAATCACGTGCCCATACTCTGTTATGTATTCATTTTTTTTTTTTTTTTTTCATTTTGGGAGTATCCCCTCTCTGCTGTAGTCAGCATTCTAGAACAGAAAGCAGTTAGATTCAGTTTTCCTATACAGGCTCACAGGTAATTATTAGGAAATCGGTCTGAAGAACATTACAAGTCTAGCCAAAATCCCATACTCAAACATTCCTTACTGCCTCAAGGTGTGTAAGAGAAAATAGATTGGGGAAAATTGGAGTTTGTCCATTCAATTATCTTGATTTACCTTGAAGGTGGCAAGGATGATACTTTGCTTGTCATGTACTTGAAGTATGTTCCCATGGTGGGGGATATGCTGTGAATATGAATCTGTCAGACCAATTATTTATCTGTAGATGAATGTTTACTTCCTTTAACTGGGTATTTGTGATACCATTTGTTCTGTAAAGGAATAGGAGGTCAAAGAGGGTTGGATCATTCATGGCTCTATGGGGTAAATGAAGATCTTCATGGATGAGTCTGTAACAGACTGTCAGTCAGTCCTGATACTAACATTTTTGAAGTTACTCATCTTTTTATATAAATCATTGAGGCCTCTCAAGATGAGTGATATGATTAGACAGTACATGCACAAAGGTGTAGTATATTCAGTAACAAGTAATAGAAAACTAAGACTTCTTTGGATCCAGGGGAGATACTTCTGGAAATTAGATACACCTGACAGAAGGCTTTCTCAATTACTGGGGAGTCATGATGGTCAAACAATAAGGAAGTAGCAGCAAGAGTGCCTAGAACCCTTAATTGGAGGGGTGTATCACCTATATGATGTGTGAAAATGTTATGCTTACCAAAATGAACTATACTACATTTTTCATATTTAATTTGAGACCATTGTCCTTGCATAAATTGTTAAGATGGCCTAATCTATTTTGGAGCAATTGTGAGTGGAAGATCAAATAACAGCACCCAGTTTATAATTGTCTGCTTACTTAGATGATTATAGGCCAAAATGATTTGGTCTGAAGGTCTGAGGCTCTTGAAAGTAATGTACCCAAATCTCAAAGGTCTCCAAGACATTATAATTACAATAAGTATCCTCAGCATCTTCCAAAACACACTACCAAGGCAACACCCACCACGACACATTCAGCCTCAACTCACAGTGTGTTTTCATCTAAGCTCATATTGCAGACCACTATACAATCCAATTGTTTCGTCATAGAAGATTCCATTGTGAGGAACACTGATAACCAATCCACCAGGTTGAACAAGAAGAGGGTTATGGTTAGTTGCCTATCAGGGGCCAGGATCAATCAGATCATTCACTCACTCAGGTTGTTACACCACTAAGTACCAGTATAACTCATTCATATTCCAAGTGGGAGTAAATGACTGGAGGCCTACATTCCTGGACTATATGAAGAGTGACATAATAGAGCTCTCAAACTATGTGTCCTAGGTCGGTATGAACCTAGCACTGAGCAGAATTCCACATCCTCAAAAGATGATGTCACAATACAAAGAAAAGACACTTGGCTTAGTTTTTGGTGTCATACAAAGAAAGTACAATATTCATCAGTCTGGCAAGATATGGTTGATAGACCACGCTACTTCAACAGGGGTGGACTGCAGCTGTCTGGTCCAGGCTTTCAAATATTGGCTAAAACCTTGTACATTCCTATAGTGCCTTTTTAGGCATTGCCAATCTGATAAAATATTCAGTATAGTATAAAGCAACCCAGGAAAATCTAAAGGTGGTACTGCTCAATGCCAGGAGAATAAACAAAAAAAACTCCACTACCTGCAAGCTCTCCCTCACACTGGAGAATGTAGATGTCTGTGTAGTTACTGAGACATGGCTTAAAGCTATAGAGAGCACCCCTGCAGTGCATGGCTATAATGCCTTCTACACATTTGGACCAGCTATTGCATGGACCAGCTATTGCATAGAAAGGGACAAAAATGTGGAGGGGTCTCAATTTACATTAAAAAAATGCTCAAGGCTGATCAAGCGGTATGGCACACTTGAGTTTCTTCAAGTAGAACTCACCATAAGGAAAGTCCCATTCCAAATCCTTGCAAGCTACAGGTCTCCATCAATGACCCAAGAAAGCCTTATAACTTACAGCAGAGAGTCAATTATCTGAACTAATTGGGTCCTAGAGTAGTTCAGATAATCAAACTGTTTGCATAATCATACATTGAACTGGATAAAAGACTTTTAAAATCCTGTGTTTTCTGCATGCGGAAAATGCACTTTTCAACCATTCAGCGATTCCAGTGGGCAATAAAGAATATTTTTCACACATGAGTGGGCTACAACCTCAAAAAACATGTGTAAGTGAATACATATAATGTTTACATATTCAGACTTTATGATTTTTCCTACCCAAAAACTTTGGAAGGCTGTGCTCGGATAATTGACTTTTTCAGATAATCGATGTTGAGATAATCAACTCGCTGTCTCGCTACTGTACTTAAATGAATTCAAGTCACTCTTCTTTCAATCCAACACCATAGTCATGGGTTACTTCAACTTTCCCACTATAAACTGGCAATCATACATGATCTCTAGCTTGCAGGCCCAGAGATTACTGGACTTTGTCAGCATGAATTCCCTGGACCAGCTAGTTCATACACCCACTAGAGGTGCCAACATCCTTGACCTGGTCCTCACCAACATGGGGGAAAGTTATATCCCGAGTATAATTTCTTTACTGGTCATATCAGACCATAAAACGGTCTACTATGAATTAAAATTAAAATCTTGGACATCATATTATCCTGGAACTTTTAGGAATTATTCCAAAACAAACTTCTTACTTGTAAGTGACACCCTGACAAGATTTTACGCCCCCTCCAAAACACAGGGAACACCACTGCCTGTGTGGAGTTGTATACAAAAAACCTTTACAATCAGATATATATGGCTGCATAGAGACAGTAATACTTAATTAAAATAAGCATAGGACAAACTCAGTAAAAGTGCCACCCTGATGTAATTCCAACATCAAAAGGTTGTATAACAAAGGAAGAAAATTATGACCAAAAATAGAAAGTGCAATGCTCAGCAAGGTAAAAACTCCCTCATAGAACTAAATATAAAAAAAAAACTCAGGGAACTAATAAAGTCAGCAAAAAACAAATCTGAAGTAGAAGTAGCTTCCCAGGCTAAGGTCCACCACAATGCATTCTTCAGTTATGTCTGAAACCTCAAAAGCAATACATAACAATGTAGTGAGATAATTATAAATAGAGTGACCCATACTGAACTGGAGGATATAGCAAATCTACTGGCCTATTAATTCAGCTCCAGCTTTACCCCACTTTTTCCCCAAGCACCTTTTAAGAAATACCCAAACTATAGCCCCCTCAAACTGTTACTAGGGAACAAATCCTCAATGCACCCTTCAATTATATATGGGCATCCTGAGGCAATGTAGAAATTGCCTCATGTTTACTGACAACCAGTTAATTCTCAAAAAAACTGAAACTTTATGTGAGAGATGTACTAACACAATGTCAATGGAGGCAAAGTTCTCACATTAAATTACTCCTAATGTCAATAAGGTTGTCAGTAGTACACATGCTGCACCAATCACGCACAATTCAAACAGACATATGGATCTACATATACTGAGGCACTTACATGTAATCTTCCTAAACCACAAAGGCCTCCTAGACAAATTACACATAAGAAAACCTCAAATGCACTCATTCAAAACAACACCCACATCAACACATAGAGCTGCATCTCATGGAGCCTCTATCTCTAAGCCCATAAGGCAAGTCACCATACAATCCAGCATTCTAGTCATTGGAGACTCCATTGTGAGACACACTGATGTCACTCTCACCAGGCTGAGTAAGGAGAAACTTATGGCCAGTTGCTTATCAGGGGCTAGGTTCTGCCGCATTATGGATGCACTCAGGTCACTGGATCACAATTACAAATTTGACTCAGTCATAGTCCATGTGGGAGTAAATGACCTGAGTCGTACCTTCCTAGACTATATGAAGAGAGACATCATAGAGCTCTTGGAATATGTGTCTCAGGCTGGTATGAGCCTAGCATCGAGCAGCATTTTACCTTCTCCAAGGATAATGCCACAATACGAACAAAATATGACTGACTTTAATAATTGGCTTAGTTTCTGGTGTCATTCTAAAGTGGTGCAATATTTGTCAGCATGGAAAGAGATGGTCAACAGACCATGCTGCTTTGTCAGTGATGGTCTGCACCTCTCCCCCCTCTAGGCTATTGAATATTAGCTAAAACATTGTTTTCCCCCATAGTGCCTTTTTTAGGCAATGCCAAACTGAAAGTACTTCTGACATAGCAAATCAAAAACAAGGAAACTAAAGGTATTACTGTTCAGTGCTAGGAGTCTAAACAAAAACTCCACTCCCTGGAAGTTTGCTTTACCCTAGAGAATGCTGATGTCTGTGTGGTCTTTGAGATGTGGTTTAAAGTCGCAGACAGCACACCAGCAGTGCAGGGTTATAATTCCTTCCACACATTTAGACCACTACTTCACAGGCAGGGACTAAAGGTGGAGGTGTCTCTATTTACCTCAAAATAAATATACGTCAAGGCTAGTCAAACAGGACAATGCACTTGAGATGCTCCATGTTCAAGTCATCACAGGTAAAATCCAATACCACTTCCTTGCAAGCTATAGTTACCCCTCTATGACCCAGGAAACCCATACCATGTATTTAAACTTATTAGAAACTCTAACCATCCAACCCAATACCATATTCATGGGTGACTTTAATTACCCCACTATTAACTGGGAATCCTATACAACATCAAATGTACATGCACAGAGATTCCTAAATTTTGTAAACACAAACTCCCTGGACCAGACAGTCAATACACCAACCAGGGGTGCAACCATACTGGATCTGGTCCTCACTAATATTGGATTGTGCTGCACATCCCCCTACTGTAATGTCTTCCCTGGTAAAGTCAGACCACAAAATGGTTTCCTTTGAAGTAAAAATAAAATCTGGACCCCCAACTAAACTGGGAATATCCAGGAACTATTCTAAGGCTAATCTCGTACTATTAAGTGAGAACCTGGCAAAATGTCAAGCCCCTATAAACCCAGAGAACACTTCTGCCTATGCAGGACTGTACAGAGAAATCCTGTGCAAACATGTTAATAGCTGCATAGAGGCAGCTGTACCCACCAGGAAGAAGTGCAGAACTAACTAAAAAAACAAGCCACCCTGGTGCAATCACAAAATCAATTGGCTGTATAACAGGAGAAAGATAATCATGGCAAAAATTAGGAGGTGCAGCACCCAGCAGGATAAAAACACTCTCATTAAACTAAACAAACAGCTCAGAGGACAAACAAAGTCTACCAAAGCCAAATTTGAGGTAAGTTTGGCCTCCCAGGCCAAGGATAACCACAAAGCATTCTTTAGCTATGTCCTGCAACCTGAAAGGAAATACACAATTGTGTACAGAGCTCATTGTAAATTGTACCACCTATAACTGAGCAGGAAGATATAGCAAACCTCCTGGCTGATAAATTCAGCTCCAAGTTTACTTCTCCTCTCTCTCCCTCAACCTTCCCTCAGGAAATATCATCAAATATAACTCTCCCTACTATCACTAGGGAAGAGGTCCTTAATGCTCTCTTTCTAAGACCAAGAGCATTGCATCAATGAGCCCAGACAATATTCCAGGATGCCTTCTAAATAGCATGAAACATGACCTATCAGGGCCTCTGGAATTACTATTTAACTGTTTTGTCCAAACAGGCTTCATGCCTCATGAATGGAGAAAGGCAATAACCATCCCTCTGCACAAAGGTGGGCCATCTACAGACTCTGGAAACTACAGACCCATAAGTCTCACTAGTCTTATATGTAAAGCCATGGAAAGAATTATCATGGAGATGATCAGTAGAGATATAGTCAAGGGCAGATCATGCCTATTCAACCTGGTGGACTTCTTCAAGAAGGTCCCCTAAGCAATGGATTAGGGCAAAATCGTTCACACTGCCTACCTTGACCTGGCCAAGGCATTTTACACAATACCCCACTCGGGCATTGTTAACAAACTCAAGAGTTTCGGTAAAAACCCGTATGTCACCAGGTGGATAACCAACTGGCTCACAAACAAGACCCAGGAAGTTAGAATTGGGGAGTCCACCTGTAAAAAGAGGTCAGTCACAAGTGGAGTCCCTCAGGGATCAGTCCTTGGACCGCTCCTTTTTGGGATTTACTTTTCAGATGTCAAGGTCAATGTCAGTGGTCTCTGGATGAAAAATGTTCAGATGATTGCAAATTAGGAGCTGTCATTGAATCTCACACTGACATAAATGTTCTCCAGGAGGGGCAGAGACAGACAAACAACTGGTGTCAGGGTCATGGACTAAAATTAGTGCCAAGAAATGTATAATATTAAACTTTGGGTAGTCATCAATCCCTTGTAAATATCACATTGACAACACACTCCTTAGAGTTGCCTCAGTAGTCAGGGACTTAGGGACACACATAGTAATCTAGCCCTTGATCATCACTTGTCTACAGTGGTGAGGAAATCATTTTATGTTGCCCAACTTATAAACAAAGGTATGGCATCTAAGTCCAAGGAAGTCATTGTTCCACTGTATTTGACTGTCATCAGAACTATCATTGAGTACAATGCCCCCTTTGGTATCTACCTAACCAGGCATATCCAACAACTGGAACATCCATAGAGGTTCCTCACTAAAAGAATGTAGGGTGTAAGTAATATGTCCTATGCAGACTACCTTAAGGCCATATCTCTGTATTCTGTCCCCTACAGGCTTTTGAGAGGAGATCTATGCCTGGCATACAGGACATTGTCAGACCCTATTCTGATGGACCTTCTGCATATCCACAAAAAAAAAAACAGTACCAGAATTACCCATTCTAAAGACTTAAACCTCACCTGTGATATAAATAGGACCTGCTGGAGAAATAGGTATGTTTCCCAGAGACTACCCCATCTGTGGAACAGGCTCCCCATCCAAGTGAAGCAGAGTCCCTCCCTAATCCATTTCAAGTACACCTTGGACAATTGGATAGGAAACCAGAAATTCATCCCTGCTTTGGCACCTATGTCTCTGATGCAAACAGGTAACCTGTAAATGGTTCATCTCCCAGGCCCATGCTTATACTTATCAAGGATGTCAGAACTTGTCAGAGATTCATGATGTATGGCTAGGCTTAAAAAGGCCCTTGTGATCATTAGCCTAGTAAACACCTATGAACCTATAAGGCCAAAAACACATATCCGATGGACCCAGATAATATTCTCATTTATAGGCTGAAACATGACCTATTGGGCCCACTAGAAGTAGTATAGCCTCCAAACAGGCTTTGTACCAAATAAGTGGAGGACTGCAATAGTTATTTCTCTCCAGAAGGGTGGGCCATCCAGGGACCCAAATTATTGAACCATAAGCCTAACTCATCTCATATGTAAGACCATGGAAAGAATAATCATGGACTTGATAAATAAATATAGAAAACCTTCAGATGTTGGATCCAATTCAGTTTGGCTTCCTTAACGGCAGGTTGTGTCTATTCAAACAGTTGGACTTCTCAAGAAGTTCACCAAAGCAATGGATGGGGAGTAAAAAAGTGCATGCTGCCTACCCTGACCTGGCCAAAGCATTTGGCACAATACCCCTATGTCATCCAATAGTTAACCATCTGGTTCACAGATATGACACAAGAAGTCAGGATAGGAGTTTCTACCACCACAAAAAGGCCAGTCACTAGCTGAGTACCTCAGAACTCATTGGTGGGGCTGCTCCTTTTCAGCAATGATTTCTCTGAGGTCAAGTCTAATGTCAAAAGCCTCTGGCTAACTAAGTTCACAGACAATTGTAAACCTGGAGAATTAATAGAATCTCCAAAAGACACAATCACCCTCCATGAAGGCCTCACATAAACTAATAACTGGTGCCAGTCATGATTTAAAACTTAGTGCCAAAAAAATGGATAATAGTATCTTTTGGTAAGATGGCCACCTTGGGAAATTACTGCATTGATAATACATGCCTAAGAGTTAAATCTAGGGACTTGGGAATGCATGTAGACAGTGACTTGGCCTTTGACTATCATGTGTTTACTGTAGCAAGAAAATCATTCTACATTGCTCAACTTATAAGCCAGGATACGGCATCTAGGACCAAATATGTCATTGTTCCATTGTACTCTACCCTCATTACAGCAATCATTGAGTACAATGCCCCTTTGGTATGTACCTGACCAGGCACATACAACAACTGAAGCATCTGCAGAGGTTCCTTACAAAAATAATATATGATGTAGATAGCATGTCCTTCAGGGACCACCTCAAAGCTTTATCCTTACTGCTGAGTGATAATCTATGTCTGGCCTGCAAAGAAACCTCTAATCCAGCCCTTATGGACCTGTGGCACATCTGCAAAACAAATAACATCAGAAACACCTAGTCAAGAGACCTAAACCTTGTTTAGAATATTAATATGACATGTTGGAGGCTTGAGTATATTTCTCAGAGACTACCCTTCATTGGAATAGCCTTCCCATCCATGTGGGTTCCACCTTGTACTTATTCAAGCACAACTTGTATCAGTGGAAGGTGAATCATAAATTTAACCCTGGATTGCCACGTATGTCCCTTTTAGAGAAAGAAGCATACAAATGATTGACCATGCTTGCCCAAGATATAGCCCCTGTAAAATGAGTGGTACACTTGTATCAAATATATTTTGAAGCATGGCTAGGGTTATAAAGGCCCTATAGGGTTGTTAGCCTAGTAATCACTTGTGAACCTGTGAACCTATAAGTATATGTCAGATTGGATAGGACCCAGCAGTGAACAGTGTGGTGTACAACTGATAACTTTTTTGCTTTCACAAGTGGCTCCTGTGACTCTAACTACATGAGTTCTGTCAGGCAACCAGTTAGTTATTCACCACATAACATAAGGATTTATATTCAGATTTACAAGTCTGTCAATAATACTTGAATTCATGAATGTAACTAGTGAAGAGGTTTGTATTAAAGCAGTTCAGATTAGCCATATTTGGCACTGATCATCAGATAACCTTGGTATTATCAGGGTCCATGGATGAAGTGCTCTTAGCCTTTGAGAGGGTTGAGAGAACTTGTTCCATAGTACTTAAATGGGGTAACTAGGACTGTGGAATCTGTGGAATAGCTATAAATATGGTGGAGTAAAATTTGCAATAAATTTGTCAGCTAGGACATTTGCTCTTGGCTTTGAGTTAGAGTGTGCAGTATTATTGTGAACTAGCTCCTAACAGTGTTTTGTATTACATCTAAACTTCCTGAAATAGTTTACTGATTCCTAGATTCATAGAAATTCCAAGGTCACTGAGTCTTATGATTATTCAGGGCTTGACAGTGTCATTCCTCAGGCTACCCCTCCTTTCTTCAAGGAGAACCATACTAGTCAATCTTGGAGTTAGTTTGTAGGTAGCCATTCAGTCATCTATATGTAAAGGAAGACAGTGAGTTGCACTGCTCAGCGTATAAAGGAGGATTTGTCCCAGAGGTTTGGGAGGTGCTCAGTTATAAACCTGCCCCCCCACTGTGTTTTATTTATCTGTTGAGAAGACTTAGGTCCCCGATGTTTGTATTTTTATTAATTTACTTATTTATCTTTTGTTGACCAGGTTAGTCCCACTAGACTTGTGGCCACTTTTAAAGGGACACCTGAGGTGGTATTTATATCACTGCAGATAATGTACTTGTGGAAAGACAAGAGGTTGAGGACAATCAGATCTCTAAAAGCTCTGTACATAAGACAGAGGTATCTCCTCAAAAAAATTGTAAGACATTGAATAAAAGAATAGAGCTTCCAGCCTCTCTTGGTAGCACAGGGACTTCAGGACTGTGATCCTTTTGGTTAAGAACCTTTGGGCTCTTTCTAATTGTTTGATATGTTTAGTGAGATCCATCTCAAAGAAGACATCTTTCTTGATAACTGGATTGATCAGTGTTGAGTATAAGGGAGTAATTACTTCTTTACTTTGATGATATTCCTTTGGAAATTAATTGGGCTACATAAAAGGTTTTTCTGACAACCATTCCTATGTGGTGGTTAAGACAGAGAGAGAGATCAACTCAGGCACCTGGGTCCCTGACTACAGTTTAATTTTGTAGTGATACTACATATATATATATATATATATATATATATATATATATATATATATATCTATATATATATATATATATATATATATATATATATATATATATATATATACATACATATATATATATATATATATATATACTATACAGTACAATGAGTGGCGGAGTTGTCAACCAAAAGTGAGGATTCTATATTTTTAGCATTTACATTGAGCACAGCTTTACTATATCAAGCATTTACTAGGGAGCATCCATTTCATTTTTAGTCTGAATTGAATACAAATGTTCATACACTCTTGAATTAAGCTCCCTGGTAGTTCTACCAATATAAAAGGCATCACATGAGGCACAGGGAATTAGAAAACAAACTTTGACCTACAAGTGTATCTCCCTTTTAGCTTGACTAAAAATGTATTGATGGTAACTTCAGTAATTCCTGTATATAAATAAGAGCAAAGGTTGCAATCATAACACCTGAGCATTCCTATAACAGAAATAACTTTAGACAAACTCAATTTAGCCTAAAAAAATTCTTAGAACATTTTCCTTTTTTGTTAACAAAACATGGCTTTTCTCCTACAACTTTTTTAATATCAGAGAAACTACTTAATACCTTCCAATTTTCAGACATAATGCTTTTACTGGCCCTCTCATCCACTCTACTTGTGACTTGCATGCTAGTAGTATATTGAACCTTATTTTCTGTTTTATTTCTGATGTTATTGGTATTTGGCCCCTTGCAGAGGTTCTTTCTGAGAACTCCTTGCTTATAAACTCCTTTTGATACCCTTTTTTAAGAACTTATCACATAATACTTTTTCTTCAAAAAAGTCAGAATCTTTGTAAGCATACTGATTCTGTTCGACTGTCCCTTTATAATATTAGTTTGTTTGGGGGTGTATACTATTAAAACTCAACTATGCATTATTTTGTAACTCTTTCTTGAAAATTTTAGTAAATAATCTCCCTTTCTCTTTATATACCACAACATCTAAAAAAATGCAACTCAATTTTACAGGAAGGTACTGGCACTATTTAAAAAATGCAAAAACTGTTTAAATACATCCACTTCTTCCCTCCATATCAGAAAAATGCTGTCAATAAAATGTTTGAAAAAAATAATATTGCTAAAAAAAGTCACAAGAAAAAACATTGGCTTTTTCCAATCCACTCAAAAATAGACTTGCGTAGCTGGGTGCCATCACTGCACTCATTGCTAACCCATTTGTTTGTTGATAAAAAGTTCCATTAAATTCAAAAAAGTTGTAGGATAAAATGATATGTTAAGTTGTCTATCTCGCCTTCATTCTTGCTGGTTGGGTTCGAAGCCGATCCTCGGCTCCGACTCGGCCATCTTCAAATGCTCGAGAGCTGTTTACTGGCTCGAGGCCTCCCCATATCCCATGATGCCTGGCACTAGATACCTAGATCTCATTTGCCGCTTCTGCTGCGTGGTTGTCTTACTGGCTCAGGTCATATATTTTCATTGTTTTATCTGTTTTTTTGATAAAAACTATTAGGATTTTAGTGTAGTTTGTTAATTGTAGTTACAATCTTTCTTAGGATATCTTTGTTGTACCTATATTTTTTCTTACCTGAATTCCCCTCCCAGTCAGAAAACTCGTTTTAGTTAGAGAGTTTTCCCCTCCCCCCTCTCACTCTCTTCCTTAGGTAGTCATTTAAGTTAGAGGCTAACCCTTTTTTCCTTTAAAAAAAAAAAAAAAATTAGTATTTATCTAGTTTAGTCTTATTTGTTTGTTGGTAGCATAATATATTTCTTGGCTGTTTTTTGGGTGTAGTAATTTTGTGTGTGTGATAGTTATTATATCCAAAAATTTTTGTGTATTGTGTTTGGTGTTCCTTCCTTAGGTATGTCCAAGAATACCAAGGTGTCCGGATTCAAGAAGTGTGACTCATGCTGTCAGAAGATGTCTCTGACAGATGGTCACACTTCTTGTGTCTATTGTCTGGGTGCTGTGCACCTGCAGGACTCTTGTTCAGTTTCCCATGCTTTCAGCCCAAGAGTCTTACAGGAGTATAGGAATAAGTTAATCCTACAGGGTTTACTTAAGCCCAAGGAGTCATTGGCTAAGGCTCAGCCCGTGAAGTCCTCCAAGCCACCTAAATCTTCGGCTCCCAGTTCGGAGCCGTAGTTGGGTGAAGCTACTCCTTCTGCCTCGGTTCCGGCCAGAACCAAGGTGCCTGCCTCCCAGTTGGTTCTGACACGCACTTCAGAGCCATCGGGGAGTTGAAAGAGAGCCAGGTCTCCCTCCCTGGAGTTGATACGCTCGGCTCCGAGGTCTCCTCTGCTCCAATTGGAGCGCAGTCATCGGTCCTCCCACTCTTCTCGGTCAAGGCTTTCAGATCACGACGTGGAGAGAGTGGTCAGTAGGCTGTTTAAATTGCAGGCCCTAGCAAAAATGTTGTCCAGCCCCCCCCCATCAGGGTTCAGCTCCGTCCATGTCTGCAGTTATTCCTCCTCTGACTCCTCCCTTGAGTTCGGAGCTGGAGTTCATTGTGGTTTGAGTCGTGGAACCATTGGCACCGATACCTTCTCTTTCGGTTCCATCATCGTCTCCGATCAGTTCCTTGGTACCGTCCTTGGAAGGATCTGGGCACCGAGACTCCCTCATCGGCTCCGAGGAGGCGAGTGGTGTCGGACCCTTGTCTGACCCCATTCTCCTCCTCGGAGCTTCAGCGCAGGTGAGCTCGGCTCCTACATCGGCTTTGGAGCCTTCCTCCTCAGTGCGGAGAGGGATTCTGATCTCTTCAGAACTGGAGCCTTCTCAGCATCTTAGCAGGGATGCCTTCAAGGTCATGAGGAGTGTGCTGGCCCCTGAGTCAGCCCCACGATCATCCCCATTGGCTCTTCCCCCTATGGTGCCTGCGTCTGCCTCTGCCCCTCCTCTAGACCCCAAGCGTGGGGAACCAACACTCCAGGGCACCCCTTTGGGTGAATCTTCCTCTTCCGAGACCTCCCCTGATCATTCAGAGGAGCCACCTTGTAAGAGGAAATGCAAGAGGTAGCATGTTGACTCCCCTGAGTCTGTCATATCAGATACTGACTTAGGGGATTCAGAAGGGTCCCCGAGATCCCCCTCTGAAGATATCTCCTTCTCAGACATCCTTGAGATGCTTAAGCTGAGGGGGAACTGGACTACCCTGAGCCCTTCCGAGGATGAGTCGGTATTCCTGGATGCGTTTGGATCCCGACCTTCCACCTCCTGGGTGTCTCCGCCTTTCGACCTACTAATGTCTGTGGTGGCTCAGAAGGCATGGTCAGCTCCAGACACAGTGAACCCGACACCCAGAAGACCCGATAAATTTATAACTGAACCACAGGATAAACAGTTTTTGACCGAAGGTGTTCCCGTTGATGCCATGGTGGTAGCAGCGGCCACAAAGAAGGAGTTGGCTGAAACATCTTCATCTGTCCATCCCCCTAACAAGGAGTCCAGGACAATAGACAGATATGGGAAGTGGATGTTCTCTTCAGCGACTTTTTCCATGAGGTCTCTGAATTACTTGTGCCACTTTACCCATCTTCAAAAGGATCTCCTTAAAGAGCTTAGAGATACCCTCCAAGATCCATCAGCTGAGGGGGCCCAGGCTAAGGCAGCATCCCAGCTGGCGACTCTTAATTCAGTGGTGAACTCCTCCATGAGGCTCATTTTGTATGCATCCGATGGTGTGAGTAGACCCATGGGCACAGGCATTGCCCTAAGGAAGCACGCTTGGATGCGGCTATGTAACTTTGCAGAACCTTTCAGAGCATCTTTCACCAACATCCCCTTTGATGGTTCCTCTCTTTTTGGATCACAGGTGGACACCCTTACCAGGTGTGAGCAGGAAGGCAAGACTCTCTCTGCCGTAGGAGTCCATTTTTCCACTCCTTCCAGACCATATCCCAAGAGTCAGAAGAGTGGAAAGATGTGGTTCCATAAATCCCAGGGAGCCTTGCCGGACACACTTGGTGAGTTCCCATCCAAGGGCAGAGGAGGGAACAATAACAGATGCCACCCTCATGACAGAGGGGGTCTGCAAAACCATGGCAGCAGGGAATCCTTCTCTGAAAAGCCCTTCCAACATCCCTGAAGGGTTGCCCGGCTGCCCACCTCTGGAGGCAGTCGAGGGAAGATTATCGCTGTACCCAAGAGCCTGGCAAGACATAACACAAGACAAATGGGTACAGTCTGTTATATCTGGAGGCTACAGAATTCCCTTTGTTTGCACTCCCTTATTGTTAAACAAGTCCCTTCCAGATGTTCCACCCAATCTAAGGGATCAAGCAGTTCAAGAAGTTTCAAAACTGCTAAGAAAAAGGACCATCCAGCAAGTCCCAGCAGACCAGCAAGGATCCAGAATTTACTCAAGGTTCTTTTTGGTACCAAAAAAGACAGGGGACTGGAGACCCATTCTGGATCCCAACAGACTAAACAGGTCTGTACAAGGAACGAAGTTTCGGATGGTCACTCTACAGTCCATCTTACCCTTTCTGGGTCAGGACAATTGGATGTGCTCTATGGATCTTCAGGATGTGTACTACCACATAAAAATGGACAGACGCTCCAGAAGATTCCTTCGCTTCCGGCTGGGAGCCAGCCATTATCAGTTCAGAGCTCTGGCCTTTGGTCTCACCATAGCCCCCAGGGTGTTCACCAAATGTATGGCAGTAGTTACAGCTCACCTGAGATGGCAAGGATTCCAGGTGTTTCCATATCTAGACGACTGGCTCCTCACTGCTACCACCAGGCATCACCTTCTGTGAGCCAGAGACTACACTATCCAGACTTGCTCCAGACTAGGTATCACAATAAATTTAGAAAAATCTGCATTGTCGCCCTGTCAGTCTATCATCTTTATAGGCTCAAATTTAAATACAAAAGACATATCAGCCAGCCTTCCACCAGACAGAGTGTTAGTCATTCACCAACATGTGCAAGTCTTATTAGGATGCAAAAGAATTCAAGCCAGGTTTGTCCTCCAAACTCTGGGTCTCATGGCAGCAGTGATCATATTTGTTCCTCTAGCTCGTTTTCATATGAGGATTCTCCAGTGGCTTCTTTTCACCCAGTGGTCCTTCCAGCAGCTTCCCATGTCTCACATGATTATGATCACAAAAGCATGCAAAAAGCACCTTGCGTGGTGGATGGTCTCCACATCACTGCCCCAGGACAGACCATTTGTACTCCCCCCTCCAGTTGCTATGGTGACTAGGGATGCCTCCCTGATCAGGTGGGGGGGGCATTATCAGGGCAGAACAGTCCAAGGCACCTGGCAACATCACGAGTACCATCTGCATATAAATGTCTTGGAGATGAGGGCCGTGCTTTTAGTGTTGCAAGCTGTTCAGGACTCTCTTCCTACTGGGACCATTGCAATTCAAACGGACAATATGTCAGTAGTGTGGTACATCAATAAGCAGGGAGGAACCAGGTCCTACCCCCTATGTCGAGAAGCACTCAGACTCTGGCAGTGGGCAATCTCTTCCCAATGGTTTCTGATCGCAATGCACATCCCTGGGAGATCCAACGTCATAGCAGACAGGCTGAGCAGAGCAATTCTCATGCCTCACGAGTGGTCTCTGAATCAGGTAGTGGCGGACCAAATCTTCCACAAATGGGGCTAACCTTGCTGTGACCTTTTTGCCTCCCCCTTCAACAGCAAGTGCAGCAATTTCTTCTCTCTCCTTCCACTTCCTGGACATTCCCCCAGAGATGCTCTAGTCCACGATTGGCCTCAGGCACTTCTGTATGCATTCCCTCCCTTTCCCCTAATCCCAAAGCTAATACAGAAAACTACCGTATTGGTCTGCAAAATGATCCTCATTGCTCCATACTGGCCTCGACAAATATGGTTCCCGTTCCTGCATCATCATCTTCTTGAGCAGCCTTGGACTTTTAACCCAGTTCCAGACCTTCTGATCCATCAAACGGACGGGCTGCACCAATCCCTGCAATCTCTCCAGCTCACTGCTTGGTTGCTCCACTTCCAACTTTAGCCAGGCTTCCTGATATCTCCCCATCTGTGCGCAAAATTATTTTATCATCGCACAAGTCTACGACTAGAAAAACCTACGCTAGTAAGTGGAAACATTTTTCTTCCTGGGCAGAGGCTAAGAGTATAGACCCTTTTTCAGCCCCTGTACACCACATTTTGGAATTTCTTGCAGAACTCTTTCATGCTGGGTCCGCTTCCACTACAGTTAGAGTTCAGTTAGCTGCAATTTCAAATTTTCACATTGGCCTGTCGGAAAATAATATCATGTCTCATAAGCTATGTAAAGCCTTTCTCAAAGGGACCACTCTGCTCAGGCCCCCCAATGAGAGATCCTGCACCTCCGTGGGATCTAAATTTGATTCTAGCTTCTCTAATTTTGCCCCCCTTCAAACCTGCAGCATCTTGTTCCCTGAAGTTTTTATCTTGGAAAACCCTCTTTCTGGTAATGATTACTTCAGCTAGAAGAGTTTCAGAACTTCAGGCTCTTTGTATCCGTCCTCCGTACCTAGTGTTCCACAATGACAGGGTTACTCTCAGGACTAACCCTTCCTTCCTTCCTAAGGTCTCTTTTGAGAATAACTTGAATCAGTCCATTGACCTTCCTGTGTTTTTTCCCAACCACTCCAACAGGGCGGAATATAAATTGCATCAGTTAGATGTTCACAGGCAACTACGTTTTTACTTGCATAGTACTAAGGACATCAGAAAATCGGACCAGCATTTCCTTTCCTATGCTGAGGGTAAACAAGGTCTTCCAGTCTCAAAATTAACCTTATCCAGGTGGTTGACTACTATCATCACATTTATCTATCAACTCAGGAACAAAGAATTGCCAGTTAAACCAAAAGGTCACTCCACCAGAGCTTTAGCCACTTCTGTGGCCTTTTAGGCTAGGTTGCCTATGGAATCTATCTGTGCTGCAGCTATGTGGGCCAACCCACATACTTTCATTTTGCATTATAAGTTGGATGTGGTTTCCAGGAGCAGAGCTGATTTTGGTTCCACTGTTCTGAAGAGTTTGTTCCGATGAGCCACCCAGGATTTTAGGTGCTAGAGACGCTGTCCCAACCAGCAAGAATTAAGGCAAGATAGACAACTTAACATAAAGAAGTTATGTACCTACCATAATGTTCCATGTTAGTTGTCTTCTTCTCACCTTCTTTCTTGCGTCCCACCCTCCATCCCCCTATCCTAGTAGATCGAGAAGAGTTCCTGATGGTTTTTCACTGGCTGAGTCTGCTCTGGCTATTCCTCTCTGCCTAGTAGCCTCTCTGGTAGGGTTTATGCATTATAGGATAGGATTCCTTCCTTTTTATGTCTGCAGTTAGACTTACCAAACGAGATCTGGCTATCTAGCACCAGGCATCATGGGATATGGGGAGGCCTCGAGCCAGTAAACAGCTCTCGAGCTTTTGAACATGGCCAAGTCGGAGCCGAGGATCTGCTCCGAACCCAACCAGCAAGAAAGAAGGCGAGAAGAAGACAACTAACATGGAACGTTATGGTAGGAACATAACTTCTTTATCTAAAATTTCCATAACTAAACTGATTTGTTTGGTAGATAATATTCTGGAATCAATTAATTCAGCTCTTACTCCATTCCAGAATCATTAGAGATGACTGTATAAAGAGCTTGAACAGTGAGGGTTACTAATAAATCTGAATCTAATATCGCAACATCCTTGATTTTATTCTTAAAGTCAAAAGTGTCTCTTAAATAGGAATCTGTCTTAACCACCACTTTCTGCAAAATCTTATCTGCATATTTGGCCATGGTTTCAGTTTTGCATTTACTACAGGCCACTATTGGCCTTAAGAGCAGATTGTCTAGTGATTTATGAACTTTTGGTAGTCCAAAAATCTTACTTATTACAGGATTAGAAACCTCCAAAAAACATTTTGTATTAACATTAATGCTGTTAAAAAAGTCACTAATAAACATATCAGTCCTTGCATAAACTCTTTTTATATCAGCAGAAGAAACTTTCTTGTAAAAGTTAACATCATTTAACATTTGTGACATTTTCTTGTACAAATCCCTTTCAATGATAGCAATAGCATTCCCTTTGTCAGCTTTAGTCACAATCAACTTTTCATTATTCACAATCACAAAAAAGCACGCCTTTCATTAAAAGTCATGCTGAAGTACCTGTTTCTAGGTTTGTTATTTAACAATTCTCTTATTTGCATTTCAGTGATATTCAAAAATGCTTCAAGTTCAGGCTGTAATGGAGGGTTATATAAATTGTATTTGCTCAAATCTCTGGCCAAAGAATCATTGTTTGAAGCATAAATTTAAGATTTAACTCCTGAACATAGTCTCAGATTATTAAGTGTCGCACTTGTCCGCCCTCCTAGAGGGAACAAAAGTCCAACCCTTTTTGATAACATTACATTCAAAGTAATTTAAAATAACATCAGACAGATTCACTATTTAAAAATGTTCACTGAACATACCTAAAACCTTCTCTTGCTGTGCTTCTGGTTGTTCCACCTCAGTTTCTGGCTTCATTTCCTTTGATAATGAACTCGATTCCCTTGTGGTTTGTTTATGGGTGCTGCAACTTGCCCCCATGTTCTGCTTGCAGTCCCTGTCCCTTGACAAATTTCCACAGGCTGAAAAACCTGATTGGATTCATTTATTGCTTCGCTGTTGTAAGACTTAAAATTTGAAGGGAAGTTTAGCCCCACAGATGCTTGATTTGCCTGCCTCTTTTAAGTTAATCCTTCCAATCTACTTGGACCTTCCCCTTAAATGCTATTAGGTGCCACCAGTTGCTCTTCTCTTCCAGTTTTGCCTTCTCAAACTAAACAACTGGTTTCTTGTGATTCTTGCACAGGATAAGCCCCTTTGGTAATCAGCATTGTCTCTCTGAAACTTTTTCACCTTTCATTTTTTTGGAAACCTCTTTCTCCTTAATTAAATTGCTTTGAATAGCAGGAAAATCACAGAAGAATGAAAAACACTGAAAAAAAAAATCAATAAAACAGAGCGGACCACGTACTGCAGAACTCCACTTTAATAAAAGTTTAGCGCTTTCATCAGAACTGTTTCCAACTTCTTCAGAACACCAACATACAACAGTGAAATGTTTAAACAGATGCATTACAGTCACATGATTCTACAGACACTCCCAGCTATACTAAATTTAAAAATGCAGTCTTCCAGAAAGGCATATTTTTACATAGTTCAAAACCTTGCTTAATACAAAATCACTTAAATAAAATATGTGTATAAAAACACATGCGTACTAAACATACAGAAACAGCAGCATTGTGATAGTTAAAAAAAATTCACTTAAACACAAATCTAAGAAAACACATATTCAGCCTTCAGTTTCAAAACTGCTGATTGAGACAGACTCATTTAGCCCAGGAGGCTCCAATGAATTACACCTGAGTTGCCAAATCAACTCCTTATATTCTAGAAGCAATTCATGAAGTCCACTCCTTTGATCAAAGCCCACTTTTTCTATGCAGGTGTATTTAAAATAATGTGTGGGATTTTTACTCACATGTTTTGTAAGAGCATTTCATTCAACATTCTTGTTTATGTCATATTGATGCTGGTAGATCCTACTTTTAAATTTATTCTTGGTCTTACCAATGTAAAATGACAAACATTGTTGACACTCAGCAAGATACACAACATTATTGGTCTGGCAGTTCAACTTCTGACAGAATTTAAAAACTTTCCATCTGGGTATACAAATTTCTTCACCTTCATTTCCATACCTACATTGATTATAGTGTCTGCATTTAGACATGCAGTCAGGGTGACTTTTTTTCTTTTGTCTTTCAAGGGAATTTTGACGAAAGAAATGTGCTTACTGGTGTTTTCATTTGATGTGTTTTTAAGCCATTTCTTCTAGCATTTATCTTTTATTATGGCTTGTTTTCTGTTTTATATTGATTTAGTAGGGATATTTCATTTTGAAGGGTTTGGTGTCATAGGGTAACTTAACAATACCCCCCCCCCCCCTTTGCAGATGTCTCCAAACTTTGTTAGCCAGGGATCATTCCGCTGCTTGGAGATCTAGTTAAAGAAACATTTGTAGTTATTTTTGGTTTTGGTGTCTATTTTATGTTCATACTCAACTTCAAGCTTTCTAGTGTTTCCTGTAAGATCTTTACTAGTCTGCTTATGTGTGCTCTTAAGGTAGGTATGATGAGACCTCTTATAAGCATTTTATTAATGTTTTCTCTTGTTACATGATTTATTCATATGGGCATTTCAGACTGGGTGTTGTTTTTAACCTTCTCATTATATTTGGTGCAGGTGGGTACTGCTTTATTAACACATCTTGTTAAGTCAGAGGCAAAGGCAGCAGCTTTAGCTATGGGATCTGTCAGCAGAAAGATTACAGCAGAAGCTATTTAAGCCAGCAGGAAACTGAAGGTTTGCTTTTGAAAATACACTAAACATAGATATTAAGAGGGGAAGCACCACCAGTTTAAAGGAAAATGCCATTAACTTATGGTCTGATTTAACAGGACAGAATGATACATATGGAGACATGCAAGAAGTAGCCATATTTGTGGGGACTAGATCAAGAATATTGGGACACCTAGAATGATTGTTAGCTATTTGCAAAGGACAATTAACATTAATAATGTCAAGGAAGTATTTGGCATGCCAGCCATTAGCAGTGTAGGTCAGCCATGTTATTGATGGATAGTTGAATTCTCCCATTAGGAAGTAGTTAAGTTTAATAATGATTTCAGATAAGGTTTTAAGATAGCTATCATGCTCAGAAGGAGGCATACAGAGTGTTTTGCAACTAACTATAAAGTGATAATTAGTCTTGTGTATAGTAATTTGGACATATATATGTTGATATGGTGTCCTGAGGAATCTGTTGTGAGATGATAATATCCTTGGCAAATACGTATACTCCTCCACAATTACCAGAAGGTCTGCAGACATGATAGGCACTGTGACACCAGGGAAACACTGACAGCCCAGCTATCTAGAATTTTATACATAATTATATGTCATTTGTGAATATTAATATGATTTATATAGAAATGTAACAAAAGGAGACACTGACAGCCCAGGTATCTGGAATTTTGCAAATAGTTATATGTCATTTGTGAATACCAGCATGATGCAATTGCGTGTGTTACCACATGTATTAGAACTATATATTACGTGTATATTACACTACTGGTACAGAAGTGTGTGGTGAACAGAGTTTATACAGTACTGAACTAACATATAACCACAGCATGCCCTGCTGGCTTCGAATAAAAATCTATATAAACTATTGCAATTGTGTAACTGTATATGTTTTAACAGTATAAACGGGGACATAAAAGGTTAAGTTGCAAAACTTCAAAAAATAAGTTGAAACTAAATTATTTTATGATTGTGCTATAAAAGTTATCTCCCAGTTTTAGTGTAGCAGACACAATGTCTAGAACTAGAAGTTTTTTGTACTGTCTTGGAAGAGAAGTAATTACTAGTTTTGAGATGCAGAAGTGTTTTATTGTTTTACGACTTTCAGGATCTGCACATATCTGAGAGATATGTATTTTTCAGAGAGAGATGTTAAAAATGTTTGTACTTTCTGACAATGGGGGTAGCTTGAGAACAAAAGTCAGATGACAAAAATTGATGTCATCCAAGCTAAACCAGCTGTAATATTTGATATTAATTTAAGAACTCTTCCAAATAGATAGATAGAGAGAGAGAGAGAGAGAGAGACTGGGCATTTTATATTTTGTCTTTGACCTGGAAACACCCTCTCATCATCACCATCTGCACTTGACTTGCTGTAAGTAAGTCTAGGGTACAGTAATTTCTCTTAGATACAGCTAGGAATATAGTGAAGTATAGCTAGATGTTTTCTTTATTTATTTGAGACTGTCCTGCAATATTGTTTTAAATATTTCCTGTGATTTTGAACTCTGAAGTAACTGTGTTTGTTTACTAAGTATTGTTTTGCTCTTTTATTATTTATTATTAAATATATTTAAATATGTCTTTGTGGCTGATATTTTTGAGACACATTTAAGCTCCTAGAGTACTTGCATATCTATTTGGTTACACTGTACAGGCCACTCCTAAATAACCTTGCTCTGATTTTGATAATGCAGTACCTTGTGTGCATGCAGTTACATGCAGTCAGGCTTAGAGCCAATCATGTGGATCTGGTACCCTGGGGGAGACCCAGACAGACTGCACACTTGCAGCCAGGACTGGTGAGGTGGTTACTTCTGGAATGGAGCTACCCTGTAGCAGTGAGACTGAAGGTGAGCCACAGCTGCTTGTGGGTACTGATAGTTCCTTGGACAGAATGACTGCAAGGGCAAAGGTGAGTATTAGTACCCAGGCTGACAGTGAGGCACTGCTGTCAGAGAATACCAGACTTCCTGGGAAGGGACGCTGGGAAGTGTTACTAAGAAATAGTTGAGACAGGCTCAGCTCTCAGACCCCCACATTACAATTCCTGAGGGAGGTAGCTAGTGAGGCACCTGATTCTCAAGATAAGGAGGAGTTTGTAACTGGGACAAAGTGTTACTGTATAGAGAGTGGACCCCTGAGGTAAGGCTACAGGGTGAGAGAATACAGCAGTTGGTAGTGCCTAGAACCTACCATCTGGTGCTCCTAGCCATAGCTCAAGATATTCCCTTTGCAGGTCATATGGGCATAAACCATACAAAGAGAAATAGTATGCAGAACTTTTATTAGTCTGGGATTTCCAGAGATGTAACAAGGTACTGCAAACATCTGAGAGATAAATTGTACCATGTTAACATGATGAAACATTACCATTATAGGGAGGCCCTTGTGTTGAGTATTTGCAGTACAAGCAAGAGGAGCCTGAGGCAGATTTATGGCTACAGGGAGCCAGCCAGCCAAATACCAAATTACTATGGTGAAGCCTAGGATTGCAGGCATGTGATGGGTCAGTGCAGCACTGTACTGAGGGAAGCAATACTAAGGCAGCTGGACTCTCAAGATAGGGAATGGGGTAAGGTATCCACAGATAGTCAACACTCTCAAGCAATATTTCTCAAGGGTCACTTGAAAAACTAGCTTGAGTTTTTGGGCGGGTAACAAGGTACTGCAGGAGCTGTGAGCAGCGCCAAAAGGTAGGCCAGGCAGGAGACAAGGTGAAAGCTCCTTTGATGCCTTTGCCTGTGACTGAGGAGCCATTTCAGAGGGCAGTTATGGATATTGTGGGGCCTCTGAGTACCCCAAGCTCTACAGGGGAAAGGCATATCCTAGTGCTAGTAAATTATGCTACCAGGTACCTTGAGGCAGTGGCTCTGTCCTCCATTGAGGCAGAAAAGGTGGCAAATGCTTTGTTAGAGATTTTCAGCAGGGTAGGTTTTCCAATAGAAATACTGACTGACAGAGGTGCCAATTTCACATCAGACCTACTGACATGTCTGTGGAAGCACTGTGGAGTGAAACACCTAAAGACCACCCCATACCATCCCCAGACTAATAGTTTTGTGGAGAGGTTAAACTCTATACTCAAGTCCATGCTATGGGCATTCACAGACCAGTTCAAGAGGGAGTGGGACAAGAGATGAGTGGGAGGGTAAGTGTGAATCCCACAAGGAGTCTGTTGTGGTATATATCTAAACCTCAGGCCAAGGCTCAGGGAACTCATAGGCTTGGCCCAGGAGAAACTGTCAGAAGCACAACAGTAGAAAAAGGTCTAGTATGACAGGAATGCTCTAGCTAGAGACTATGCTGTAGGGCAGTAGGTAATGGTTCTCATTCCTGTCAGGCGCAACTAGCTGCAGGCAGCTTGTGAGGGACCCTACAAGGTGGTAAGAAAGGTCAGTGATGTTAACTACATGGTAGAACTGCTATGCAGGAGGCAGGGACCCACATTGTACCATGTTAACATGATGAAACCTTACCGTTATAGGGAGGCCCTTGTGTTGAGTATTTGCCGTACAAGCAGGAGGAGCCTGAGCGGGATTTATGGCTATAGGGAGCCAGCCAGCCAAATACCAAATTACTATGGTGAAGCCTAGGATTACAGGCATGTGATGGAGCAGTGCATCACTGTACTGGGGGCAGCAATACTAAGGCAGCTGGACTCTCAAGACAGGGAATAGGGTAAGGTATCCACAGACAGTCAACACTCTCAAGCAGTATTTCTCAAGGGTCACTTGAAAAACTAGCTTGAGTTTTCGGTGCGGGGGAAGAAATATGACACCAGGGAAATACTGCCAGCCCAGCTATCTGGAATTTTGTAAATAGTTATATGTCATTTGTGAATTGCTTGTGTTACCAAATGTATTAGAATGATATGTTATATGTATATTAAACTACTGGTACAGAAGTGCATGGTGAACAGGGTTTGTACAGTACTGAGCTAACATGTAACCACAGCATGCCCTGCTGGCTTAGAATAGAAATGTATATAAACTATTATAATTGTGTAACTGTATATGTTTTAACAGTTGAAACTGGGACATAAAAGGTTAACTTGCAAATCTTCAAGAAAATAATTTGAAACTAAATTTTTTTATGATTGTGCTATAGAAGTTATCTCTCACTTTCAGTGTAGCAGACGCAATGTCTAGCGCTAGAAGTTTTTTTATTGTCTTGGAAGAGAAGTAATTACTAAATTTGAGATGCCGAAGTGTTTTACTGTTTTATGACTTTCAGGATCTGCAAACATCTGAGAGATGTTTTTTTCACAGAGAGATGTTAAAAATGCTTGTACCTTCTGACAATGGGAGTAGCTTGAGAACTAAAGTCAGGTGACAAAAAGTGATGTCATCCAAGCTAACCCAGCAACAATATTTGTTATTAATTTAAGAACTCTTTCAGAGAGAGAATGGGAATTTTATATTTTTCTCTTTGACCTGGAAACAGCCACTCATCACTACCATCTGCACTTGCCTTGCTGTAAGTAAGTCTAGGGTACAATAATTTTTCTTAGATGCAGTTAGGAATATAGTGAAGTATACCTTAGATGTCTTCTTTATTTATTTGTGACTGTCCTGCAATGTTGTTATAAATATTTCCTGTGATTTTGAACTCTGAAGTAACTGTGTTTGTTTACTGAATATTGTCTTGTTCTTTTATTATTTATTATTAAATATATTTAAACCTATTTTTGTGGCTGATATTTGTGAGACATTTAAGCTGTTAGAGTACTTGCATATGTATTTAGTGACACTGTACAGGCCACTTCTAAATAGCCTTGCTCTTGGTCAGACTACCATTCAGATTAATAGTAAGATTACACAGTAGGATTGTACACCCTTTGTTAAGGGCTTTATAGTAGCTGATAAGAGTGGCTGATGGCAGCTGGAACTACCTTATAGTCTGGGCAGAAGGAAACATAGCTAGTACAACTCCCAGGACTGTGTGTGTGTGTGTGTGTGTGTGTGTGTGTGTGTGTGTGTGTGTGTGTGTGTGTGTGTGTGTGTGTGTGTGTGCGTGTGTGTGTGTGTCTTCTTATATAAATCAAACATCAAAGAGTGTGTGTGTGTGTATGTGTGTGTGTGTGTGTGTGTGTGTGTGTGTGTGTGTGTGTGTGTGTGTGTGTGTGTGTGTGTGTGTGTCAGCTACTTGGGAAGGGATATGAAGCACTGGTTGGACAGAGAGGGTGCTAGAGGATTTGGCTTGGCCACTCAGCTGAAATCTCAACCCTATAGCTGTGCCAGTGGAGAGTCTTATTGAGAATCTGGAGAAAAAGGGAGAATCCAGCACCAGATTGATTGTGGTCTCTCCATGGTATTAAGGGAAATTGCACTTTACTGTGTGTGTGTACTTATCATCCTCCCATTGTGTACATCCCTCACTGTTGTCAGTGGTAAGGATTGAGGGTCCTTGATTACTGGGCCAGTGCAGGGGTATCACAGGCACTATACCCAGGAAGAGAGGAAGTGCTTTTATTACTTTAAAACTTGTAACGACACATATGTGAATGCATTCAGTTACTGGATAGCCTCAAGTTTGGGAATTTTTTTGTTAATACTCATAGCGTTGTATAGAATTTACTAGTTAGAACATCCATCAATTGGGATCTACCCAAAAAAGACATCAGTGTGGCAGCGAAGGCTTTAGCCAGAAAGCAAAAGCCTGGGTAAGAGAGGTGCAGACCATCACTGGTAAAGCAAGAAGGTTAGTCAGCCATTTCGTCTTAATCTGACAAATTAAGGCAGCACCCAGTCCATAGCTACTACCACCAGTGGTGGCTATGGCATATTTTGTGATGTCATAGCATGCTTGCACTGGTGCAGACATTAGCATAGACATCACCTTCTTCAAAGCCTGCTCTTGGGAATGTTTCCATATCTATTCTGTGTCTTTCTTCTCTAGGGTTGTCATAGGATTTAACTAGAATGACAGCAATGGAACAAATTTGCCCAAGAAACTGACTATGCCAAGCTCCTGTCAGAATCTTACAACTTTGACAAAATTCTGCAGCTCAGCTATTCCCTTAACTTTGCATGAACCTGGCCTGATACCATCAACACTGATACATCACGCAAAATACTGAATTTCTGTTTTACCAAGGCAGCATTTACTTTCTTTATCGTCTGAAGTACAGTCTCCATTCTCTTGTTTGCTCATCAGGCCCAAACACTAAAATGGCATATTTTAAGCTCTGACGCCATCATAGCCTCATAAGGTACTCACTTCATGCTGAAAAGTTTCTGGTGCAGATGTAATCCAAAGAGTAAACATTTGAAACAAAATCTCCCCACAGGTGTGGTAAATGTTGCCTTTTTCCTCCTAATTGTATACAGGGTATTTTCAAAAACCCACGGGATACATTTAATGTTGATTACATCTTTGCCCCAATAACTTTGGTATGTTTATTGAAGTACGCAAGATAAGCTTTTCTCTTTTCACTGTATCAATTTCTGTAACTCAATACATAGTCTGACTTTGGCATTTTTCTAAATTACTGGCACCATTAGTGAATGCCAGTCACTTGGTTCAGTAACCTTTTTTATTATACTTATCACCTGCATTTACTTTAAGTCTGCATCCAGTTTGGACAGAACAAGAAATATTTTTCTCCTGGTGATAGCAAGTTTACATGGGGCAGCACCTGGTTAGCCTTATTTTAACTGACTTACAATAAAGTATTCTAACATCATTATTACTCAACACATACAACTTGACTTCAACAATTTATTTATTTATGTATTTATTTCACTTTGTTTACTGGGAAGTTCCAATGGAGTTTATCCCATTTTCAGAGCAGGTACTGGTAGAAAACCTCCACATATTACGCAAGTACATTTAAAGACAAAACATGACATTTTGCAAAATACATTGAGTTTACATGAAAACGCAGTTATATTTATTTATTTTATTTGTATTTTACATTTGTTTACTGGGGATGTCTGACTGGACATATTTTGTCTTCTTTCAGTGGAGGCCCGGGGAGAAAAGCTCCAATAAAAGACATAACACTATATAATAGACTATAATGAAGAAATGAATTTGATATACATAACAGAGATAGTAGGAATAGTGATAATATATAAGGCAATCCAGTATAGCTACTAATTGTTTAAAAAAATCAAAATAACATCACAGTGATTTATAGAGTACAGTTAAGACAATACAAATCTTTATGAACACATCTAGAACACTTATAACATACAGTAGTCTATGAATTTAAGGAAGTACATTTTTTATGAGGTAGCTGGTTACAGAGAAATTACACAAAATAGTGTATGTATTATATAAAGTGATTATTAGTTGGAGGTACAGAGAAAGGTAGCAAAGACATCAAGGGATTTAGCAATAGGTAGAACCTGGAGGAGGAGTTATATGAAGCATTAGGTAGATTGAAGTAGAGAGCTTGTATAGACCTGCATTAAAGAAAGTATAGGTAGTGATAGTTATCTGGGAAATGGAAGTTTAGTGGGATAGAAAGTATGTAGAGAGTGGCAGTCTGTAGAAGAATAGTGTAGATGACAGCTGTGGGAGAATATATAGTGAGATTTCTTAGTGATGCAGATATAACGTTACATGTGTAAGATTAGGGTACAGAATGGTTAAGCAAAGGGAGTGTAACTTTGAAAGTGGGTTGAATACAGGAGTGGGGAGGTGGGGTTTAGCCTGGGGTAGTGCATGATCACAACCAGTTATTTAGCAGGTGTTTCTTTAATAATCTTTTGAAGACGTGCATTGTGTCCACCTGTCTTATTTCAAGGGGGATTTGAATATACATTTTTGCTGTCTGGTTAGTGTATAGTGAGTCTCTTGCACTGTTGTTTGATTTTGTAATAGATAGAAAAGCTTTGTTGTCAGATTGTAGGGCTCAATCAGTGATATAGGGTTGTAGTATTTCTTTTAGAGCTGGGCATTTTTCTGGGAAGTTTATTAGTTTATGGGCTGTAATAAGCTAATGGTAGTTGAGTTGTTTTTTAAGTTCTAGCCATTTAAGGCTTTTTAGTGCTATGCAATGTTTTTTTTTTTTTTTTTTTTTTTTGAGGATTATTTGTAGCAAATACTGTAATTTTGTTATAGGCAGTCTCCAGTTTATTTTTGAAGGTTAAGTTCAGATTTGTAAATATGGGTGGGGCATAGAGTAGGGATGGAAGTAAGTATGTTTGTGCTATGTTTTTTTCCTGGAGTAATTAGTATGGAATTTACTAGCCCTATAGAGGGATCCTAGTTTCCAGTTTGTTTTTTTTTGATGGCTAGGAGTAGATATTGGTCATATCTGAGATTATTATCAAGCATTACTCCAAAGAGTTTTGCCCACGTGACATATTCTATTTTTGTTTTGTTGGCTGATAGCATATGAAAAGATTGTTTTTGGACTGAGTAGTTTTTAGAAGTAAAAAGCATCAGGTGTGTGTGTGTGTGTGTGTGTGTGTCTGTCTGTGTGCCTGTGTGTGTGTGTGTGTGTGTGTGTGTGTGTGTGTGTCTGTGTGTGTGTGTTTCTTGATTTTTTTTTGTAGTATTTAAGAAGAAGTCTGAGCCACTAGCCAGGATTCTATTGATAGAAAAGCATTTTGTGTATTTTCTTGTAGGGAGGCTAGTGTTTGGACTGAGCAGATTTGTATCTGGGTAACTTGATTAGTGTCAGAGTACAGATTATTGATAAAGTTATTGAAAAGCAGGAGTCCTAGAATTGATCCCTGAAGGCACAGACTGACTGTGAGAAAATGTATTTATTTATTTTACATTTCTTTACTGGGATAGTCTGACTGGATACATGTCCATTTTCAGCAGAGGCCCGGGGAGAAAAGCTCCACATAGACAAACTTACATAGATTACACAGAAGTTAGCAAACAATTATAAAAACAAAGTGATTATATACAATGGGTTAGTAGTGTTCCCTAGTAGGGACTCATAATTCTCATGGACAGACAATTAAAAGTAAGAGACATCAGACTGGAAGCAGAGCTTGGTGATGTCGTTACAAGTTATGATAATTACAGAATATGCTTTTAGTTTATAACTTAATCAGGGTTGGTACATGGGCATAGCCAATTCACTCTGAGATACTGTTTGAGGCTTTTTGTGAAGAGATTTTTGGAGGATTGTAGGGTTATATAGTTTGGTAATGAATTCCAAGTTTTGCAAACGAAGTTGGCAAACAGGGATTCACCAGCAGAGTTATTAGCTTTATGGGTTTGGACCAGTAGTTTATCAGCTGACCATAGGGATCTTAGTTTGCTATATGGTTTAATAATATTTTTAAGTGAGGGGGTATCCTCAGGGTGGTACAAAATTTTGTGCGCTATTAAGAGTTGATTGAATTGAATTAAGCTGGGCAGTTCTAGCCACTCTAGTTTTTTAAGGTTCTGGCAGTGCTGGGTTCTATAGGTGGAGCCAGTGGCGAATCTGGCAATATGATTGTAGCTATGGGACAGCTTACCTAGTTCGGATTTGTTGAGGTTTGAGAGTACAGATGCGGCATATAAAAGAGTAGAGCATAGGTGGGATTGGGCAGTCCTAGAAAGTGGGGTTAAAATGTTTTGTTTCTGTACAGTGCTTCTTATTGATGGTCTGTATGGTTTTGTTGACCTGTAGGTCAAATTTGAGATTATTGTCTATGAAAACTCCTACAAGTTTGGTGTGATTATCTGGGGAAATAGTGGTACCATTGTTAGATGTGACAGAGAATGAAAGTATGGTGGATCTACTACTGGGACAGAAGAGTAGAAGTTTAGTTTTATTGGGGTTCAGAAGTAGGCGTTGGTTGGTGAGCCAGTTCTCGATATTGTTAAATGTATTTTGGGTTAAGGTTTGCAGTTCGGATGGGGAGGTGGCTGAGCAGATCAGAGTGGAATCATCTGAATATTGAATGCAGGTAGCTTTAGGGATAGCAGTGTGAAGGTTGTTGATAAAAATAAAGAAGAGTAGTGGACCTAGTATGGACCCTTGAGGGACACCAAGTGTGAGAGGTAGCTGGCTGGAGAGTTTGTCCTGCCATAGTACCGCCTGTTGTCTAACAGTCAGGTATGACTGGAACCACTGGATAGCAGGCTTGTTGAGGGAAATAAATTTTAGTGAAAGAATGAGAAGTTCATGGTTGACCATGTCAAAGGTTTTTGATAGGTCAAGAAAGAGGGCGGATGTTAGCCTATTGTCATTCCTGTTTTGGTTTATGGCAGTAGTAAAGGAAAGGAGGGCTGGATAGTAAGTTATTCTGTGTAAGGTATTGCATTAGTTGCTTGTGTGCACATTTCTCCATTATTTTGGCTATTGGGGAAAGAATGGCAATGGGTCTATAGTTGGATATGTCTGAGGAGCTACCACCTTTATGGAGTGGGATGATGTAAGATATTTTCCAGAGGGAGAGGATGGCATTTTTCGATAAGGTTCTGTTTATGAGGATAGATATGGGATATGCAATGGCATCTGCAGCTATTTGTAGGTACTCTGCAGGAAGGAGGTCAGCAGCGAGGGTGGTAGGTTTTAGTGTTTTGATAAAACTTGTGGATATTGGTTGGAAGCTAAATTTGGGGTGATTATTGGGTAGATTACATGTGTGGTTTAAGTTAGAGGGGGTTAATTGATTTGCTAGGGATTGGATTGTTTCAGTGAACAAGTTATGAAAGGCACTGGCTATGGTCTCTGGGGAACTATGGATGTAGTTAGCCAGGTTGGGGAGGTGGAATGACCTGGACAAAGAAGTTGATTTAAGCCTGCCCAGAACTTTTGAGAGTTGTCTTGGTGTTTTTGTAGGAGATTTTGGTAGAAGCTTTTTTTTATCCAGTAAAATAGATTTGTTTGTATCATTCCTGAGCTGATGATATTTTAGATGGTTGTGGGGCTTTAGTTGTTCTCCAGCTGGCCCAGTCTCTGTTTCTAGTTTTGATTTTAGCTTTGGTATCTTTTGTGAGCCATGGTGCTGTATTTGATCTAGCTTTTATTGTGTGTGCTGGAGCATGGGAATCCAGGATACTTCGGAATTTACTGTTAAAGTGATCTGTGGCCTCCTCTAATGTTAGATTTTTTAGTTTTGACCAGTCAACTGCTTTTAATTCATTTTGGAATATAGCAGCATCAAAGTTTTTCCTGTTTCTAACTGTTTTATATTTGGGCTGGTGAGGGTTTCCTGCCTTATGTTTTATGATATAGGTTAGACAATGGTCGCTGAGGTCATCAGGGAGAGTACCAGCTGTGTACAGTTGGAGTTGGTTATTAACTAGGATCCAGTCTAGGATACTTTTCCTGTTGGTTGGTTTGTTTATCCTAGTAGGAGAGGTTATGGTCTGTTTAAATTCAGATAAGTTTATATGGGTGTGGGGGGGGGGGTCTTGGAAGAGCAGGGGTGCCAGTCATTATTAAAATCACCAAGAACTATGGTTTCTTGGGGATAGATAGTGGATCACCAGTAAAGGAGATCTTGTAGGGTATTTAGGTTGTTGCCTGGTGGAATATATGCACAGATGATGTTCAAATGCTTGTTTCGGTTAATATGTAGCTTGGTTATGAGGAGATCCGCGTTATTGAATTGGGGAGGTTGAATGGTGTCGCTATTAATGGTTAGATTATTTTTGTAAAGGACTGCTATCCCACCTCCTTTCCTTGTAGCATGGTCTAACCAGTGAATATTATATCCTGGAGGTAGTATCTCATTGTCAGTAGTACTGGGTTTTAGCCAGGTTTCCATAAGACACATAATGTCTTGGGAGTGGGTTGCTAGGATGGCATGTAGGTTGAGAATCTTATTGTTAATACTTCTAATATTTAGTTGAAATGCTAGGAGGGAACTAGTGGGGGTATTCATGGGTAGCTTGACTGTGGGGGTTGTGGTAGGGGAGTGGAGGTTATTGGGTGTGGGTGGGCCAAGGTTGGGATGAATGTCTCCATGTATTATAAGGTTATAGTGACAGGATAGTCTGAGCTTTAGGAGTTTGTTTATAAGTTTTATATAATCTTTGTCTTTAGGATTATGTTTTGTGGCTGTACAGGGGTGGTATTTTATAGATGGTGGTATATTCAGTATGCTGGGGATGGTAAAGTGTTTGGTGTTATGTGTGAAGTCGTGGGTGTCTGACCATTTGGGTAGTGAATACCATGGTCAAGTGTTTGTTCATAGGCAGTGAGATGGTAAAATAGAAACAGTATAGGCATTTGGGTAATTAGTATTTTTTTGCTTGTTTGCATTTTGCTGGGGGGGCAAAATTTGATGGCTGACTGTGCTAATAGGGTGTGAAAGAATGGGAGAGAAGGAAATGTGTTAAGGGGGGAGGGTTTTTCAATGATGTGTGAGGTGCCGATTGGTATTTAGCAGGAGGGAAGTGGTAAGGAAGTGGCAAAGTCTGGTTTAAATTTAGTACTAGTGGGGGCGGGTGAAATTTGGGGGCAGGGAGTGGAGCGGAGCGAGCCGAGCACAATGAGGGCGAGCAGAGTGGGGCTAACACTGACTCTGAGAGTTACCTTGGGCTTTTGGTTTGGTTTGTGTGATTGTATGTAAGCAATGTTTTTGACTGTACTTTAATTTGTTTTATTCTTTTTTATTTTTACACCAATTTTCAGGCTAATTTTAATAGGATCCTAGGGCTAAACTAGCAAATGTAGTCAATATGGAGGGAGCCAAATTACTGTGGAGACAGCCTAGAAACAAAACTTTACCAAATTAAAAAGTAAATGATTGGGACTAGAACACTATGTGAGTGTAAGGCTGATTCAAAGTATTATAGCCCAATCTAGTGGCAATTGGCTGGATCCCTTCACTGTTGTTTTGCATATACCATTAAGCCTCAACAGTTTACAAAAAACTAAATTGTAATTCACCTATTACAATTGAAAAGCTAGAGGGAGTCAGGTTCTTGCTTCCCAGAGGTTTTACTTAGTTAAGATAGCCAGCTTCAATGGAGAAGGCAGAAATTTTTTTATGCAGTTAATCCCAGGTGGGGTGAGTGGGGGTCATGCAGGAAAGAAACCCATGCAAACTGAAAAATAAAGATAAATAAGGTAGAATTAGTGCAAAGGTTACAAGAATGTGAAGTGGAGAGCATGCAAGGAATAGAGATGGGGAGTAAAATTAATTATATTGCAAACATTATAATTAAAATTGATTATATAACATACAGTATCAGCTCTGTAAAACCACAGACTAATGGCAGTAACATACAGCCTCTAAGTCCAGTGATAACAGCTGTATACTTCAGTAGTGAATACACACAGGATATAATGCACAAAGCAAAGTGTGGCTGTTTTAGGACAATCATTTTAGAGGTATGTTATTCAGTATGAAATAACAGTAACATGAACTGCGTTCACTTAAGCCTTATATAAAAGCAATTGTAAAGTCCAGCCTGTAAGTCTTCTAAGTACAGTAGCATGCCATAGGAATGCTTACAAATGTAATTGGAACATAAATAATCTCTGCAAAACAGTTAGCAGGATGCCTGGCAGATATTCAACAATTAAAGTTCTACCTTCGTAAAACAAGATAAAAAAACAAGCAGTAAGTTAGAACGTTAGCTAGATCTCAAAACATATAGGAGTATTGAACAGCAGCTACAGCTTAGCACCATCAAATAACTCAGTAGTTAACAGTAATAACCAAATAAATCAGTAGTTAACAGTAATAACCAAATAACTCAGTAGTTAACAGTAATAACCAAATAACTCAGTATTTAACAGTAATAACCAAATAAATCAGTAGCTAACAGTAATAACCAAATAACTCAGTAGTTAACATTAATAACCAAATAAATCAGTAGTTAACAGTAATAGCCAAATAACTCAGTAGTTAACAGTAATAACCAAATAAATCAGCAGCTAACAGTAATAAGAGGGCGGTGATGCAAAGCAGCTGTAGTATACATGTGATACTGCTCAATTTACTTGCTGTGCAGGCACAACGAACAGAGGGGTAGGGAAGGTACAACAGCTACAGGATGAAATGAATGTGAGTTAGGTAGTAGAGAGTTTGATTAAAGATGGAACCCTAGGAGGGGGCTGACTAATGAAGATAATCAGAATAGTCTTGTTGCCATTTCACATCTTGTTCCCTTACTGGATAAGTAGCAGTGGAACCAGGTTAGTGATGCAGTACTGAGGCCTAGAGAGGCTAGTTCCTCAAGGAGTTTCTGGTGTGAGACAATATTAAACACTTTGGATAGGTCTGGGAAGACTATTGAGACTAGGTTACCATTGTTTTGGAGTTGATTAACTCTAAAGTTTAAAAGGGCAGTAACATTGCTATGATGATGCTGAAAGCCATGTTGAGTCTAGAAGAACAGGTTATGGTTGGTGAGGTATTTGAGCAACTAGGTATGGATACATTTTTCTAATATCTTAGATAGGGGTGGAAGGATGACTATTGGACAGTAGTGGTTGGATGGGTAGAATGTCCACCTTTATGCAGGGGTATGATGCATGATATTTTCCAGATGTTGGGAACATGGTTTTCTTTTATAGATCTATTGATACGTATGGAGAATGTGAATGCTATAGCTTCTGCTGTTATTTTGAGGTACTTTGCTGGTAATTTGTTGGTTGACAAGGTTGTTGGTTTCATTTTCAGTAAGAATTTTTTATCATTGAGGTGGGTACACTAACACGTTTGAAAGAATACTTTGTTGTAGGTAGGGGGATGTGGAATAGTGAGGGGTGAGGTGGAGTTTTGTTTGATTAATGATAAGACAGAATTTACAAAGTTGGTGTTGAAATGAGTTGCTGTATTACCTGAGTATTTAGAGGTTGTGGTGGATTGGGAGGAGAGGGTTGTCTGGGGTTTAGCAGTGACTTTAAGGACTACCAGAACAGTTTGGGGTTATTTTGGTGGGTATCTTATAGGTCCATAAAATATTCTGTCTTACCATTAAGTATTTGCTTTTTTATGAGATTTCTTAAATCTGTATAACCCTATAGTGTTAATGGAGTTTTATTTTTGTGTATGTTTTCCAGGCTCAGTCTCTCTTTAATAATAGTTGATTAGTAGTCTTTGTTAGCCAGGGTGTGGGAATGGATCTGACTCTTTTGTTTCTGAGTAGGGCCTGCTATTTAGGATGGTTAGAAACACATCTAGTGCTAATGTTTTCAGGCAGTTCCCATTATATTGCATTCAGGGTTGAAATTCTGCAGATTACGGACTTGTTTGTATGTTATTTAATTCTAAAAGTTTAGCCACTATCTGATAGCATTGGTGGGTAGATGGTCACAAATACTGCCTGGTAAGGGTCTTGTGGGAATGATATGGTAGGGCTTATTTGAAAGAATGCAATCTAGTGTGGTTTCTTTGTTAGATGTTTTATAGGTCCTGGTAGTGCCATTTAATATTTGTGAGAATGCAAATGAGTTTAGGTCAGGTGAGTTATTTGTTTCCAGTCAATGTTTACATCACCTAAAATTATGGTATCCTTCTTTTATATTGTGATGCAGCCAATGAAGGACTTCTTCAATTGTGGCTAGATTGTTTCCATGGGGAATGTATAGTCCTTCTAGGCAGACTGGTTTACTGCTGTTTGCATGAGTGATGAGAATTTCAGTGTTTTGAAACTTTCAGGCAGTTTGAGGATGTTGGATTACTTGTAGGGTATTTTTTTAAAAATATTGCCACTTCTCTTTCGTTTTCTGTTAGTCTGTCTGACTTGATTATGTTATATCGGGGGGGGGGGGGGGGTCATTACTAGCTATTTCTGGCTTTAGCCAAATTTCAGTAGCTGTATGTATGTCCTGGTTATAGAGTGAGAGGGTTGTGTGGAGATCATGGGTCCTATTGCATTTGCTTTGAAAATGTATGTTACATTTATGTTTAGGAGAAATAGGTTGTGAACTGAGTTCTGGTTTGGGAGAGGAGTGGAGTCACTCTGAAGGGGTATAGTTGGTTTTGACTGTATACTTGTGCTTGGGCCAGGGCTGAGATGGACATCCCTACTTTGGTACAGATTTTTTATGGTATGTAGACATGTGTTGAAAAATCTAGCATTTTTATGTGAATGTAGATAGGTGGAGAATTAAGACTAACTGAGCTTTAAGTGTTTAAAGTTGCATGTATTTAATAACAAGTGTGGATATAGTTTAGGAGATATGGTTGAAAACTTGGTGTGTTAGAGGACTGTTGTGGTTGTGGATTTGTGGGAGAGAAACTAGGTGGATGTAAGTGTTATTGTACGATTGTGATGTTTGTGAGAAGGGTAAGTGGTGTTATGGTGATTGCAAAAGAAAGTTTTGCTCTTGAAAGGACTGTAAGATATGTCATGTATGTCATGATAGTGGGAGTAGTGTTTGTTGTAGTGTAGGATTGCTAGATTATTGTGTAGTGTATGCTTATGGTAGTTGGGTGTATTATTGAAGGTTGCAAGAGTATTAGACAGGTTAGAGGTCTTAATAGTGATGGATAATGGGGGAGATGTTGTTAGAGGCTGTTATTGGTTAATTGTGAGAGGTGAGCATGGGTAGGGAAGTATAAATGTAGGTATAGTGGGAGTGGGTCAGAATTGGGGGTAGGGTAGGGGAGCATAGTGAAGCCTGAGCAGAACAAGGGTGGAACAAAGTGGGGCTCCACAAACAGAGTATTGTAATCTCAAGGAAAACAATCAGTTGAGCTTCATTTAGAAGTAAGGTGAATTTATTAAGGCAATATTTTTATTTCAAATTTGTTAACCAGGAAAGTCTGACTTGGAACTAAGCCAATTTTCAGTGGAGGGCCAGGAAGAAATGCTCCAGACGCATGTCTTTGACTGTGGGAGGAAACCCACACAAATGCAGGGAGGACATGCAGACTCCGCACAGAAAGCACTCCAGCTGAGAATTGAACTGGAGAACCTCTTGCTGTGAGGTTACAATGCTACCGCTACACCACTGCACCACCCTGTATTACAAAGGTTAATCTACCACAAGCAAAGTGTATTTTGTGCCAATGTTTTGGACAGTAGCAGCAGATAGTAGTAGGTTAGCCAGAGTTAAACTGTCTTACTAAGCTTGATTTAAGTTAGGAGAATGATCTGTAGCACAAGTGTATTTTTTTAGACTTTCTACCTAGTATAACATGTTACTGTTAGAAATAGGGTGCTTAAGCAAATAAAATTTCCTAATGTTTATTTGCAGGATATGTTATTGTTTGATAAGTAACTATAGGGTGGAAGAAAATGTTGTTTTAGTTAAGTGGAAGAGGCTGGATCCCTCTAGCAGTGTGCACACAGTAAGATAGTTAGATGCATTAAATAGGGAGTACATGAGTAGCTTATGGCTATGAGTTGAACATTAATCATACTTTAAATATTCTTTTCTGCTGGGGGAAGTGAGTTCTTGGTTGTAGATGACTGGTCTCACCGAGTATACTGGCAAAGTTTTCAGAAAGGTGGATGGTGATGCACTATATAAATATTTAGTTTTGCTGTCTACAGTTTTACTGCAGGACACTATGTAGGGGCTGAAACTGGGATAGGAAATCAAAATGTTCACAATTCATCTCAGTTCACGGGCCACAGTTCTATTCAGCATATTATTTATATATAGATCAACGAGTAACTAGAACCAGAATTGATACTGATACCCTTTCCACTTAGTGCAAGAAACTTCCCCTTTTATTCATACTTCCCCAGGAGGTAAACATTTCCATTCCTGCTCTAAGCAGCTGTAGACATTGTGAGATGCTTTTACGCATACCTTGTGACGTAACTGCAATGCCTGCCCCAGTGTCTATTCTAAACTTCACTGGAGTTCCATGAATTAAGGGGGGGGGGGTTATATACTGTTTTTTTCTTTATCTGTTTGTTTAACAACTGAACCGAAAAAGAAAGCATTTTTTGTCCTTTCCTCGGACTTTTTTGTTTCTGCTTCTTGGTCACTTTGATATTACACTCAAAAGTAAATGTTCCAGTTTATTACAGTTTTTGCACCTCTTATTTGATGCTAAACATTGCTGTGGCACAGCATGCACATGGCTGTATGTGGTACATTTTTCCAGCTTGCACTCAATCTTTTTGTTGCTTACTTATTTACTTTGGTCATTGTCTTGATTTTTAACTCGTTTCACACTTGCTTTGTGCTTAATATCATCTTATATCTATCACAATATGAATATCAGAAGCCTGGTCTTTTAATTAATTTAGACTGGCGATCTGTCATTATAGCCTTTTCTAATATTAAATTTGGTTCTAACTGCAGCTTCTGTAAAACTTCTCTTTCAATAATGTCTGTAAGAGTTCTGTCTCTTACTTGTTTATGTTTAGGAAACACACACAGTATTCATTCAGCTGGAATAAATAACTGAGAAAAGACTTCAATAAATTAACGATCACTTTGTACACTTGTGAAAACATACCCTTTCATGGATAACATTTCTTTTTGGAGCGATATGTTCATCCAGTTTAGCTATATCAGAGTCAGAATTTATGTTTTGCCCCTCAGAAAATGCAAATGTCTCTAAATTACTTCAACCTATTTGTCTAAAGCATAAGGCAAATCTTTTACCTAGATTTCTTATCCTTCTTTACCAGGCTTGGATGCAGTTCTAAAGTTTACAAACCTCTGCTTCCAACTTGGTCAGCCAAAGTGTTGCAAAAATTTAACAGGCTCTAGTAGGTTGCATTTTGCAGTGCTTTTGGTTGTTTGACTCTGATTTCCATTCATCCATTACTTTCTTATCATGGCAGAATGGCTTGAAAGCCATTGGTGGTGTCTTTCTTGGCTGTATCGGTTTCTGCTTCTCCAGGATATTTCCTTAGTCAACAATTGCATTGATGGCATTCATTTCAGCTACTTCAGTCCAAAAATTCAGCTTCTAACACAATATGATTCTTCTTCTAATTGACAAATGTTGAAATGAGTGTACAAACCAATAGATGTAGGTGAAAGCACTTTATTTTTTAGTCTCAGCTTAAGCATGGCAGCACACAACTCACACACACACACACACACACACACACACACACACACACACACACACACACACACACACACACACACGTGCGTGCACACGCGCACACACAGACACACATAGCTTCTCTGTAGCTTAATATCCTCTATGCATGCCTAGATTCATACTAAGCTGTTAATCAGTAATATCCAAGTCCCAATAATTGCTTACCCTTTATTAATAGCAAATTTTACTACTTAGTATCTCTTTCAATGAAGGATAGAGGGGGAGGGATTGAATTTATGCTTTACCATCCGCTTGTCTAGCTTGTGACTGATGTGGTGAAGTAGTGATTTTACTTAACACAAAAAGGGAACTTTTCCCTGTGGAGGTTAGTTGATTTAGAGCAATATCTAAGATAACTATCTTGTCAAGAAGGTTCTGTTAATATTGTGCTGGAAGTTTAGTTCTTTACAGTAGGGCTATATGATGTTACTTGCTTTTTTATTTTTGCTACCCCTCTGTCTGCTGACCATTAGCCCCCTACAATGTATGAATCCATTCATCTCACATGGATATAAGAACCATCACTAGCCCATTCCATCCTGGACTCCAGGAGCTGCTAGCACACTTTGGAAGATTCTGAGGGACATTAATGCTGCCAACATGTGTTGAAGGAGCATGTAAGCATCCTTATCTGACTGCTCTCTGATGTATGGGGTGATGCCATGACACCAGTTCCTCTGGTCTAGAATCTGCATACCGCACCACCCAGCACTAGCAGTAAGTTTCATGGTGAGCTAAAGCAGCTCCCTTTCCCCAGGATGGGTGGGCCTTATGCTGCTCATTCCTGTCTTCCTGCTTCATTCCCTCCATCTCTTGTGCTGACTAATAGAACAATGGTGTTACTTGTTTTGTGAATGTGTAGCAGGTCATGCAAAGCAAAGCCATTTGTGGCTTTGTAGGCAAGGCAGAGTACACCGCTTAAGAGTAAATATGAAATAAAGAAGAGAGGGAGGGAAACAGTGTGTGTGTGTGTGTGTGTGTGTGTGTGTGTGTGTGTGTGTGTGTGTGTGTGTGTGTGTGTGTGTGTGTGTGGTTTAAGTTAGTCTGCATGATATATGGATGCCATGCCCTTGATATACTTTGTGAGAAATTGCTTAGGTTTTCAAGTTGAGTCATATGCCTGGACAGAAACACTTTGGAATCTCAAAATACTGAAATGTCGAATTTCAGTATCTCAAGACCAAATTGTCGAATCTGCAGTTGTGTGAAACTGCAGAATATCGAACCTGGAAATGTCAAACCCGTGGTACTGATGGCGCATTAGGTAAGTGTTATGTTTTTTAAGGGTTTTGGGGAGGGTTTGTGTATTTATGAGTGTGTTGGTGAGTTTTAGGTGTAGGTTATGGTACGCAGGTAAGAGTGTGAGTGTGTCAGTATTGAGAGTAGTGGTGTTTGTATGTATGTGATGTGTGTTTGTGCCAGGGGGGTGTAGAATGTGTGGTGGTGGGTTTTCTGTCTTTCGGTGTTTAGTGCAACCTTGGAGTTAGTATATATATATATATATATATATATATATATATATATATATATATATATATAAGTAGTGGGGGTGTGGGGGTGCTTATAGGAAGGGTGTGTGTGTGTGTTTGTTTTGTTATGTTTGTTTGTGTTGTTTTGCTTTGTTGTAGTGTTGGGAGGTAGGTGTATTTGTGTTTGTATGTGTGGTGTAGTGTTTTGTTTACATTCGCGGTTTTAATTTTTGAGGTTTTGGTTTTCGGGTTTTTGAGTTTTCAGCTTTATAGTCTCGAGATACTGAAATTTGATATTAGTTGTTCTAGCAGAAATGGAATGAGAGATTATATGAACTCTCAGCATAACTTTACAGATGATCTTACTGGCTGGTTGAACTCTGAATTTAGCTTTAATTATCACGCACACAATAACAAAACTTTGTCTTATGGGGACAATTTAAGAGAATTAAAAAGACTATTTTTAAAGTATCGGACATTACAACTGGATAATAGAAAATGCATATCTCAAACAATAGTTCTGAAAGGATTACAAGTATTCAAATTCCCTAAATATGTTGAAGTTGGTAGTGAATTTTATTGTGCATTGTTATAAATGTTTGATCGGTAGGGATTTGAATTGATGCATTCCATTATTTATTTTAATGAGCATGTTATGCAAAATTTACTAATGAAAATAGAGGATATTAACAAAAATATACAAAATGATTTACTTTTTACTATTGCTCAATGCAAACAGTGTTTTAATCAAGTATTTATTGATGTTGATTATAGATGTGATAAGATAAAATAACAGAAAATAGGAAAGATGGGGTGGGTCAGAAAGGAATATTTTAACAAAAAACCTTACCCCCTCCCTATGTCCTGGAATGGTGGGATGTTACCTGACAGGGGTGACTACCATATCAGCCCAAGATACTGACACTCCAGCACATTTTGCGATGACAACACTTGACCCTATAGACAATCACAACATCAATGTAAATGACCCTTTAAAATTTTCCCCACTCCATCAATCCAGGTGGATAAGTCAGAGAGAATTATGGCCTATGGGCACATAGTTTCATCCACTGACAAATTTTTCACCCCACTATTATAGGTTAATAGGTTCATAGGTAGGTACTAGGCTATCGACCCAAGGGCCTATGCAAGCCTAGCCAGCAAGGTTCCCTGGCTTACGCCACCCAAGAAAGTTATTTTCCTGTGCCACTGATGAGCAGAGACACAGAAGTGATCCCTGGGGTGTATTTCCTATTTCCCATCCACTCATCAAGATTTTTGTTGAAGAGTGCTAATGAAGAACTTTGCTTGACATAGATGAGTAGCCTGCTCCAGAGTATGGGAAGTCTCTGGGATAGGAATCTATCCCTCCAGCACGTCCTGTTTATTGTGGTGACAACGTTTAGGTCCCTAGAGCGTGTAGCTTGGAGGGATTGGGATTTCTTTAGGTGTAGCATGTCCAACAGCACTGGGTTTGACATAGCTTTATATGTTAGGCAGAGATCACCTCTGAGTAGGCGATATGCTATGGAGTAAAGATGAAGTTTTTTGAGGCGATCAGTGTAGGGCATTTGTTTGAGTCCAGTAATCCTCTTTGTGAGGTACTTCTGTGGCCTTTCCAGCTGCTGCAGATGTCTTGTGAGGTACATTCCAAAAGGGGCGTTGTACTCTATAATGGGTCTAATGAGTGATGAGTAGAGGGTAACGATGACCTCTTTTTTCCTGGATGAGAACCCTTTTATGATGAGGTGTGCCACGTAGAAGGACTTCCTGACTACTGTGGTGATGTGACTATCAAAGGAGAGACTACTGTCCACCTGGGTCCCAAGGTCTCTTATCACGCATTCGGTGTTAAGTAGATTGCTGCCTATGTGGTAGTTCATGGGTACAGAGTTTTTACCAAAGGGGATGACACTGCACTTTTTGGCATTGAGCTTGAGGCCATGGCTTTGACACCAGGCATCTGTCTCAGAGAGGCCCTTCCGTAGGATGTTCACATCATCTGGGGACTTGACTATGGCTCATAGTTTGCAGTCATCTGTGAACTTCATTAGCCAGAGGCCTTCTGTGTTAGCCAGTACTTCAGAGAAGTAGATACCAAACAGGTGCAGTCCCAGGACGGAACCCTGTGGTACTCCACTTGTCACTGGTTTGAGGTCAGATTTGGAATCTGCAACTTTTACAGTGTGGGTTCTGTCAGTGAGCCAGTTGGCAACCCATTGTGTGACGTAGGGATTTATGCCTAGTTTATTGAGTTTAGCTATAATTCCAGAATGGGGGATGGTGTTGAAAGCCTTGGCGAGGTCAAGATAGGCTGTGTGAACCACTTTACCCTCATCTACAGCTTTGGTGACTGCCTCAAAGAAGTCGATCGGGTTCAGGAGGCATGATCTGCCTTTCACAAACCCGAACTGGGTGGGATCCAGAGTTTGGAGGTTACCAATGTCTTTGTTTATCAGTTCCATGATGATACATTCCATGGCTTTGCAGACCAGGCTCGTCAGGCTAATAGGTCTATAGTTCACGGGATGAGTGGTGGCTCCCCCTTTGTGGAGTGGGATGACTGTTGCTGTGTGCCATTCAGTGGGCACAAAGCCTGATACGAGGCTATTATTGAACATGGTGCTTAAGTGGGGAGCCACTTCATTCTGAAGTTCATGTAAAACGCAGCCTGAGATGTTGTCCAGTCCCATGGATGCTGTGTTTTTGGCTTTAGAGAGTGCAGTTTCTACCTGCGTAGTTGTGATTACATGGACTCTGCATTCATCCTGTATAGATATGGGCCCTTTAGCGGGTGAGAGCGGGTAAAGTTAGCACTGAACCTATCTGCCAGGATGTTGGCAATATCAGTTGGTTCTGTAATTTTCATGCCTTTGTGCTGTAACTCAGAGCAGATCTGGGTGTTGCCATTGAGATTCTTGACATAACTATAGAATGCTTTGTGGTTATCCTTGGAATTAATGGCAATTTTATTTTCGTAGCTAGCTTTGGAGGATCTTATAAGGGATCTCAGCTTCTTACTGAGGCTGACCAGGGAGCTCCTCCACTCATGGGATTTTACTCTCTTTTGCAACAGTTTCTTCCTTCTGTTGTGCAGTTTGTTTATGGCAGAGGACCACCAGACTGGCTTCCTTTTTTTGGAGGATAGAGTCTTGGTTCTGTTTGGGATAGCACGATCTATGCACTCATGTTCACAAAACAAAAAAGGCAGGGGAAGTAGGAGATATTAAATAATTTTGAAACACACCTTTGTAATGGGATTTCACAGAATGGGTTAATTTCTGAGCAGGACCACCTTAAAGTATACATCTACAGTAATACCAAATTAGATGTAACACGTTTTTCCCTTTTTAAAAAAGGGTTAACATTTGTACCTTCAAAACACCTTAATATAAGTAGAACTTTAATCGATATTAAATTGTTTTTAAGAAAGCTCAACTTTGATGTTTTATTCTAATCAAGTGGGGATGTCAGTGAGGAAACACAAGAATTCTTGATGACATTTGTGTAGTGTAGAAAGGATCCAGGTATTATTTAGTCACATTTATTGATTACTTATCTAATACTACGGAATTCACAAGTTTACATTTCAGATAACAGAAAATGAGTTCAACTATTTGGATATTCTTGTTTACATGGATAGAGAATTAGGGAGGTACTTATCCAAAATTTATCATAAACCCACCTATTGTCATTTTTTCTTCATTTTAGTAGCAAACATCTATTGTCTCAAAGAGAAGTATTCTTAAGAGCCAACTGGTGCATGTAGCCTGTATGACATCTTTGTTTGATCAATTTGTGGAAGAAAGTGAAAAGTTAAGGAATATTAAGGTCCAGCCTAACACTTTCATACTAGGCGACATCAACTACCCCTCTATTAACTGGGAAAACTACTCATGTACCAATACACTTGCCCAAATTTTCCTGGGATTCATTAATTCCAATGCTCTGGACCAGCTTGTTCTTACCCCCACTAGAGCTAGCAACATCCTTGACCTGGTTATTACTAACATGGGCAACCATTTCTCTACACCAATAGTCAACTCCTCCCTGGTTAGATCTGACCACAAACTAATCACCTTGGAAATTCACATTCCTCTCACGCTTCCCACAAAGGTAACCACCATGAAAACCGTCTCCAAAGCTAACTTTGTGCTCCTAAAAACAGAGGTGACTAACTTCACTGCACCCATGCAAATAGAGATCAGTTGCATGACTGCCGAATCATACACCAATGCACTGGAAGAACATGTACACAAATGCATGGATCTCACCATACCCAATAGAACCAAGATGCTCTCCTCCAAAAAAAGGAAGCCAATCTGGTGGTCTCGTACCATAAACAAACTCTACAACCGAAGGAGGAAACTGATGTGCAATAAGGTGAAGTCCCAAGACTGGAAAAACTCCCTTATCAGCCTCAACAAAAAGTTGAGTTTCCTCATCAAATCCTCTAAAGGTAGCTATGAAAACAGAATTGCAGCAGATAGTAAAGACAACCACAAGGCCTTCTATAGTTATGTAAAGGATCTCCATGGCAATACCCAGATTTGCTCTGAGCTACTGCACAATGGTACCTCCTATACCGAGCCAAAAGTTATTGCCAATATACTGGCAGACAGATTCAGTGCCAACTTTACCCCCCCAAGGGACCAGTTACAATACTAGTAGATTGCCAGGCACCCAATATTGCTTCTGCACAGGTTTAAACAGCACTGTGCAAGGCCAAGAATACAGCTTCTATGGGACCTGAAAATATCCCTGACTGTGTTCTACATGAACTACAGAGTGAACTGGCAACTCACCTATGTGCCCTGTTCAATCACAGCCTCACCTCAGGCTTTGTCCCTACCAAATGACATACTGCTACAGTTATCCCTCTCCACAAAGGAGGAGCAACTACAGATCCTGAGAACTATTGCCCCATTAGCCTGACAAGTCTGATATGCAAAGCTATTGAGTGCATCATCATGGACATAATAAACAAGGATATAGGGAATCTCCAAACTCTGGATCCCACACAGTTTGGTTTTGTGAAGGGTAGATCATGTCTGCTCAACTTGGTCAACTTCTTTGAATCAGTCACCAGAGCTGTGGATGAAGGCAAGGTTGTTCATACAGCCTATCTTAATCTGGCCAAGGCCTTTGATATCATTCCCCACTCAGGAATCATAGAAAATCTCACTAAGCTAGGCATCAACTCCCTATATCATTAGGTGGGTTGCAAACTGGCTCACAGGTAGAACCCACAGTGTGAAAGTAGCTGACTCCAAGTCAGACTGCTGACCAGTCATGAGTGGAGTCCCACAGGGTTCGGTCCTGGGTCCTCTCCTGTTTGGTATCTACTTCTCTGAAGTCCAGGCCAACATGAAGGGACTCTGGCTGACAAAGTTCGCAGATGAGTGCAAGTTGGTAGCTATTATTAACTCCCCAAGTGATGTTGACATCCTACAGAAAGGCCTCATTGAGACCAACAACTGGTGTCAGAACCATGGCCTAAAGCTCAGTGCCAAAAAAATGTCGTCATCCCCTTTGGGAAAAACCCAGATCCCATGAATTACCACATCGATGGTAATACACTGAACAAAGAAGGCATTATAAGAGATCTGGGAACACAGGTTGACAGCAACCTCTCTTTTGACCACCACATTGCCGCTGTGGTCAGAAAGTCCTACTATGTGGCACATCTCATTACTAAGGGTTTTGCATCCAGGAAGAAAGAGGTCTTTGTCTCCCTCTACTCTTCCCTCATTAGGCCAATCATCGAATACAATGCCCCATTTGGCCTGTACCTCAATAAACACCTGCAACAACTGGAGAGGCCACAAAAGTACCTCACAAAGAGGATCCTAGGCCTTAAACATTTGTCCTATATGGACAGACTAAAAAAAACTCCAACTATTCTCTGTCTCATATCATGTCTCTCCCACCCTCCCGGTTTAAATGATGTTATTTCCATTGCTGCTATTTTAAAATTAAGAGCTGATAAGTTGCAAATACAAGTGAAAACTATTTTTTAAAATGTTTTTTTCAAAATATTTTTAACATTCTTTACATTGATTTTATCAAAATATATTTGAGTATACTAAATCCTACTAGTAATGGAAGACAGTTCTGAAGAACGTCATTGTCATGAATGAAAGAGCTCAACTCTTTTAATAAATGTGGCTTTAAGTTTATTTATCTGAACTGGTGCTGATTATGGTTTGTTCGTGGTTTACTACAGGCAATGGTGTTTCAGTTTTCATAGTTACAGATTTCTGCCTTAGCTGCATTTTCACTTTTTCTGGCTCACTTTAACTTTCTTTTCACCATCCCCTTTTTCTATTTCATTCCTGTATTTATTCCTACTCTTCTCCACCATTTCAATCTGCATTGCACTGGTTTCTTTTTTTCCATATATTCTTTACTCCTCACCTTCTTGTCTCACTTGGTTATCTATTGGCAGGCTCCATGCGGTAAATGTATCCTCATACCTTTCAGCTGTCCAGATTTTCACAGACTGTGTAGATTTTTGCCTCATAGCAAAGTGGAAGCTTTTCAAGTGTCTTATCCACAAACTCTGGGCATCCTTATGGCAGATAACAAAATATCTGAGTTAGTTCTTGCACATTGTTTATTTTCTTACAGAATAGGAAAAACTATTGGTAATACTTTAATCATTACAAGAAAAGTGTTAGACATAAAATGGACACACAGAGAACAAAAGATTACATCCCTGTGGTGGGTTGCCAACCATGTGGGCATTGTTCTACATGTAAGTATGTTTTGAAAACAAAACAATTTACATCTAGGAATACTCCCAAAGTTTTTGATATCCTTTGTTTTGGTACTAGCTGTTCTGACTGGGTAGTTTATTTAGCTACTTGCACATGTTCAGCTTTTTATGTAGGACAGATCTCCAGACAACTTAAAACTCAGATTTTTGAACATATCAGTGACATTAGAAATGGCCGCCTGTCTAATGCATTATATAAACATGTCCAGAAGCATCCTTCTGCCATGTTTAATTTCACTGTTATTGACAGTATTAATCTATCTCCATGTAATAAGTTAGGCTGGCATGGTATCTTAAATAAAAAGAAATATTCCTGGATAGTAAGATTGGGGGCTTTATTTTCATTGGGGCTCAATGAAGTGATGCTGTCTTTTTAAATGTGTGGTGATTTTCTAATGGTCTTTTATTACTTGCATGTTTAAATGTGGCATGGTTGTTTGGAACTTTAACACTGATGAAGGCATGTAGTTGCCAAAACCGATCTGTTTCTTAATGAAATAAAATTAAATAAATGGTTTTGCTGATTTGAAGGGCTGGCTGCTGTTGTTTGGATTCATCATTTTGCCTTTGCACTTGGCTGTACCTTCATGGACTTTTGTATTCAATCGGGAAAGTTACCCTTTTACCCTTTTCCTTCCTGTAGTACAATCTCAGAGTAGGAATATATAATATGCAGGGGGTGTGGGGGTATGGGGGGGCTTGCCAACCTGCAAAAACATTACCAATAACATGAAATTTCAACACTGTAACTTCGCTATTCAAATGTCGATTCCGTGGTTACCATTTCCAACATTTTGGTAATTCGGTATTACCAAATTTTTAATAAGAATTCGATCAAAAAGTGGAAAATTGTTTTGATTTTCCACATTTTGATAGGAAACTGATAATACAGTTAAAATGGCATCAAACAGTGGAGTTCAGAGGAAGTGAAGAACTGAGATAGAAGAGAAAATAGTGACGCAGATTAACAGCTTCAATTATCTGAAAAGGGTGATGGAGGAGAAAGGAAGTCTGAATGAGGAGGTGAAATCTATAATCAGATGGGCTGCAGCCAACTGGCACAGAGTGTTAGGTGTAGTATATGACAGAAAAATGCCAAAAAAGCTGAAAAGTAAGGTGTACAAAACAGTAGTGTGACCAGTACTACTGTACTGGACAGAAACCTGAGTTGTTAATTCAGAGCAGTTAAGGAAGCTAGAGGTGATGGAGATGAAGTGCCTGAAAAGTATGGTAGGATGCACACTGTGGGACAGATGAAGAAATGAGGACATAGGATCAGAAGCCAAAGTAGCTCCAATTACAGAAAAGGTAAAAGAGAACAGATTATGGTGGTTTGGGCACATGTGCAAAAAAGCAGAAGACAATCTGGTGAAGAATATTTGGGGCAAAAGGAAACAAGGGTGCCCAGCAAAGTGGTGGATGGATTTATGAGAGAAGACTTGTGCTGGTCAGGCATGAGTGTTGAAGAAGGCAGGAGAGTGGCACTGAATAGACAGAGAGAGAGAGAGAGAGAGAGAGAGAGAGAGAGAGCAACAGTTGACATAATACCCTGACCCCATGCAGAAAAAAATGGGAAAAAGGGAGTGGATGAAGATGATGACCTGTGTATGTGGGATGGTGTTGAATGTCTTTCTGAGGTCTAGATATGCAGTGAGTACTGATTTTCACCCATCCATTACTTCAATAACCTTTTTAAAGAAGTCAACCAGGTTAAGCAGGCAGGATATGTCCTTGACAAAAATGAATTGTTTGGGTCAAGGGTTTGTATGTTACCTCTGTTCCTTATTTATTAATTCCATAATTATCCTCTCCATAGCCTTACAGATGAGGCTGGTCAGACATATGGGTCTATATTTGGTAGGGAGCAGATCTGTCCCATATTGGCAATGATCAAATCCAGGACTTTATTGTCTCTGGTTGGGGTGTGGACTAACTGGTCCAGAAAGTTTTTTTTGATGAAATCTAGAACTTTCTGGGCATACATGTTAGAGGATGTATACATCTCCCAGCCAATGAAGGGGTGGTTAAAGTTACCTAGGAGCCTGGTGTTTGGCTTAATGCATAGGGGTTCCAAACCAGTTAGATAGATGTGGTCTGAGGGGGACATTCAGGGGGTCCTGTAGTTAGCCATGATGTGATAATGAGTCTTGTTATTAGTAAGATGGATGTGAAGGAGTTCCAGCTTTTTATCTTGTCTAAGTACTCTGGAGTAGATTTTATTTATAAATATGGAGACACTGCTGCCTTTAGTGCTTTCATTTAGTGCAACGGGTCAGAATGTGTGAAAGGTATTGGAATCCTACACTGACGAAGTGATCTCACTGATCTTGAACTAGATCTCTGCAACAATGTATCTATCAATGTTTTCCAGGGTAAGAAGTGTTTGCAGAGAGTAGAGCTTTTTGTTAAAGCTACTAGCATTGAGCAGCAATACCTTTATGTGATCTGGACTCTATTTTGTTATGTTTGAAGCTTTTGAGGTCTGATGTTGCCTAAAAAAGGTACAGTAGGGTGAACAAAGTTTTAACCAATATACAAAAGGGCTCCCTATTGAAATTTTGGCACTTAAAATGCAGAGTGCCGACAAGCTGAAAAAAAAATAAAAATGACGGAAACTATGAGAGAAGAGCAAATCTCAAACATTGCTTTTTTGCACCCCTGGTGTGGGGAGCAAGCCTCCTACACCCCCTGAACTTATATATGCCAACTCTGAGATCACCATACCTAAGAGAAAAGGGAATATTCCAGGAAATGGACATTTTTGACTTAATATATGCAAGCTCATTTTTTTGGCATTCAGTCTCATTGTTTTGGGACTCATTCTAGTGGGTCCTGACAATTCAGATGGTTACTATACAAATGCCTTGGGTGGATAGGTGAAGGCTATCCTTAGCAAAGCAGTTAGGACTGTTTGCAATCTCCTCATGGCTGGTATATATTAGACTCCCTTTGAATGAAACCAGAAGGGAAGCCATTTGAATGTAAGAAGTGTCATCATGGTCAGAGATTAAAAAGTTATAAGAAATGTTATCATGGTCAGACACAGTCAGTGACTGGCTAAATAATTATTTGCATCATATAATATTATTTAGTAAATGTAGTTATTTAAGTTACTATGGCATGGACAATGTTATGATAGCAAAGATATATAACTAACATTCTATATTTTCTTTTTGCTATATATACATTCTCAGTCAAGTGGAAATCTCTTTGCAATTTTCACGAGAATGTTAGTAAAGTTTGATATATCTCAAAATACCCTATATTTGTTTTAATTGTTATTAGTTTTGTTTGTTTCCAAATCTTAGGCCAGCTTATTGTAGCCACATTTAAATAACCCAAGTAATATTTTTCTGTTCTTAAAGTGTTAGATATATTATCTGTGCCTTGATAATTTCACAAGGTTGTCAAATTATTTTTTTCTGAATTTCTAATGTGAACAAATCTCTTTTTTCTTCCTGCTACAAACTCATATTTACCAGTCATTTAATGAGAGTTTTGATACCGTTTGAAGTTATAACTATGCAGGCTCAGCACACATCAAAACATAAGCATTTTCTCATTGCAAGAGTTTTCCTTTCCATTTCATGATAAGTGAAGCATAAAAGCACAACCAGTATAGTGCCTTACTTATCTATAAAGGTTATCCCAAAGGCCTGTTGAAAATGAATCTCTCTTTCAAGGTCAGAGTTTGCAGTAAAAGGATCTGAAGGACATATCTTTTGAATAGTTCCTTGAAAAATGAAATGATAAAATGAAATAGTTTAGCCTTGTTTTTCAGGCAGTTAGGTTAAAATACACAGACTGTGCATTTGGATTATAAATGCATTATAAAGCAACAATTCACTTTAGCTAGTACTATAACAGAGGGGCCAGAAAACCACATGTCCAGCTTAGTTATTTTTGGTGATTTACAGGAAATTATGGTGCTATTATAAAAATAATACACAGAGTGCTTTGTTTAAGTCTGTTCATACAATGACTTTAATAGCAACCCTGAACTGAGTTGCCTTTGTCATTATGCTGGATACCTGCAATGGTATATTTGCCTTGAATGTGTAATGGAAACTATCATTTTGTCCATTATTCACCTTCATAATATAAAATATACCTTATTGCTCACTTAAAGGAAATGTTACAGTATTTTGAAAGACTGAAAGGTGCAAAATCGTAAGATCTTGAAAGCATATCTATGCAAAATACCAATGCTATTTGACATTCAGGGTATTGTATATCTTCAAAACTGAGAAGTTAAAAAAGTGTAAACATGGAAATAGGAGGTGCATATCAATGACTTGTCCTTTCAGCATGTCTAACTTTTGTTATGCATAAGATTTAACAATAAAGACAGACTGCAATATTTGATGGAATGAAAATCTCATTTAAGTTTTGCTTTGTCAGAGTAATTTTCTCATTACAGTAACATATAACAGCAAGAGGCCTTTTTAAGTATCAAAACCTGTTTGGAGAAAATGGCAAACATTAGACTAAGAATAATGTACAAAGTTTGTTTAAAAATGGCAAAAAAATATTACACTGAGAATAAAGCACAAAGTCTGATTAAAAAAAAAAAGAAACCAGAGATGAACAATTATTTCACTTCTCCAAAGAATTCACACAGAACCATCATGCCCCATCTTGAAACAGCCATATTTAGTGCCATTCAGTTTTGCTTTTTGCTGTTAGCTGGATGCATTAGTGTGATTTAGATGCTTCAGCATTTAAAAGGCCACGTTCTCAATGTTTTTATGTAAATATATGTTTTTGGTAATTAAGGTGATCTAAACTATCAGAGTCACTTGGTAGCTCATTGACAGCTACATAAATTCTAACAATATTTCTTTATTGTTGATTTGTGTTAATATGATAAGCTGTTTCTAGAAGACCACAAATTTAATTCTCTGTAGCATAGTTTGGTGTGTTGTTCCTTCTGTCCGCATGGTAGCAATAACAGGATGCAAAAACCTTGTCACTTTACCATCCATTCACAATATACATCTACTGGACAGTTCTCTTTGACTGTATTTAGGGATGAAATGCATTAGTATACAGTCAGATGAATATTCTTTGAGGTTAACAATTGTTTATGAGACTTGTGAATGCAGAGACCAAGAGAAGGACAAGTGTCTCTGTGCAAAAAAGAAAACATTACTTCTTGGATGCTTTCATAGGCATCTTAAGGAGGGTAATCACCTGCACAGCTTTGTATTTCTGCCTTGCTACCAACGTACCTACATCAGGGTTGCCTGCTGTATCACTACTGTGAACTCTTGTCTGAGAAGGTAATATTTTAGTGAAAAGAGCCCCCACTTGATTGCCAGGAATTCTCATTCTCTCTGTAGTGACATACTGGATTTCTACCCTGTTTATCTTATGAGTCAGAAAACATCTAAGGGAGGAAAATGATGGCTGCTATCCTGTAGACACTGCTGCTCCTTAGCTCTGACCTAATTCCAGGGAAAATCTATGCTGATTGGTACTGAGCTCAATCAAATAATACAAATAAGCCTTCCTAATTACTTAAAACATTGAGAACTCACTACATCCTTACCTAGAAATTTGGTCTGTAAACTAAAAAGAAGTTGATTCAGCTGGATTGAATGCATTCCAATCACTGGGACACAGCCATGAGGTATTAATGGCCAGTTACTTAGCACCCAGAAATAACAGAAAGGGCCAAAGACATCAAACGAGGGTGCAGATATGGAAACCCATAACATAAAAGCAGAATTTTCACTGGTTGTTTCTCCAGAAAAAGAAACTATCACCAAAAGTCCCAGAACTGGCAGACAGCAGGACACTTCTAAAATAACCAATAAAGCAAAAGCGGACCAGTCAGCAAACTCTGATGATCTGAAACTAGCTCTGCAACTGATACAACATGTCATACAGGATCTCTCCAAGCAACTCCAGACCTTTGGCGAATATTTTAATCAGATCCTAACAAGAATGGAAAAAACATAGGCAAGGATCTTTGCCAATGAATATAAAACAGACCAGATACAGAAGGAATCCGAAAACAGCACCAAACTTATACAAGAACTGCAAACAAAATTTACTGACCTAGAAGCAAGATCAAGATGAAATAATATTATAATTTTTGGAATTCCTGAAAACCTTCCAAACCCCAATCTTATAAACACGATCGGTCATATCTTAAGCACTTCACTGGACAATGCAGATGATGCTAAACAAATAGTGATTGAAACAGCACATTGGGTGATAATAGTTGCACAAACTACAAGTTGACCAAGACAAGCATATGTGAAACTCTTGAATCATCAGGATGTCTTAAACATTTTATCAGCAGCCAGAAAGAAAAACTCCTTTACTTGGAATGGATGCAAAATCTCTTTCTCATAAGACTTACCAAGCCAGATAAAACAAGCAAGACAAATCCTGTCCCCCTTCTGTGTGTTCCTGATACAAATAAAGATAAAGTTCCTAATGAGATATACAAATACCTTATCCTTCCAGCACAATATACCACCTCAATTGTCAGGGAAGCAAATACCTCCTTCTTAGCTGCTTTTAAAGAACTACCCATCAACATAACTGCTGACTGCTGATGAATGCCAGACACTAGAAGCAACTGACCTGCCTTCTTTTGGTGTTCTGAGCTCTGATATAGAGGTTTGATTCTCAGAAACTATCAGTCTTGGGCTTGTTTAGGGTGGCATTGGCCTCATAAAAACATAGAGGGGCCCATAAATTTGGAAGTATGGGTTTCCACCCAATCTCCTATCTCTTTACAGGTGTGCCAGATATAATCTCCCTTCAGTGCTTTTTCTTCTATGAAACTGTTTCCTGTGTTAACCCTTATATACTCATCTGAAGCTGTAAGATTCCCAGACTTGACTATCAGAAACCCACAACATCTACAACTCAAAACTGAGTACAGTGATGTATGAAAAGAAAAGAGAGGAAAAGATAAAATCGTGAAAAAGGTCTGCACAGTCAAGTCTGATTGTAACTTCATTTGAAATGTTTTGTCTACTATATTGTGAGCCCCATCTAAAATTAGTGACAATTATTAAGCCAAACACTTAAGACTACCCTGGGCTTAAAGCTCCCATTTATTTATACTCAGCAATGCTATTCACTTAACTGTTGGTGCCCGCCTTCATAGATATTGAAGCCATATTCTGACTATGATTCTAAAGTCTGTGTCCTATTAGTTAGGCTAAAGGAACACTGTCACTTTGGGAATTATACTATTGAAATCTATGGCTTCATGAACTTATTACCAGCATTATTCTGTTATTCTAAACATTTGTTCATATAAATTTTGCTGCCTTAAAATTTTTAAAACTTATAAATAATAATATTGCAGTTATAATGTAACTGGTTATCAAAGCTAAATGTATCAGCGCTTAATTTTCAAAGGCTTTTTGATGTCTATAGAATTATTATTTGCTCAACATTTGCTCAACATTATCTTATTTAAAAAAAATGAGATACTCAGTCACTTTAGCAAAGCAAAGATAAATCACCCTTACAACTTATTGTCAAAGAGAAAGGCCAGGGTGCCAAAAGGTTACACTACTAACAGAATTTCAATTAGATTGTTATGATTATCAGTGTTTTTTATTAGATGTTTGCACTCATAATCAATTTTAAGCTAGGAATCTTCTCTATGCTTTTTATTAATGTAGGAATATATTGGTGGTTTAGCATTTCCTCTCTCTAGATAAAATTTGCCCTTTTCTCTTTCTAAGAGCCTACATTCTACAGGGATCTTTATCTATATAATTCTTTCAATAATTCTTCATAATTTCTCCTCCTTCTCTTGCCATCTCAGCTCTGTACTACTCGATTTATTATAAAACAAATTTAATGAGCTGAGAGTAGAGTATTAAGTGTGTCTAGATAAGTTATGCTGTGCTTCTTCTACTTACTGTATGTTTTTATTTTGGGAAAATATACTTTAATAGAAAAATTCAAGGGAGACAACCTGTGTTCAAAATGTTTTGCTGACTGGCTATGTACGTCTCCACATTCTACATTTCCCTTCTCTTTTAGACCTGGTAGGTTAGTGGTTAGGCACGGGTTAGGGACAGGAAGAGATAAGTGCTATTTGCCATCTCATGGGTTATTGGACCCTTCTACTATACATGTAAATTCTAAAGCTAACACAGGTCACTTTATTCTATTTTCTTTTATTCATAATACCATAAGATGTGGATGATTGACTCATGCAATGTAAAGGGGATTCTGATGGTTAAATAATATGCAGGTGATTGACTCATGGAATGTAAAGGGGATCCAGATGGCTAAAAAAAGAAAACTTTTCTTCATCTTTAAATTAAAGGTAAAAATAATATTAGTGCAAGAAGCACATATGCTCACTGACCATTGATCACGTGACATGGGGAAGAAATGGATTAGAACAGTTGTTGCATCTGGTAAAGAATCAAATAGTGTGGGCATAGCTATAATTGAAAAAAAGTTGTTCCAAGACAATATTCTACACTATTACACAGACCTAGAGGGTAGATGGTGCTATATAACTTTCAAATGCCCACATGTAGGCAGATCTATTCTCTTACTCAGCCTATATACCCCCTGCTCTAAACAACAGGATTTAATTAATTGTAGGCGGTGATTGGAATTCCTATCAAGATCCCTAACTAATGTAAGCAGCAAAAAAAAAAAAAAAACACATAAAAGATAAGCGCTTTCAGGCAATTCCTTCATCAGATCAATGAGCAAAGTATGTTTGACTACTTTAAATAACACTCGACAAATCACAGACTCGTAACTGCACCACATCTCTTTCCTCTTTGTCAGAGCTCTTGCTTGTAGTAAGTTAACCATTTCAGTGCTTGCACTTAAATTCTCTCAGAATGGGTTTTAAGGGAAGATATCCATTCAAACCCGGGGGTTTATCAGTTTGTAAATCTGCTATCCAATGGGCTTCTGACACTTCTGTTCGATTGAGTATATCACCCCGTTTTATTTGGTTTACATGACTGCAATACCATAAAAGTAAAATTGTATTCAGGTTTATTTAACTTGTGCTGGTATAAAGCACTGGTATTTTTACCAAGTCTGATATCACTTAGGTGCTGCAGTACTTTTAAACATACTTTGTTCATTGATCTGATGAAGGAATTGTCCGAAAGCGCTTATCTTTTATATCTTATAAATAAATTTATGGTTTTAGCTGTCTTGGACCTTTTTATTTATTTTTTTGCTACTTACATTTGTGACTTGTTTAAACCAAGGTGGACTTTTATCCTTTGTTATCTGGGTTTTCTCCAAGATCCCTTACTAGATAGATCAAATTTAAACAAGTCATATAATATTCATGCCACCACAACAACAGTAGAGGTAAAAAGAATGACTTTGTATTATTTGACCCATATATTTTTCAAAAGGAAAAAATAACCAAAAGATAAATTTACCCTTTACTCACACTGTCATAAAGTATGGTCTAGAACTGATTTTTTTCTTAATTTCCAAATTCCTGCTAAACCTTGATATAAATTTCTAAATTGAGCCCAGGTTTTTTTTGTGATCATTCAAAAATCACACTTTCTATAACCTGTCTTACAAAACCATTTTTTGGGGTATGGGTTACAATTGGACTTTCAGTCCCAATCTACTAGTAAAAGAGGTCAAAATGATTCTGGAAGCTCTCTTAAAGGAAATGCCCAATTCCCAACTTCCCCTTGATATTGAATGGGACTCTACTAAAGCCCAAATATGAGAGTTCCTTACTAATAAAGCAACTTATTACAAAAAATACACAAAGTCAAAGAAAGTTCAATAAAGAATAGGATCATCAGACTAGAAGGAGAACTACAAAGAAATTTTAGTCAAGAGTCTGAAAGTCAACTAAATCTTCTCCAGAAAGATCTGTATTTATTGAATGCAAGACAACTGGCGTTTTATTAAACCAAGATCCTGCTTAATTACTTGGAATGGTAAAGCAATCCCTTCTAAGCTCCTTGCAAGATTAATAAGCCAAAAGAAGTCTACTCCAACCATCTCCAAGATAATATATTAAGGTAGGACATACTTTTCCAACAATGATATTGTACAGTTTTTTGAAAAGTTCTGCTTGCAGAAATATGGGGTCCAAACTCCTTTAGTATCAGAATAGGAGAAAATCCAATTCTTGGACCAATTAAATTTTCCTAAGATCAAACAATCCCATGAAGAATGCATTTCACCTCTTATTACCCAATAAGCGATAATAACCATAATTAACAACCTCAAAGCTAATAAGGCACCAGGCCCAAATAGTTTTACTGTGGAGTTTTACAAGACCATCTGTCTGAACATATCCAAAGTACTATTATATTTTTTAACTACATTTTTGATAATACCATAATTGATGTTCACTTTAACTCCTCTAAAACCATACTCATCCTTAAAGAAAATGCTCTTCCCAAAAGACACAAGAGCTATAAGCCCATCTCCCTGATTAACTTGGACGTTAAAATTTTCACCACAATATTGGCTAACAGACTAAAACCTATTATCTCCCACATTGTATCACATGGTCAATCAGGATTTATTTAATACAGACAAACCTGTGACAACACGCTCACACTGGATGCCATGATAAAGCTTTTTAACCTAAACCACATTCCCATATTTGCATTCATAGCTGATGCCTCCAAAGCCTTTGACAGACTCAGTTTAGACTTTCTGCTCTTATGCTACAGTATTTCAGACTACCTATAAGCTTTGTTCAAACAGTCAAAGCACTCTATACTAATGCCTATACCTTGTTGTACATGAACAGGACTACCTCCAATAAGATTAACATTAAAAATGGAGCGCATTAAGGATGCCCTCTTTCCCCATACCTTTTCAACCTATACATCAAACCTTTGTTCCTACATATTAGTTGGAAAACATTCCATTACATACGAATACTTTATAATACTAGGATTGTTCTCTCAGCATTTGCAGATGACTTAAACCTCTACTTTACTCTGCCAAGATTTGACATACTGAAAATTCTGAATTCAGTTAATACTGTCTCGAAACTTTCCAACTTTAAACTAAATCTTGAAAAATCTGCAATTTTCCCAATTACCTCATCTTACCTATTTTTTTATACTCCTAGCCAACTGAAATCAAAGTAAGACACTCCTTGAAATACTTAGGAATCTCCTTTCAGCAAGACCCTAAGACGTTTTTTTTTCAAAATAATATCACAAGTCTGTGGTCAACCTTACAGCAAGATTGCAACAGATAGAACACGCTTCAGCTACCCTTCCTGTCCAAAGTGGTGACTGTCAAGATGAACATATTAACAAGGCTACTATATAGCTTCATAACTTCCCAGATGATAGTACATAGCAATTTTTAAAAGACTGTAATCTGTCTAAATTCATATGGTCTCCTAAATCAGTTAGAATTTCTTACCAAAGGTTGATATGCCCTAAAGATAAAGGGTGTTTAAAACTTCCTGATTTCAGACTATACTATGATATAATTAATAGTAGCAGATTAATATTGATAGCAGTATATAACCCAAATAAGAAAGCATGGTCCCCTTACTGGATAGAACAATACTATAAATAAGTCAGGTCTCTTAATTTTAACCCCAAATCCCTCCACTTCCTGAATAAATTGAGCTTGAAAAAATCAAAAGTGCACATTTCCCTTAAAAGCAGTATAATTAACTTACAAAATCTAACTGAATCCTTGAACTTATCTAATGCCTTCATTACCGTACAGCCACTACACCATGACCCAAATTTAAAACTTAACAAGTCAATGCTAAACTTAAATAACTTCCCTCTTTTAAAAGAGTGCAGTGTACTCGATCTCTACCCTTTCTGGGATCAATCCATCTCAGAGTTGAGAGCTTCACTAAATCTTCCTAAGAGTTATAACATCATCTTAAGACAAGTTAGAGAATTGTGTTCCAAAATTTTATCCAATCCCAGTGCAGATGATAACAACATAAATACTTACAAAACTCTCTGGGCCTTATTCTCAATAAAGAAGAAAATGATCTCAAACATGTATAAACTAATTGTTGCTCTTAGATCCCAAATAAAATCCTGCTTTCAAAGTACTGGACCAACTTAAATTCAGCAATCTCAAACAACCATATCATCCATTCAATCCAATTAACCTCTAAAGCAATACCCTTTAAAAAACTCAGCTACACCAACTTTATAATTATTAATAATGCATACATCACCCCACCACTAAAAATAAATGTAACCCCTCATTCTTCTCTTTCTGTACTTTGTGAATTTTAAAGAGCTGATCTTCTCCACATTTTTTGGAGTTGCAAGTGCTCCTATAAACTCCGGTGTTATCTGAGAGTTAAACTCTAAAAGATGGGTTATGAGAAATCTCCCCTCTCTTCGGAATTTACTATGTTACACATAACTTAGCTTGGTTTGACAAAGTTACAAACTCGCATTTTAATTACATTATTTACTCTAATTAAACTGTACATTACATTAAACTGGAAAGACAGATCCTTGCTCACTTAAAGAGGATTTAAACAGATTGCAATTAAATACCTGTCAGTCCACAAGCTTCTAATGACTAATCATAAAGCTTATTCACACTTCATTGAACATTGGAATATATTATTTGACCTCATTTTGCAATAACCATCTTGCATGTGTTGTTCTCAGCTGAGAGATAACTTAAAGACCTTGGGTCACTTTACCCACTCCCTCCTCTTTCTCCATCTTCATCTTTTCTGGGAGGTCCATAACTATTAACCTATCTTTTATCACTTTATACAAACTCTATTATTAGTTATACTCAGGTATTTACTCTTTCTTTTAAGACAACTAGTACTTTTGCATATAGTTTTGTAAATACTTTATTGGCATTTAACTCTTTGATTTTATACTTAATGCTCTTCCCAAATAATGTTGCTATGTTTCCGTGTCAGCAACTGTTGTATTAGATATTGTCTTTGTATCAACTATTAAAATTTAATAACGATTATGGAAAAAAAGAAAACATGTAGGGTGTTCCACTACATCAGAAGCCTGTATGATCACCACCCCTATGCCAATGTATGATGCATCAAAATAATCAATAAAGGGTCTGCTATAATCCAGATATACTAAGACACGCTCTGTCCAGAGTTTTTCTAAACAATCCTATCTTGGTTTGTGATTTATTGATCTTTATTGTTAAAAACAAGTGCAACTGTGAGAGATAGTGAACAGAAACTGCTGGGTGTGACATAAAGGAATTAGAGCTTTTGTCTGACTTTCAGAACTTGCAACGGTCAGAAAAACAGTTTTGCTGTACTTTAGAATTTAATTGTAAATTACTTGTGTGATTTTTCCTCATATAATTTGATTTAAGCTCTCTTTAAATTCTGTGGTTACTAATTTTGATTATTCTTTTCTTTTATATTTTTTATTTGTTTGAAGATGAATATGAATTCCTAATGAGTATGCCATTAATCATTTGTTAAAGCACACATACCCTGTACAGTGTAACATATGCTATGCATATTTAAAGGTAACAGCTAATAACACTGGTGATCTGTGTTCCTCATGTATAAAGTTGGATGATTTGCTTACCATTGTTAGAAGTCAATTTAGACTTACTAATGATGATTGCACTTGTGCAACTGGCGCAACTTGGAAAACTGTTGTTACACATATTATTGACTTGTGAGATAAATAATATTAGACAAAGAGCAAATAGAACACATTTAGGAAATGATGTGTCTTTTGTCTGTAAAGATCATTCATCCCCTATGAAACAAGATTATGCCCCAACAACGTTGGTGATCTGGATGCAAGTATTCAGCAATCTGCGAATTCAGAGTGTTTAAAAGGAAACAAAAAAGAAAGGAAGAAGTTCACAATGAATAACAAGGAAGAAAAAGAAACTGATAAATGACTGTAAAGAGAATGCATACATAAAAGGACTCTACACACACACAGATTACAGGGAATGATAAAATGTTCTATTGGAAAACCTTCGGTCTACAGAAAAAGGCATCATTTTTCCAAAAAAAAGATGGTAGAAAAAAAGAGGCAAAGGGCAGGTGAAAAGGAAGACATCAAAATTGAATGGAAAAGGCTTGAAGAACATTACTGTTTAATAAAAATGAAGAGAAAGACAAATGCTGATGACATGCCTAAAGCTGTGGATATACAAAGCCAGCTGGATAAGAACTGTATGCTTGCAAATTTAATACACAATGAAAACACTGGGATTAATAAGACTAATGGTGATAAAGATCATTCCCTTGTAACAATTGATAGAACATATATTACTGTATAAGAAGTTTAAGATTCTTCAGATCTAGTCAGAAAATATATTTTTGTAATTGAAGATTCAGTTATTAGATGAAGTGATACATTTGCAGAGAAGATAATGAATATTGAATAGTGTTATGCTTGCCAGGAGCAAAAATAGAAGATGTGAGACAAGCCTTAGAATGCCTTAATGCAAGGAAGTACAGATCTGTTTTTATTCATGTCAGTACAAATAATCTCATCCACAAGGGCTCTCTGACTTTAAGTTGGGAACTTACAGCCCTCTAAGATAGTAGCGCTTGTACTGGTGTTAGGACATATTTTTCACAAATCCCATGCAAAAAGGATAGTCAGGTCACCGTGAATGAAAATATTTTTTTGGGTGAATACCTACATGGAAAAAATGTTGCATTTTAAAAATTAGAAATGTGTAGAGCATCCTAACCTGGTTTTCAGACAGGTTGGAGTACATTTGTCAAGATCATGAAAGATCATTTTTTGCAGAAGATATTCTTCAATAGTTGACAGGTCGAAAATTGAACAGTTCACAGATAGCAACATTTGATGCATCTCTGATAGTTGTTAATCCTAACAGTATTAATAATACATTTTTATTGGAATATTTGGCATAGTTCCACAAGATTGATGTTATTATTGTTTGTGAAACATAGTTAAAGAACAGTGACTGGAAACCAGTTCTGTCAAGGTATAAATGTTTTTACTGTAACAGACGTTCTAACAAAAAAATCAGGCGGAGGTGTTATGATAGGGATTAAAGATAGTTATGAGTCCTGTGATTATTGCATGTTCAGTGATAACACCAGTAGTATAGATTGTGCAGCTGTGACAATAAAGACAGCCGTGGAATGTGCAACAATTGTTGGAGTGTATATATCACCAAAGTCAAGTGCTGCTGACTTAAAGGACTTCATGCTAGGGACTTAAATTTGCCAGAAACAGACTGCAATAATATTGATTCAATTACATTAGTAAGGAAATTATTCACAGCGTATGTTCAAGAACAACAATTGCTTCAGATTGTAAAAAGCCTACCAGGGAACAGAACATACTAGACATTATTTGTGTTTCTAAAGAAATTACTGTTAACTTCAAGTCAAGTTTGGCCAACATTGATGTGCAGTGATCATGGCGTTATAAAGGTTACGTTGTTGCTAGACAATTCTGCCAAACTGAAATCTAAACCAATGCACAGAAGGTTAATTACAGATTATATGCAAGCAAAACAATCACTATGTAAAACTAACTAGAGTGATGTTTTCAGTAGAAAACTTCATATGGAATGTTGAAAGCTTTGAAAGAGAAATTGAGTGCAAAAAATAAAAAAAAATGTTTAACATCAGGATCTAGGCATACAGCATCAGGGGACTTTATTTCCATAAGAACATGATACCTCATTCAGGTGAGAGGCAAAAAAATAAAAGAAATGGAAAAGAGGTCGCACTACAGCTTTGAAAATCAAAATAAACAAGCTGGACAAACAAAATAAACATAGTGTGAGACAAGATCAAGAAAATTTTGAAGAAAGTTTATATAAAGATCTTGAGCATGATAGGAAACCCTTTTATAGATACACAAGATGTGGAAGGTGTAAAGACATACAAAATTGCTAAAGTGTGTGTAGATTCTAAAATGTATTCTCTGACAACCAATTATAGATATATTTGCAAAATCTTATGCAAGACAGTTTGACTCCACAAAAGGGGCAATAAGTTGTCTTAGTGACATCCAGGTAACCCATCATACTGGAATAAAATTAGATTATATTGAAAAAGAACTGTGTAAACTGGATCCAAACAAAGCACAGAGAGAAGATGGAATTAGTAATAATGACCTAAGAACACTTCAGCAAGAACTTACGGTACCATTATAGTTATTATTTACTAGGGCATATAAATATGGGGAGATTCCTCAAGATTGGAGACATGCACTTATTAAAGCTGTCTTTAAGTGAAAAGGGAGTAAGACAAACCCAGAGTCATACAGACCCTTAAGTCTACTTTCATGTTGTGGAAAAATAATGGGGAAGGTAATTTTGACTAAGTTATTGCCCAAATTGGATAGGCTGGGACTTGAAACCTTATATCAGCATGTATATGTTGAAAGTAGCTCTATTACCATCTATAACATGCTGTTCTATAACAATATAACAACAACTATGAATGAAAAATTGTACTTTGATATAATTTATAGAGATATAACTTCAGCATTTGACAGAGTCATATACAAAACACTGATCAATAAATTAGAACAACTAGGTATCAATGTACTCTTGATAAGATGGATAGCTGCATGGCTTACAAATAGGAAATGGCAAGTATCATACAGCAATTGGACAGGTGATGTTCTTGGTTACAGTCAGGGTGTTCCACAGGGCTCGGTCCTAGGCCCTTACTTGTTTAGATTGTATCTTCCAGATCTAACTTTTTCATCTAAGGTGTTCTATAGTCTATATGCAGATGACCTGAAATTGGGTAAACTGCAAAAGAACTTGACTAATTGATGATTTGGGCACAGGAGAATAATATGTTGATAAAAACATCAAAAACTAATTATATGAGATTTGGAGACATAAATTAAAAGGTGACTATTTAATGCGGCACACAGTGATTAAAACTGCAGATTCATTTAAAGACCTGGGTATATGGGTAGATCCAGCTCTGAGTTTTTGGAATCATACCAACCAATTGGTTAATGATAGTTATAGAACTATAAGTTGTATAAAAAGATTTATGAAGTCTAGCAAATCAGAAGTGATGAACTCATTGTTTGTTAGTTACATTATACCCAAACAATGAATAACAATAGGCAAACCTTATAAGAAAACAAGCATGTGCAAACTGGAAAGAATACAGCGGAAATATTCCAAGGGTATCCATGGATGTGAAAATTTAAGTTATGAAAAACTTAAATATCTGAACTTGTACAGTGTCTCTTATAGATATCTTAGAGGAGATCTTATTCAGGTATGTAGGGTATTTAGAGACAACTACAGCTACCTCTGGGAATGTTTGGAGTTATCAAAAAGTACTAAAAGATCATCAAATGGCCTATGTAAAAGATTCTATATGACTGAAAAGTGTACTTATTGGTTCTCTGAGAGAGCAGCGGATGCATGGAAGAGATTACCAATTTACATTAAAGCAAGTACTAGTTTAGATTATTTTAAAGAACAGCCTGGACACTTAATATGGGAGCAAGTGTTTTAGTATATCAGCAGGCAAGAAGAGTATTAATGCCTGTGCTTGAAATATTTGTATGTATGTGTGTATGTATGCTCTGAAAACAATTTTTCCATTAACTACTTGAAATCATTATCTGCCTCAGGAGTCTACTTTACTTTTAAGAAGCAAATTCCCTTTTGACAGTTATTTAAGAATGCATTCTATTGGCACCAAATGAGGTACAACATTTTTGATAGTACCCAGCTAAACCCAAGAGTGCTCTCAGTTGCTTAATAGTGCTTAGAACTGGCCAGTTGTTTACCACTTATATATTTTTTCCTGAGGTCTAACAATTTGTCTTATTTCATATCCTAAATATTTTACCTCTATCATGTCTATCTTTCTTTTGCTGACATTAACAGTTACCCTGGCTTGTCTCAGGGAGTCTGGTACAGCTTGTACCTTAGCTGGATGGGAGTTCTAATCTTTAAAGTGTTTTATGACATCAGCAATATATTGGACTAGAGGTTGAAGGACTCTGCTCTTTAATCTTTGAAAGGTTTCAAGGGCACACGGTTGCCAAAAATGACAGACAGTATAAGGTCTCTAGTGTTGAAAAGGCTAATGTTTTTTTTACTTCAGGTATTAGGGGGATCTGCCAAAATCCCTTTGATAAGAATAATGTGGTCAAGAATGTTGTCTTCCTCAGCTTTTCTGGTAGTTCATCAAATCCTAAGCGTTGTACGGCTGTCACGTTTTGAAATGGTATCCAGCTTCCAACAGTGTTGTTCTGAAAGTATCAAGGTCCATTCAAATAGCCGAAAAAAAGAAATGATGTAAACTCAAGGGTTAGACAGACTGGAAAGAGAGAAGACCAGAAGAGATGTACCTAATCATGGTATGGACTGCACCTTAGCTAAATGGGAATCACAGCTCTAGATGTACATTATGTGCTTCATCTCACATAGCTTTTCTCTGTGACTCTGGAATTTTGTAAATGTTTCCGTTAACTTTTTCCCCTCAGGAATAGTCTGAATATGGACAGAAAAACAAAAGCAAGTGGCGCAAAAAAAGCAAGAACCAGAACTGAACACCACAGTCCACAAGTGCAAATAAATCCAGCCCTTGGAGTACGAAAAAAGTAGTTTATTCAATGATCCACAGCAAAACACAGCAATAAAACGATCCACAGTAGTGCACAACAATATAACGCTCCCAAAACGTTTTCGTCTTCAACTTTATCAATATACACACAACTGAATGCTAAACCTATTTATATACCCCAGTTTCCCTCCAAATGCATTAATTATTCAATAAAACCATTAAATGATTTAATTAGCATAAAAAATTCAGTGGAAAGCAAGTAAATATAGAATAATTGTTAAAATGATAAATAAATCATGTTTTGTATCTGTGCAGTTTAAATTAAATACTAGTATTAAAAAATATAATAGAAGAACAATTCCTTGAACATTTTAGTGCAATAAAACAAGCTATAAAAATGTAAATATGAGGAGAAAACACATTTAAGTTGATAGCACCATCTGGTGGCTGAATGGAAACAGACAAATACATAAAAACTTGTGTATTTTAAATAATTTAAAATGTGTAGTACTCAGATATAAAAGAATATACAATAAAATAAGTTAAAAATGAATAAAAATTACTTAATTTCATTAAATACTGTAAAGAGGAGAATAAACCTTTAATAAAACACTGTGGGTTGTTGCCTATAGTTTCACAGCCCTTAATTTTAATACAGGTGTGATAGAAAGCATTTCATTAAGCCCAGGACTTTTTCCTGCTTCCAAAACCACCTGCCAGTATAGTTCTCTATACTCAATCTGGGTTTCCCACATACCACCTCTTGGGTTGACAGGTACCACATCTAAAACAAAGAATTCAAAATTTTGGGAACCACATTTTAATGAGTGTTTATATAGTGCATTAGTATCTTTTTTAACCTTCATATCATATAGGTGTTCATATATTCTTTGTTTAAGTTTCCTCTCGCTTTTACCTATATAAAATGACTCACATTTTGTGCAAATTGCAATATAGATAATACCTTTAGTTTCACAGTTTGCAAACATGTCCAAAAACAATTTCTTTTTTCTAGCTTGCAAAATTATGTGGTTACTACAAATTAAGTATGTACAATACTTGCACCTACCACATCTAAATAAACCTTTCTTTGTGGTTCTGTTCAATAAATTGTCATCTTTGGTTCTAAACCTGTTCTCTACAATATTTTTAATTGTTTTACCCTTTCTGTATGTACAGGTGAGTTCTTTGTCGAAAATACCTTCCAAGTTGGAAATCTTGGAAAAGTTCTTCCATTCCCTTAAAAACATCTTCCTAATCAAATTTGAATTCCCATCAAAAGTTGTTATTAAACCTGGGTCATATTCTCCATTGACAGTGTTTGTTGTGTTTTCATTGTTTATAGTGTCAGGTTTGCCTAAAATAGGTGCAAACCTGTCTTTTCTTCTTTCTCTTACTTCTTTTAAAACTGAATTAAAAAGGTTGGGTGGATATCCCCTGTTATGAAAGAGATCCCTCAAATATTCGACTTCTTCAGAAAATGCTAAATCATCAGAAGTCATCCTACTTGCACATACCAGTTGTCCTTTTACCACCCCCTTCTTTTGATGGAAGGGGTGGCAACTGGAAAAGTGCAAGTAGGAATTGGAGAATGTCTCCTTCCTATAAATTCTAGAGGTAAAGTTACCATTGTTGTTACTGATTTTTACATCCAAAAAATGAAGTTCTTTTTCATTGTAATCAGCTGTAAATCTCAAAAAACTAGAGGTGTGGTTGAGATATTGTTTGAAATTATCAAAACTTTCTGCATTACCATTCCAGATAAAACATAAATCATCTAAAAATCTGGAGTATAATACACAATTTCCAAAATAAGATGAAGTTTGTAGAAATTTCTTTTCCCAATAAGCCATAATTGTGTCTGCATATATATTGTGGCACAGTGGGCTCCCATAGCCACACCTCTAACCTGCCTAAAATATTCACCCTGAAAGTAAATAAAATTATTTTTTAAAATGATTTCCATAAATGTTAAAACATTTCTAAATTCATTGTGGGTTAATTTCCTACTTTGCACTAACATTTCTTCAAACCATAACATGCCTGTGTCGTGTGGGATGCTTGTGAAAAGATCTATAACGTCCATTGTACCAAATGTTACATTGTCTGAATATAAGTCTTTTTTCAAGCTTCTTAAAAAGTCCCAGGAGTCTTTCAAAATGTTAGTGTTAGATTCCAAAATGTTTTTAGCCTTTAAATCAACATATTTCGCTAATGGTGCTGTGACTGAACCATCAGCAGAAACAATCGGTCTTAAAGGGGGGTCTAAACTATTTCTATGCACTTTCGGAATGCCAAAAATGTATGGGACCTTGGGTTTTTCTACTAGTAGATACTGATAAGTGTCTTTGTTTATGGAGCCTTCTAACAACATGTCATATAACATAGTATGAATCTTCTTGTAGGCTATGTTAATTTCGTTAATGGAGGCTCTAGTGTATTTGTCAGTGTCATTAAGTATCTCCATCATTTTTCCTTCATAAGCTATAGTGTCCATTAGCACTATGCCCCCACCTTTGTCTGGTTTCATGACTCTTAAACTTTTGTTGTTACAGACTTCTTTTAAAACAATATTCTCAGCTTGTGTTAAGTTAGAGTGTGTTTTTTGGTGAAGTAAACCCATTCTAATTTCATTTTCCACTTTAAATTCAAAATTTCTCAATTGTGGGTGAATGGGTGGGTTAAACACGTTTTTCCTTTTTAAACATCCTTGAACACAACCTGTGCTTTTATCTTTAAACAGTAACTCAAAGTTCTTCTTCCTAATAAAAAGTTTAATGTCAATTAAGAGTCTGAAAATGTCAGTTCCTTTTTTAGGAATGAAAGTGAACCCTTTTGAAAACAACTGAAACCATGCTGTATCTAACTGAATACTAGTGTAATTAAAAATGTTAAAATCAGCAAATGACCATTTGTTTAAATCCTGAACAATGTTAGATGGTAACTCATTTTTGTCTATCTCCAATTGTGTTCTTTCCGTGGGGGTGACTGCCACCCTCTGCCGCTGTAGTTTTTTGAGTTATATATAACTCTTTCCTTCTCCATTAACCTTTCTGACCTTCTAAGAACAGGAAACTCTTCATCTGAAAAGTGCTGACCTGCATTGTCATTGTCATTTATGTAATTTACTTCTTCTGTTTGCTTTTTCCTCCAGTTAACAAAATCTTTTTTATATACATACTTGGGTTTAGGATATTGCACATTGTCCTTATATTCATTCACATCTCTGTTAATTTTGCCCAACTTTCTAGCATGCACATCTTTACATTTTAATTCTAAATCCTTTAAAAGTTCATGATATTTCTCTCTTTCACTTTCCACTGTATACATTAAATCCCCTAAAACAGCTTTATTAATATTGTCAATATCTGTTTGCAATTTTTCCATTTCATTTTCATTGTTTTTTATGATTGCTTTCATTATACCGAAACCACAATTGTCAAATACAGTAATTAATTCCTCATGGAAGGCCGTGCCTTCTAAGACATTGTTGGGGTATTTCCATACCCTAAGTCCTTTAGGCACAATATTGATAGTTAAACAGTGTTTAAGATAACAATTATCCATGTCCAAAAGTTTGTATTTATACAGATAAAAGTCCAAGTCTTCTAGCATTGCATTATAACTTTTGTTGTTGAGCGCTTGAACCACTGGTTGCTTGAAATCATATTTTTTGTTTAAAATGCGTGTAACTAGTTTATCAGTACCTGAAGTGCTATTAGCGCTAGTTGGTGACCTCCTAGAGCGAGTGCTTTCTATCACACCTGTATTAAAATTAAGGGCTGCGAAACTATAGGCAACAACCCACAGTGTTTTATTAAAGGTTTATTCTCCTCTTTACAGTATTTAATGAAATTAAGTAATTTTTATTCATTTTTAACTTATTTTATTGTATATTCTTTTATATCTGAGTACTACACATTTTAAATTATTTAAAATACACAAGTTTTTATGTATTTGTCTGTTTCCATTCAGCCACCAGATGGTGCTATCAACTTAAATGTGTTTTCTCCTCATATTTACATTTTTATAGCTTGTTTTATTGCACTAAAATGTTCAAGGAATTATTCTTCTATTATATTTTTTAATACTAGTATTTAATTTAAACTGCACAGATACAAAACATGATTTATTTATCATTTTAACAATTATTCTATATTTACTCGTTTTCCACTGATTTTTTTATGCTAATTAAATCATTTAATGGTTTTATTGAATAATTAATGCATTTGGAGGGAAACTGGGGTATATAAATAGGTTTAGCATTCAGTTGTGTGTATATTGATAAAGTTGAAGACGAAAACGTTTTGGGAACGTTATATTGTTGTGCATTACTGTGGATCATTTTATTGCTGTGTTTTGCTGTGGATCGTTGAATAAACTACTTTTTTCGTACTCCAAGGGCTGGATTTATTTGCGCTTGTGGACTGTGGTGTTCAGTTCTAGTCTGAATATGGAGTTAATTCAGGTTTGTTCCATCAGGTAGGTCTGAAAACACTCCCTTGTAATAGAAATTCTATTATCTCTTGTTTATGCAGCTTTGATAGTGTATCATTTAGCTACATTACAGATATACAGATCAGTTTGCACCTCTTTCCATAGATTCACAATGTTGATATGCTATGTCCTTATTTTAACATTCTTTTACAGTTAGATTCTCAGGTGCCACACTCTGCTAAACTGGACTCTGCCTTTAAAGGCAGATAAGAGTTTTAGTAAAAGGAAAATAAGAACTTAGATATACCTCTTAAGTCTTTGCAAATAAATAATCCAAAAGTCTTTGGTGAACAATGGCCTACTTGCATGCTTGTAAAGGGTGGAGATAATTTTTAAGTGTATCTATTTAAAGATGCATATATATTTTGATTCATGTGATTACTTGTCTTGTATAGATCTTGTTTTCTTATGAAAAGGACAAAATTCATTAATGCCTCCTTGACCACAGTGGTATGGCACCTTAATGGTAACTAGCTATGCATACATGTTAATGGACTTTTTATTCTTACTGTCCATCTCATAGTGTATTTTCAAAGGTTTGCTCCCGACTCCACATCTGCAATAATTTTTCAGTGCAATTATAAAACTCTCATTATATATGTCTGGAATCACCTGAGGATTGTCAATCCATGATACCTTGGATTTGTGGCATCCAATTATTTTGCATTTCTTTCCTTCAAAGTCCATGAGATCAAGCACATAAATTCAAAGTTCCCAGAATATGTCTTGTCAAGAATAATCCTTTGACTGTATTTTGGCAGGTTGGTTGGTGGATTGGTTGGTAAACGGGAGTTATATTTGCCCATTTTGTGTCATTTAAAATCTTTCCTTCCTCCCATGATTGGCTAAATATGCAGCTAGTGATGTTATGAGTTCAGTAAATGCTCTGAGAATTCTGAAATGATTCCATTCTAGCCTCATCAGCGAAACCATCTGGTCACATGTGATTCCCCTGCAAAGAACCATTTTAACTCAGATAAGCACACTATGGAAGTTTATCCTTTAGTTTCCATTCACATATTGCTCCTTTAACTAATTCCCAAAACTGATATTATTCCAACAGTTGTCTCAGATGCTGCCCTCATTCCCCAGAAGGAAAGCACCTCTACCTCTGTCTGTATCTTTGTTAGAGAATATTCAGTGTATAGCATTAGTGGTAGATGGCAAACATAGAAAGTAGATGTCTTAGCATCTCTAGTAGTTAGTACTCACTTCCTCTACTCATCCACATTTTAGGATACTGGAAATGGATATCAGTCCCATATCACCCTTCTGGTTGCTGATCAATGGGACCTCACTGGATATTCACCATGGCTTCTGCCCTGTGCTTGTTGCAGTTGTAGTGCTAGTAAAACATTCTGATCAAGTCTACATCTTTCTATAGGGAGATTGTTGCTAAAAATGAACTATACAGTGGATATAATCAAATATAACATTTTAATAGATAAACTCCAGCCCCTTTGCCTAAATCCTCACCCCCTGGCAATTTTAATAACCAGTATCAGGAGCTATTAAAGATGTAGGCTCCAGAGTGTAAAATGGGAGTATACTATATCACTAAACAAAGGCAGGAGCCAATCTGGAAAATGACTTCTTTAGTAGCTCTGAAACAAGCTTTAGTGTCTGTAACTTACATCTGATGCCCCAAATAGGAAAAAAAAAAAAAAAAAAAAAAACAAGATGATCTTACATCTTCAACCAGGTCCCATACCTCCTTTCTATCTCTTCAGTAACTGGGCATCAAAATAAAGCTATATCAGAAATAAAGTAACTTAGGATATGGCGATCCTAAAGAAATATCCCTGAAATAACGCATCAATAACATAACCCCCTAATTCATTCCAGAATAAGTGTTCTGCGTAGAATTTTAAGTTTGTTTATACCAACACAATTCAAGGCAGAGAACTGCAGGGAGCATTAAACACTCATATTAAATAGTGATGCTACCAACGATGTCTTCCGACCCTAAACAGTAGGCTTAGTAACATTGCCGTTAGGCAGAGCTCTTTGACCTAAAGACCTCTGTAGGCCTGTATTTTCTGTGAAGCATGTAATAGTTTATTTTTGAAACAAAAAGCTGTGAGGTAACCATCCTTCATTCCCTTTCTTTAACAACATAAAGCTGCATTTGAAACATCCGTTAAACAGAGACTTGTCACGGCCACATGAAATGTCTTCAATGAGAGAGACTACTACAAGAAAAAAAAAGACAATAGGGTTCAAAGCAGTAATAATAATGCAGCCATAGGTGAGAGGCTTCCAGACTCCCAGAAACTCTGAGGTTCTATATCATCTGTTGAGGTTATTTTTGAAAGAAAAGGACTGGTGAATGATCTTTGTATCACTTACTATCAAATATATAATGGCAAACATAATAAAAGCTAATAAAAAATGGAATTCTAGCTGCAGCAGGTCTAATTTCTATAAATATTTGCAACACAGAAGAGATATAGCCCGGAAATGGCTAAAATAAATTACAATATATTCCCTGGATTTTGAACATAGGCTATCAGTTCAGCACTCTTTCGTTCTCAGGCAATGTACTAAACTGATTACCTATTTATACAAAAAAATTGCAATCATCTTTCATTGTGCTTGGTAAAATAATCTATGACTTATCCATACCACTTGGAGTGTTTTTCAATGATTTTTTTAGACATTCTTCAAGAGAAGGATTTATAGGGTTATAGTGATATTCCCTATCCAAGGTATTTTCTTAGATTTTGTCAATTTCTGACATGAGAAACTTCATCCAAAAGGAGCAGGGTTGTCAGGATTGATGCTGCTCTAAGATATGAATGGCCTCTGGCTACTTTGAAGATGCAATGCCCCATATGAATTCAATCTTTTTAAAACAGCTTTCTATATAGATTTAAATGACACAAGAATTTGACTTGGAAAAGTGGCGAAGAAAAGATTTTTAAAAATGTTGATGTTTTAGAGATTCAAAACATTTCTTGGCCAACATAGATATGCTATCAAATGCAGCAGACAACAACTACAATTAATTTGAGTCTTTACAATATGACTTAAGGCAATTTCTCCTTACAAAGCTGTGTCCTCCTGTGGCTTAAAGTTTCATAGCTTCGACTTTTCAGATGTGTTATTTTTGTCAAGATTCGTGGAGATTGTGTATGAGCATTTTTAGTTAATGGATACAGAAATCGACACATTATTTTCTGGTGCAGTTTGTAACACATAATAACAGTCACATCAAGAACAATTTATGTGTAAAAAGAATTGAAAGTCTGCAGATGTTAAAGCTGTTTAATGATGAAAGTAAGAGCTTTTTTCTCCCATTTACCTAGCTAGGCATCTATCTATGTATAATCTATCTATCTATTTTGTAGCCATGACCAGGATATACAGCAAGATTTGCAACACATTTTCGATTATACTATGTAGTCATGAGCATACAGCCCAGGTTTCCATCATTTAGTGAACTTGTTACAGTCAGAAATAAAAAAGCATACCACAGTAGCATTCATAATGACGGTGTAGCAGCAGTCTGTACAAAATAATTTATAGCCATAAGAAACAGCTCATAAGATCAATGCGAACATATATAAATTTTACCTTCAGATTTGAAACTTTCAATCATATGTTGTCTTATTGTATAAAATGTAATGACTGTACAAGAAGTAAAACTGGTATTCCCGATTTTCAAGTTTATACACATATTGTAGTATTACATCAGTTGAATTCATAATTAGTATTCTAGCAACAGAGCTATATTGTTTCTTCCCATATAACAAGTTTCAATACGATATTAGTTTGTAACGGTGGTTGAACAAAAAATTGCAAGACGTTATTTCTATTCAACCCTGTTTTTGGCCTTTTTGATATGCAGTAGGTCAATAAGAATGTCATAGTTTTGCATGTAATTTGGACAGACTGCTTGCCCACAGATGTGAATGCTTTATCCCCTAGTTATTTTATATTTGTTCTTGGCATGGAGAAGTCAGCAGATCCATTTTTGGATGCTGTAAATCAGTAGTGCTAATCTCTTAAGTGTAGCGTAGCTGCCAGAGTAGGAAAATTCTAAATACTGCAGCATGAAAAGTCCTACTTTGAACTGTTTCCACATGGGAACCATTATGGAACTGAATGTGCCAGCCATTTGGTACATTGCCTGTCTGGGCTCAATGCCTACTGCTTGTTTGTTCTGAATAGCATGCAGCTTGTTTTGATACATTTGATTACTAACTGTTCTGTTGCAGGTATGTCATAATGCAGGCATATAACTCCTTGTTAACTGATGCTGGGACTAACACTATATACTAACACTATATTGCCTAGTCATCTATTTGAAAGATATTTTTTGGCAAAGGAAACAAGTTTATAAATATACCAAACAGCAAATGTTCTAAAATTGACTTTGCAGTTCACTATTAGCTATTTTATATGGCATGCATATGTTTTGAAACTCAACCTTCTGTTCCCCATAATTTGTATAGTTGGTAACCAAGTGAAGACAGATGTTGCTGAAATCGAATGATTTTTAGTCTGTCTTAGAAATGATTATGGTTCTCAGTATCAGTTGCGCTAACTAAGATGTTGTATATGTGTGCTGTCAACTAAACAGTCCATATGTTACACACACACACACACACACACACACACACACACACACACACACACACACACGCACTCACATATACATACACACACACACACACACACACACACACACACACACACACACACACACACACACACACACACACACACACGCTCACATATACATACACATATATACATATGTAGTGCCAGTCTGTACTGTCCAGATTCCTTGCATTTACATAAACCATGTCATTTCCTGGAAAGCCTTGCATAGCACAGCATACATGTCTACATCTTACTATATTCAGTATAAAATTATTTTATCAAATACTTTTGGAGAAGTGGGGAGTGTGGATATGCTTCTGCGATGTTCTGGGGGTGGGGCATTTAGCATTTGGAGTAATGCTACTATATATTGATGATCTTCATATAGATCACTGCTGCAGTAACCTAAGGTATATGGGTTATATATCCTGCACAGGATATAACAGCTGTCCAGCTTCCAAATCTTCAGGGTACCTTTAATGTGCCTAACCATTAGTCAGCTCAAGCTGAGCTGATTAAAAAGGCAGGATTGGGTGTCAAGCCCTCCATATCATTCCTGCTTTCAAAGAGAGTGCTCCTCTATGGGCTTTATAGAATCTAGAGTCAACTTGTGCTGTTAAATTGCAGATAAGTTTCCTTTGGGGAAAACCCTTCCACAGATTTAGTTTTAATGTTTAAACATACTATCTTGTGTGGGGAAAGTATTTTTTTAGTTAGGAGAATGTGTTTTCATTGACTACCATGTGACTTTGCTGTTCTTTTATACAGGAGTGCACTTCTATATTTGACAGTTTAAAAGTTGTTTTAAACATTCTAAAACCATTTTTATGTGGAGGAACTGTGTTTAAATTACTTTTTGAGGGAGCTGAAAAGTGATTTAATGCTACTTCTGAATTTTTACTGCCTTGTGCTGTTAAGTTTCCCCAGGAAAATGACACTATTTTTGCCCTAACCAAGGAACACACTAGCAGCCCCATGGCAAATCCTTCTTCCAGCCAGAAAAGGTTAACCAAACACCTGTTACCACCACAGCAGGTTAACAAATTATCTGAGCTACATGTGGGTGACTTTGCTGTGGACAAAACTAGTTCCTCAGACCACTCAGCTTTTTCCCTGGATCCCTCTGGTCTTGCACCTACACCTAGTATGGACTGCAAGGTTAGCAAAATCTTCTGCAGTTGTTGGAGTCCCCTTAGTGGCCAAGGGAGAGCCACGTTTTTGGTGTTGGGAGAAGGGGTAAGGAAGGTGCCCCTGCTTAACCAGAATACTGTGACCATTTATGGGGAAGTTGTTTGCTACCATTAAAATCTTGTTTGCCCTAATTTTCCTAATACTAAATTCCTAAAACTGAAAATTAAACATGCATCTTCTCCTGCTCCAGTTTCACTGGACAGGGGTCATTTATTAAGTTTGGTTCAGGGTCTTGCACAGGATATTCAGAGAAAAAGGAATTCATCTTTTTTTGAAGACATTCAAAAAATGAATTTAGTGAGGAATGTGATGGGACTGATAAAGGTTATGCTCCTCAAGATCTTGAATCAGACTCAGAGGAAAGCATGTTATCTGAATTTCCCTGGCAATGATTTCCTTTCTCTGAGACTATTTCACAGAATGTACCAGTGTTTTCACTGGGAGAAAACTGTGGTTTCTCAATCACTTAGAAATATACTATTACATGTTACAAATAGAATTTGAGAACTTATTTCTATCCCCCCCAGTGCTGCCAGCATTGAGGGATGTGTTTATCACAGCCTGCAGTTTCCCTGATAGCCAACCATAATTAGCAAAGTTCCTCAGTCTTTTAGTTTCTTATACACTCATTCCAGACCTGACTCAACAGCTATAGCTTTAGTCAATCCAGATGCTGCCAAACATTTTGTTAGCTCTAATGCTTCCACTTCTGGGAAGGCTGGTAAAACACTTGACAAGTTTGGGAAAATGTGTATGCTTCTGCAACTTTAAGTTTTTTAGAATTTTGAATTGTCTGTCTCATGTTAACATTTATTCTGACTAATTGTGAAACTATGGGGAATATTTTATGTGCAGTTCCTTCCTGTGAGGAAAAGTCTGCTATGTGTGATTTGGTTTTATTTCTCAGGTATCTACTCATTGTTTAAAGTGTGTTTATGCCTCTGTTGTTGCCACTGGTACTGTGCTGAGTTTTGCCTTCCTGCTTTTTCAAAAATAAGATTTTACATTCACATTTGCATACGGATTTAGTTTCCAGTGCTTCTGCTGCAGAGGTTATCAAAAAACGTGATAAGAGGAGTAAGCTGATACATGAAAATTCTCAGATTTTTCAGACCTTCTCTAAATTTTTTCAATTTTTTTTTTGTTCCTTTATCCAGTTCTGGCAGGAAACAAATTAACCATTCTCTTCAAAATGCTGCTAAGCAGATATTAAAAAAAAAACAATGGGAGGGAAGTTCCAAATTGAAAGCAGGACTCCCCACAACAAAGAACAGTCAAATAAGTCAGAATGACTATGTAAAGGATCTTGCCCCATCAGGAGTCTCTTATCCTTTCCAGAAAGTCGTAATCTCCATTTCTGTCTTTGGCTACAGATTGTTTCAGACAAATGGGTTCTGAAACTGATATAGCAGTGGTACAGATGGCAGTGGGAAGAAATCTCTCCAGTCCAGGCATCCACATCCACCAGACCAAACGCATCTGTTCTAGCCTGTCTTATAGCACATGTTTTTGCAGAAGGTACTAAAAACAGTTCCTCCTTCCCACAGGGGAAGAGGTTTTTATTCAAGAATGTTTCTGCTGCCAGAGAAACAAAATGCACCAGTTCTCAAGCTTTCTTTCCTAAATCAGATTGTGATAGTGCCCAAGTTCAACATGCCCTCACTATGCCATCTTCTACTCCTCCTTCCTCATTTGAGCTTTTTGGTAACCTTTGATTTAAGCTATGCTTATCATCACATTCTTATCCATCCAGACCTCAAACGTTTCTTAAGTATTTATGTGTCTGGATCATATTCATAGGTTCATAAGTAGGTACTAGGCTATCGGTCCAAGGGCCTAAATAAGCCTAGCCAACAAGGTTGCCTGGCTTACGCCACCCAAGAAAGTTATTTTCCTGTGCCTCTGTTGAGCAGAGCCACAGAAGTGATCCCTGGGGTGTATTTCCTATTGCCCATCCACTCATCAAGAATTTTCTTGAAGAGTGCTAATGAGGAACTTTGCTTGACATAGATGGGTAGCTTGTTCCAGAGTATGGGAAGTCTCTGGGACAGGAATCTATCCCTCCAGCATGTCCTGTTTATTGTGATGACAAGGTTTAGGTCCCTAGAGCATGTAGCTCGGAGGGATTTAGATTTGTTTAGGTGTAGCATGTCCAACAGCTCTGGGTTTGACATAGCTTTATATGTTAGGCAGAGATCACCTTGGAGTAGGCGATATGCTACAGAGTAAAGCTGGAGTTTTTTGAGATGGTCAGTGTAGGGCATCTGTTTGAGGCCAGTAATCCTCTTCGTGAAGTACTTCTGTGGCCTTTCCAGCTACTGCAGATGTCTTGTGAGGTACATTCCAAAAGGGGCATTGTACTCTGTAATGGGTCTAATGAGTGTCATTTAGAGTGGAACAATGACCTCTTTTTCCCTGGATAAGAACCCTTTTCTGATGAGGTGTGCCATGTAAAAGGATTTCCTGACTACTGTGGCGATGTGATTATCAAAGGAGAGATACTGTCCACCTGGGTCCCAAGGTCTCTTATCACACATTCAGCATTAAGTAGACTGCCGCCTATGTGGTCATTCATGGGTACAGAGTTTTTACCAAAGGGAATGATAATGCACTTTTTGGCATTGAGCTTGAGGCCATGCCTCTGACACCAGGCATCTGTCTCAGTGAGGCCTTTCTGTAGGATATCCACATCATTTGGGGACTTGACTATGGCTCCTAGTTTGCAGTCATCTGTGAACTTCATTAGTCAAAGGCCTTCTGTGTTAGCCTGTACTTCAGAGAAGTAGATACCAAATGAGAGGTCCCAGGACTGAACCCTGTGGTACTCCACTTGTCACTGGTTTGAAGTCAGATTTGGAGTCTGAAACTTTTACAGTGTGGTTTCTGTCAGTGAGCCAGTTGGCAACCCATCGTGCGACTTAGGGATTTATACCTAGTTTAGTGAGTTTAGCTATAATTCCAGAATGGGGGATGGTGTTGAAAGCTTTGGCAAGGTCAAGATAGGCTGTGTGAACCACCTTACCCTCGTCTACAGCTTTGGTGACTGCCTCAAAGAAGTTGACCAGGTTCACGAGGCATGATCTGCATTTCACAAACTTGAACTGGGTGGGGTCCAGAGTTTGGAGGTTACCAATGTCTTTGTTTATGGATTCGATGATGATATGTTCCATGGTCTAACAGACCGGGCTCGTCAGGCTAATAGAGCAATAGTTCCCGGGATGAGTGGTGGCTCCCCCTTTGTGGAGTAGGATAACTGTTGCTGTGCACCATTCACTGGATAAAAAGTCTGATGTCAGGCTATGAGTGAACATGGTGCTTAGGTGGGGAGCCAGTTCGTTCTGAAGTTCATGTAAAACGCAGCCTAGGATGTTGTCCGGTCCCATGGATGCTGTGATTTTGGTTTTAGAGAGTCCAACTTTTACCTGTGTACTTGTGATTACAGGGACTCTGCATTCTTCCTGTATAGATATGGGCCCTTTAGGGGGTGAGAGGAGGGGAAAGTTAGCACTAAACCTATCTGCCAGGATGTTGGCAATATCAATTATTTCTGAAATTTTCATGCCATTGTGCTGTAACTTAGAGCAGATCTGGGTGTTGTCATTGAGATTCTTGACATAGCTATAGAATGCTTTGTGGATGTCCCTAGAATTAGTGGCGATTTTATTTTTTGTAGTTAGCTTTGGAGGATCTTATAAGAGATCTCAGCTTCTTACTGAGGCAGACCAGGGAGCTCCTCCACTCATGGGATTTTGCTCTCTTTTGCAACAGTTTCTTCCTTCTGTTGTAGAGTTTGTTTATGACAGGGAACCACCAGATTGGCTTCCTTTTTTTGGAGGATAGTATCTTGGTTCTGTTTAGGATAGCACAATCAATGCACTTGTGTAAATGCTTATAGAGAGCATTTGTGTAGGATTCAGCAGTCATAACTGTATTGTCCATCTGCATGGGTGTCATGTCTTAAGAAGCATGAAGTTGGCTTTGGAGAATTTTTTTACTGTGGTTTCCTTAATGGGTGGTGGGAGCGAGATGTGGCTATCTAGAGTGATTAGCTTATGGTCAGATCTGACCGATGAGGAGTTGACTTCAGTTGTGGAACACCGGTCACTCATGTTGGTAATGACTAGGTCTAGGATATTGTTGCCCCTGGTGAGGGTGTGGATAAGCTGATCCAGGGCACTGGAAATTATGAATTCCAGGAAGCATTGAGTGAAGGAGTTGGTATATAAGTGGTTTTCCCAGTTAATGGGGTAGTTGAAATCGCCCATTATTAGGGTGTTTGGTTGAACCCTAATATTTTCCAGTATATCAAGAAAAGAGGGAATCCTGAGTGATGTTGTGGGATGTGTAGCAAGCTATAGTTTGGATTTCAGTTTTGCCCAGAGTTAGTTGCACTTGCATAACCTCGGATGCATTATGCTGAGAAACTAGCCTGGAGGTGTGGATATCCATAATGAATATGGACACATCTCTGCCTTTGGTGTTCCGGTCCAGGTTAGGTGGCCGAAAAGTGTGGTATGAGTTATAGCCTGATAATGCAGGGGTGCTCTCTGGAGCCTTGGACCAGGTCTCAGTCACTGCACAGATATTGATGCTCTCCATTTTAAGGAGTGCCTCGAGGGAGTGCATTTTGAGATTTAGACTTCTAGCATTGAGTAGCATTACCCTCAGTTTTTGCTTGCCTGTTCCTGTTATGGTGGTGAAGTTATCATTTGAACCTTGCCTAAAAATGCACTATATGGGTGGCAAGAGCCTTAGCCAGTATCCAGAATCCCAGGAGTGACAGGTGCAGGCCATCTCTGGCAAAGCATCGTGGTCTGTCAACCATGTTGTCCAAGGCAAACAGATGCTGGATCCCCTTAGAATGACACCAGAAGCTTAGCCAATTGTTGAAGTCAATCATTTTGTTCATGTATTGCGGTATCATTCTGGGCAATGGCAGGATGCTAGTCAGGGCTAGGGTCATACCTGCCTGGGCTACAAGATCGGAGAGCTCTTCCATGTCACTTTTCATGTAGTCCAGGGAGGTAGTTCTCAGGTCATTCACTCCAACATGGACAATGACAGAGTCATATTTGTACTTGTTGTGGAGTGACCTAAGTGCGTGGGTTATGTGGCAGATCCTGGCATCCGACAGGCAGCTGACAGTAATCTTTTCCTTGTTTAGCCTGGTGAGGGGAAAATCAGTGTGCCTGACTATAGAGTCACCTATGACTAGTGTGTTGGGTATGTTGTTTTGCCTTATGGGCTGTGGTTGAGTGGCACACTGAGTCTGTGGGCTATGTGTTATTTGGGTTGTGTTGGGGGGTGGAGGCTGCTTGTGTTTCTGCTTTGGAGGTCTCTGTTGCTTGAGCAGAATATTATTGAGAGCCTCCATGAATGTTTTTGTGTTTCTATGTGTGGATTTTGGTGGTGTCGGTTTAGTGGGACTATGTGATGAGTTTGGTGTGGTGCAAGTGTTTACCTTCTCCTCTTGACTGCCAAGTTCAGTCTTGGTTAGAGAGAGCTTTACCTCCAGTTTGGCTTGATAAGTGCATCTCTCACAGGTTGTAGTGTTGGGTTGTAGGAGGAGAGGGTTGTTTGTGTACACAAGGCAATTGCTACATTGCCCCAAGATACCCAGATTCATCAGATAGTCAGGAGAGAACACTGGGAGCTGACCCTTGGACATGCCTGAATAAAAAACTATTTTCCTCTAGACAAGTGAGGAAAGTGAGTACAAGAGTTGTTTTTCTCTAAGCAAGTGAGAAAAGTAAGTACAAAAACTGTTTTCTTCTAGGTAATGAGGAAGGTTGAGTGCTGTAGTAATTTGTAACTTATTTAGTGCTTACAACAAGTTCTGAACAAGTGCTGAGCATGAATAAGCAAATTCAAGTGCTAAAACTAAGAATCTGTATCTGAACTAGACTAGTTACAGGAAAGAAACTAGTGCAAATGCGGGCTTTTAAATCAGAAAGTTGAGCGGGATGGAAAAATTGCCCAAACGGCCAATAACTACAATTTCTGGGCCAGAATCACTCGTTATGTTATATTACAAATTATATAAACATATTACAAAGACGTGTCTAGAGCGTTCCTCTCTGGGCATCCGCTGAAAACTGACTTTGTTCCAAGTTGGACTTTTCCAGTAAACAAATGTTAAATAAGTAAAAATAAAAAATAAATATTAGCAGTTCTCTGTGTCTAGCTCCAGTACATTACTGTCTACAGGGTATCCACGTTTTCCATATTTAGATGACTTGCTTATCATTGCAGAATCTTTCAAAATGTCAGGAATCTCTCAATTGGTTGGGCGATCTCCTAACACAGGGTGGGATTCCAAAAAAACATTCAAGAGTCTTTTTTGACTCCAATACACAGGATTGAGTTCCTGGAGTATCTGCTAGACACCTTAGTACAAATAACTTTTCTTCCACAGAAAAGAAAATCTATATTTAAATCTATTCCAGGAATGTTCCACTCAAATGTTGGTCACTGTGAGGCATTACTGGGTCTCATGGCATCCATGATTCTCATGATACCTCTGGCAAGACTCCACATGAGAAAGATAAAATAGTATCTGAAGTCTTTTTGGTCCAAGCATCAACACAATTATCTTTTCAGATTCAAGTTGTAGGATTTGTGAGAAGAAAAATCACTTAGTGGAGACATTAAATATCACTAAATCCAGGTCTCCCCTTCTCTCTTCATGTTCCAAAGCAGTCAGCAACCACAGTTGCCTCAGACTTTGCTTATGAAACAGTGCCAAGGGGGGGATAAAAATGCAAGATATCTGGGATAACAAAGACAGACACAAGTACATCAATGTAAGATGCTTGTGAATATCAAGGCAATCAACTCTCAGAATCACCTTTGGTCCCCAGAATCATTTCAATTTGTTATGGACAATACCACACTGATGTGGTACATAAACAAGCAAAAGAAGAACCAGGTCCTACCCCCCCCCCCTCCCGCAGACTAACCATATTAACATGGGATAAAGTTTTACAGCACAATCTCATTCTACAGGCTTCCTGCATTCCATCAGAGCACAACTGTGTGGCAGACAAGCTGAGCAGGATAAAGGCAGACCCTCATGAATGGAAGATACATCAGGGGTTCTTCCAAGATTTGAGTCATCTGTAGGGAGTTCTTGATGTAGATGTTTTTGCCTCCTCACTGAACATTCAACTGACAAAATTCTGCACCCTGACTCCATGCAAGAAATCCTGGAAGACAGATGACTTTTTCTTTACTTTCTTTTCTTTTCCTTAGACAGAAATATTCCCTTATGCTTTTCCATTCTTTTCACCGATATCCAGGGTACTTCTGAAGATTTAGAAGGAATCCCACAAAATCATTGTGGTGACGCCCTTTAGGCCCAGGCAACATTAGTTCTCCCTTCTTTTGTAAATGGACAGGGACAGGTGCCTCAAGCTTACTCACAAACTGGATCTACTTAGATATGAACATGGGGTTTGATACATTCCAGATTCAAATAACTTCATCTGACTGCCTGGATGGTATAGTCTTAATACCTTTTATTTATTTATTTCACATTTGTTAACCGGTTTAGTCCAGCTGAGCACAGGCCCATTTTCAGTGGAGACCCTAAGAGAAAAGCTCCAGCATTATATCCATAATATTCAATTATATCATTTTCAAGAATCTTTAAAGAAATGTGAGTAGTATAAAAAAATAGAAGAAGTTATACAGCCATAACAAAGTTGACTACAAGAAAAACGGAGGTTCAAATTTTAACATTTCCATGAAATATTGAAAAACGAAAGCAGTTTAAAAAAGAAAAATTATACAGTAATAACAAATCTGAGTAATAAGAAAACAAATAGAGAAAGTAGTAGATATAATGAGACTCTTAGAAAGTTTGGCACACTATATACAGTATATACAAAGAGGACTTGCTTCATGTGGTACAGAAGAAAGGTAATTGCTAACATCTGAGCTATCATATGCTTAAGGCAATAAACCACAAGTGATTGGTAGTTGAAGGGTAGAGTACACTACAGTACAAGGAGAGTTGTAGTAATAAACTAATAAATTATTGTGCAGTGGAAGGCAATGTGTACCTGAGTGATAGAAGTAGCAGATAAAGGAGAATAGTGTCCTAGATCATAATACTGTACCAGGGGAAAGTGAGACTATATTTACAAGAAGAAGTTAAAGTATAATTTACTCCAGGAAAGTCAGGAGATACTTCCATTGATGAAGTTAATTGTAAGTATTTAGTTATACCTAGAGAGAAAGAGGTGACTGGTTATAGTGCAGATGCCAGTCCAAATAAATGGGTTGGGGGATGGGGGGGGTGGTTATCATGTAGGGTTACAAGGACAGAGCCAGCAGTTTGTTAGGCGTGTTTTGAGTTGCTTTTTGAAGTGTGGTGTAGAGCAGTTGGGAGTGAGTGAGTTTGGGATTTTATTCCATACTTTTGAAATGCAGTGGGATAATATTGCTTCACCAGCTGCATTATTTGCTTTTGATACCTGCCGTAGGAATTTGTTGGATGAGCGGAGATTTCTAGAGGAGTTATATGGCTGTAAGGGGTTTTGAAGGGCAGGACTTTTATCTGGGTAGTGGAGGGTTTTATGAGTGAGGCTGAGTTGGTTAAAGAGGAGTGTATGTGGAAGTTCAGGCCAATTTACTTGTCTAAGAGATGTACAGTGATGGGATTTATATTTGGCACCAGTTGCAAATCTGGCTATCTTATTATAGCAAGATTCAACTTTATTGAGGTCTGTTTTATGGAAGTTTGTTAGTATGGTGGAAGCATATAAAAAAGTGGATAGAAGGTGAGTTTGGGCGATAGTGGATTTAGTATATATGGTTAGGAATTTATTGTTCCTATACAAGAGACCAAGTTTCTTATGGACTTTTTTTAATGGTTTGTGCAATATGTATGTCAAATTTCAATTTGTCGTCAATTTCAACTCCTAGCAATTTTGTATGGAGTGAGTGAGTAACGATGGTATTATTTTTGGATAGGATACTGAAAATTGGGATGGCAGTAGTTGCTAGTGAGGGGGGGGGTCCTGGATGAAAGAGGAGAAGCTTAGTTTTGTTTGGATTAAGAATGAGATTGGGTTTAATGAGACAATTTTCAGCCATTAGGAAGGATTCTTGAGTGTATTTGTGGAGAAGTTGAAGAGTGGGGGCAGAACAGATAATAGTTGAATCATCAGCAAATTGAACTACGGTGGCTGTGGGTGTGGAAGTATGGAGTTGGTTGGTAAAAACAGAGAAAAGTAGGGGTCCAAGGATTGAACCTTGGGGGACTGCTATGCTAACTGGACATAAGGGGGATAGTTCTTGCTGCCACAGGGTGGCTTGTTGGCATCCTTCAAGTTAATTTTGGAACCAGGAGATCGAAGAGGTACTAAGGTGTAGGGTTGGGAGGATGCTAATAAGTTTTGAGTGGTTCACCAAATCGAATGCCTTGGAAAGGTCTAGGAAAATAGCATATACATGCTGCCTGTTATTCCTATGCTGGTTAACTGTATTGGTAAAGGACATCAGGGTGGTAGCAGTGGTATGGAAATGGTGAAAGCCATGCTGAGTGTCTGTAAGTAAGTTTTCTTGCTGAAGGTGCTTAGTGAGTTGGGTATGGATGACTCTTTCAATAATTTTGGACAGGGGGGGATAGTATGGTAATGGGGCAGTAGTTAGTAAGTTCAGTGGAGTTACCGCCTTTATGTAGGGGAATTATATGAGAGATTTTCCAGATGGTGGGGACAAAGCTTTCAGAAATTGATCTGTTAATGAGAATGGCTACTGGATAGGCTATTCCTTCTGCAGCTATTTGAAGAAATTCTGCAGGGAGATTATCGGCAGCTAGGGAAGTTGGTTTGAGCTTTTTGCGTAATCTCTTGATTATTCTTACTGAGGCTGGTTGTAAAGAAAATAGGTTGGTGGGGGATTGGGTGTGGGGGTACTCTGGTTAGTGGTTGGTGTGGATCATTATTATGGGGCTGAGTGTTAGTGAGGGCTTGGATGGACTCTGTGAAGAAGGTATTAAATTGGGTTGATATGTTGTCTGAGTTATTGGGTGTGGTTGGCATGGGGGTAGCTATTTTCCAGGGTATAGTATGGTGTTGATTGCAGCCCAGAATTTTTGAGGGTTGTTTTGGTGTTTATTTACATATTATGATAGTAACTGGTTTTATCTTGTTTGACTAGTTTTTGGCCTTATTCCATAATTCAAGGTATGTTTGTTTAGTTAGGTGGGATTTGTTTTTGAGATAATTTACCCAGGCTTTATCCCGAATTTTGAGGCATGATCTGCATGCTTTACTAAGCCAGGGAGCATGGTTTGATTTATCTTTTATAGTTCAAGATGGTGCATGGTGGTTGAGAATGTGTAAGAAGGTGGAGTTGAAAGAGTTTACTGCTGCATCTAGTGGTAGCTGTTTATGGGAATTCCAGTTGCAGCTTTTGAGGGAGGCAATGAAATTATTGGTGTTGAAGTTCTTTTTGTCCCTGATTTGTCAATAGGTGGCCTGGTGTGTTTGGTGGGATTTGGTGTGAATGAGAAAGGTTGGGAGGTGGTCACTTAGGCTGTCTGGGAGATAACCTGAGTGTGACATGAGGGTGAGGTTATTGATTAGGGTCCAGTCCAATATGGATTGGTGCCCGGAGGATTTGTCTGTCCTAGTAGGGGTTATGATTAGTTGGCAGAACTCGTGCAGGTTTATGTGTAAAGAGGGGTTAGAGGAGGAGCATAATAGCCAGTCAATGTTGAAACCCCCAAGAAAATAGTTTCTTGTGGGAGGGAGTTTGATGCCCAGTCTAGGATACTTTCTAGTGTGTGGATGTTGTTTCCTGGTGGTTAAGTTTAAGCCTTGAAAGTAATATTTCTGCATTTTCAAAAGCTGTCAGTTTTGTATCTATGAGTTAAAGGGTGAGGTGATTTTTAAATAGGAGTGCTACAACTCCACCTTTTTAGATAGCCTGTCTTTACGCAGTATACTGAAGCCTGGGGCAATGATTTCCTCACTGTTGATGTTAGGTTTTAGCCAGGTTTCTCTAGTATTATAATGTCAGGGAAGTATAGGGAGAGAGTGGCATGTAGCTCATGGACCTTGGTGATACTTCTTGTGTTAATATTAAGAAGAAGAAGGGATGATTTGTGTCTTTTGTGAAGCAGGTTGGAATGAATGGGAGGGAGGTGTGCATGGTAGTGGATTGGAGGATGGTGGCTGGATTGAGGTGTATATTCCCGGATTGAATTAGCTTAAGGGCAAGGTGTAGAAGGAGCTTGGACAGGTTAAAGTGGAGTTTGTTAAGTCTGTAGCAGGAAGTGTTTTTACATTGGATTTTGAATCTTAGATAGACTATGTATGTGGTATTGAATAGAGTAGGAGCAATGGTAAGGTACGTTGAGTTTATGGGCTTAGGAAGAGCTGAGGCCTCCCACAGGGGAGGGTTGACTGGTAGGAAAGGGGTGTAGTTAGAGGTGAGGCAAAAGAGGCAAAAGAGGCATATAAGTAGAATGGTAGTTGAGATATAGAGGGCTGTAGCTGTTGGTGATTTAGATGATGTGAGTGTGGGAGTCATATTGTTTGAGTGGAATGGTGGTGTTGAGTTGAGGGTGTAGTGTGGAGAGAGAAAAGTGAACATGTGGGTAGGATGGGAGATGATAGATGTGGGGTGGAGTTACTGCAGGTGATGTAAGAAGATGTGTAAGAGAAAGGGTGGCTGTGATTGGATGTTTGATGGTGGGGTGTGGTTGAGGATAAGTTTAAATCTAGAGGTAGTGGGAGTAGGTGGAATTTGGGGGCAGGGTAGGGGAGTGGAGTGAGCCCAAGCATAGCGAGGATGGATGGCGCGGGGAAGAGCCGAGGCCCTTGGGTCTAGCAAAAAACAATCAGTAGCACAGGTAGGAATCTCTTGAAACCTCACTGTTTCCCTACTATATGAATTTGTGCCTTGGGTTTGAATGTGGACTAGGTTTAGTGGGCAAAGAAAGAAATACAAGCACTAAAAGGCTTGCTCTTAGCCATGCTCTGCGGTCAGAGATCTAGCACTTTACATATGTGGTAATTACACTAGGGAAAAAGAGCGGTTATATTAGCCAAATTATTATCTGGTAGATTTAGAGGAGCAACTGCATTTTGTTTAACAGAAAAAAAACAATTTTGGGGGAGAAGGAACACTAAGAAGTGAACAGTTTGGTATCGGTATCCCCACACACTTTGTGCATGCCTCAGCAGTTCAGCAAGTTAAGTTATAGGTAGCCAGTGTACTGGGGTGAAATAAGGAAACACAATTTAATGGCAGTAATACTTCAAATCCCAGGAGTACATACACTGAGAGATTTCTGAGGAAGTAGTGTGGTCTCCGCAAGTGAAGTTCCCTTGCTAAATTTGCAGCAATGTTCACTTTTTTAGGTTTGAAGTTAATTTACTTTAAGCAGGAAGAGTGGTAAGTCAGCAGGGTGAGGGGGTGAAATGCTGAAAAGAGAAAAGTAATTTGTTAAGGAAAATTGCAGGGGAGAAGAGTAAAACAGCAGTGAGTATGAATGGCAATTCTAATGGAGTGAGTGCAAGTGTGAAGGATACAAGCAAAGGTAAAATAGTGTAATAATTGTAGCACAGTAGCGACTAAAAGCACCTTCCTTAAACAACTGCAGCAGCTATGCTATGTGACCTAACTAATGTGCATCTTGGAATTATCTTAAGCACAAGTGATACAATCAACTAAAATATGCAGTAATACTTTAATACATGAACAGGGTATCCACAGGCAAAAAAAAAAAAAAAATGGAACCCTGTGATTAGACAAGACAACATTCTCTAATAAGTTCAAGACAGTGACATGCTACAGTAATGTCTTATTACAAAGTAACCATATTGGTGAGGGCAACCATGTGCACGGACACAGTGTCCACAATTTAAATATTATGTAGTCACCCTACTCTGGTAGGTCAAATAGAAAGTAATTGTAATTGCATAGTTAGGCTTGCAAAGGAAACAAAACACATTGTAGTTTCCTGAATCAACTATGTTCATATGGATTTTTAGTTTAGAACAAAGATAACACACTTAAATTACACACAACTTAGCATGGTTAGAATATAGACGTTGCGTTACACTATATCAGATAGGAAATGATTATGAACATAAGCCAGCATTCTTTTTACATTTCATGTGTACTTCAGAAAAAGCCATAGGCTAATTATAACCTGTAAGTACATCTATTTGCTGTTGTACTAACAGTTAAACCATGTATTACAACAATATAGCAGTACAATTCAACATTACTTTATGTGCACACATTGTGTAAGGATCTGATACCTGTGGGGACCAGGGCTACACTCATTTGAAAAATGGTGCCCTTTCAGGTAGTGCTAATATTTGTAAACTCTCTATGAGGGGAGGAGCACAGACCAAAAAAGAAAAAGGGCAGTCCCACTTTAGGTAGAGACAAGGCCCTTGGGTCTAGCAAAAAACAATCAATAGCACAGGTAGGAATCTCTTGAAACCTCAGAGTTTCCCTACTATATGAATTTGTGCCTTGGGTTTGAAGGTGAACTAGGTTTATTGGGCAAAGAAAGAACTACAAGCACTAAAAGGTCTAGGGTCAGAGACGTAGCACTTTACATATGTGGTAATTACACTAGAGAGAAAGAGCAGTTGTAGTAGCCAAATTATTATCTGGTAGATTTAGAGGAGCAACTGCATTTTGTTTAACAGAAAAAAAACAATTTTGGGGGAGAAGGAACACTAAGAAGTGAACAGTTTGGTATCGGTATCCCCACACACTTTGTGCATGCCTCAGCAGTTCAGCAAGTTAAGTTATAGGTAGCCAGTGTACTGGGGTGTAATAAGGAAACACAATTTAATGGCAGTAATACTTCAAATCCCAGGAGTACATACACTGAGAGATTTCTGAGGAAGTAGTGTGGTCTCCGCAAGTGAAGTTCCCTTGCTAAGTTTGCAGAAATGTTCACTTTCCTAGGTTTGAAGTTAATTTGTTTTAACCAGGAGGAGTGGTAAGTTGGCAGGGTGAGGGGGTGAAATGCTGAAAAGAAAAAGTAATCTGTTAAGGAAAATTGCAGGGGAGAAGAGTAAAACAGTAGTGGGTATGAATGGCAATTCTAATGGAGTGAGTGCAAATGTAAAGGATACAAGCAAAGCTGAAATAATGTAATGATTGTAGCACAATAGTAGCGACTAAAACAAATTCCTTAAACAAGCAAAGCTGAAATAGTGCAATAATCGTAGCACAGTAGCAACTAAAAACAACTTCCTTAAATAACTGCAGCAGCTATGCGACCTAACTAGTGTGCGTCTTGGAATTATCTTAAGCACAAGTGATACAATTAACCAAAATATGCAGTAATACTTTAGTTCACGAGTAGGGTATCCACAGGCAAAAAAAAAGAAATGGAACCCTGTGATTAGACAAGACAACATTCTCTAATAAGTTCAACACAGTGACATGCTACAGTAATGTCTTATTACAAAGTATCCATATTGGTGAGGGCAACCATGTGCACTTAGACAGTGTCCACAATTTCAATATTATGTAGTCACCCTACTCTGGTAGGTCAAATAGCAAGTAATTGTAATTGCATAGTTAGGCTTGCAAAGGAAACAAAACACGTAGTTTCCTGAATCAACTATGTTCATATGGATTTTTAGTTTAGAACAAAGATAACACACTTAAATTACACACAAAACTTAGCATGGTTAGAATATAGATGTTGCGTTACACTATATCAGATAGGAAATGATTATGAACATGAGCCAGCATTATTTTTACATTTCAAGCATACTTCAGAAAAAGCCATAGGCTATGTATAACCTGTAAGTACATCTATTTGCTGTGGTACTAACAGTTAAACCACATATTATAACAATATACTAGTACAATTCAACATTACCTGGTATGCACACATTGTGTAGGGATCTGATACCTATGGGGACCATGGCTACACTGATTTGGAAAATGGCGCCCTTTCAGTCTCTTGAAACCTCAAAGTTTCCCTACTATATGAATTTGTGCCTTGGGTTTGAACGTGGGCTAGGTTTAGTGGGCAAAGAACAAAATAATTAAAGAATTAAAAGGCTTGCTCTTAGCCGTGCTCTAGGGTCACAAACCTAGCACTTTACATATTTGGTAATTACACTAGGGAGAAAGAGAGGCTGTAGCAGCCAAATTATTATCTGGTAGATTTAGAGGAGTAACTACATTTTGTATAACAGAAAAAAAACACTTTTGTGGGGGGCCAGTAGTGCTAAGAAGTGGACAGTTTGGTATCGGTATCCCCACACACTTTGTGCATGCCTCAGCAGTTCAGCAAGTTAAGTTATAGGTAGCCAGTGTACTGAGATGAAATAAGGAAACACAATTTAATGGCAGTAATACTTCAAATCCCAGGAGTACATACACTGAGAGATTTCTGAGGAAGTAGTGTGGTCTTCGCAAGTGAAGTTCCCTTGCTAAGTTTGCAGCAATGTTCACTTTCCTAGTTTTGAAGTTAATTTGGTTTAACCAGGAGGAGTGGTAAGTCGGCAGGGCGAGTGGGTCAAATGGCTGAGAGATTTCTGAGGAAGTAGTGTGATCTCCGCAAGTGAAGTTCCCTTGCTAAGTTTGCAACAATGCTCACTTTCCTAGGTTTGAAGTTAATTTGGTTTAACTAGGAGGAGTGGGAAGTCAGCAGGACGAGGGGGTGAAATGACTGAGATTTCTGAGGAAGTAGTGTGATCTCCGCAAGTGAAGTTCCCTTGCTAAGTTTGCAACAATGTTCACTTTCATAGGTTTGAATTTAATTTGGTTTAACCAGAAGGACTGGAAAGTCGGCAGGGAGAGGGGGTGAAATGCTGGTGTGCACACATTGTGCAAGGATCCGATACCTGCAGGGACCAGGGCTACACTTATTTGAAAAAGGCAAATAGGCACCTATTTACTGAGAACGTGCATCATGTACTAATAGCGACAAGAAAGTCTGCTACTAGAAAATCAGACATTAATAAATAGAAAAGATTCTCTAGTTTGTGCCAAAAACATAACAAGCACCCATTCAGGGCTAGTGTTTCTCTAGTTTTACAGTATTTGTGTGAGTTACTTTCCTATAACCTGCCTTACATCACTACCAAGGTTCAATTGCCATCCATTTCAGTCTGTCTGTCCATGGATTCTCCTCTTTTAAGGCATTCCCATTTTAAAGTATTTTGAAAGGGGGTTTTCATAAGAGACATCCAAGAAAACCAGTGGCTCCTCCTTGGGTTCTTAATGTTATGTTACACAAGCTAACCCTTGCTCCATTTGAACAAGGTCATCTGGCTGACTTGAGGTTCTTAACAAAGAAAACAGCTTTAATGGTAGCTTTGGTCTTTGTATGAAGAGTGCCTGAGTTGCAAGCTCTTACAGTGGGTCTACCTTATCTCATTTTCTGCAGAGACAGGGTTTCCTTGAGAACTAATCTTTTTTTTTTTTTTTTTTTGCCTAAATTGGTATCTGAGTTTACTTTATGGCAAACTATCTATTTCCCTGTGTTCTTCTTTGAACCCTAAAATGAGGGAGAAATAATACTTCATACTTTGGATTCCTACAGACAACTCATGTACTATTTTGACAGAACTAAATCTTTCAGAACTTCTGATCAGTTGTTCATTTCTTGTGAAGCTAAGTACAGACTGTGTCAAAGCAGACTATTTCCAAATGGTTGTCTCAGACTACTATTTTTGTTATTCCCACCACAAGAAATCATGTTTTGTTATAGTCCGTATCCCACCTGGAAATATTATAACAACTTTAGAAGAAATCCTCTCCTGGACAACTTATTATATACCCTATAAAAAAAGCATACTAGAAGATACAAATATTACCTGGCAAAACCTTACATCAGACTTTCCCTCAGCTAGTATAATCCATCATGTTTACACTCAACCTGTCAAAACACACACTAGATTTAATAATACCAACAGGAAAGGTGAAATTCTAGATGGGATACTTGTCTCTGACACTAATAAATTCACAATCTATGGTATTTAAACTCACTTAGCAACCATCTTTCAGCTTATACCCACAGAAATACCAACCGCCAACCTAACACTCGTTAACTTAAAACAACTTGAAATTTTTCAATATTCAATAAAGACTTCCATATCAATAAACTGAAAACCTTTAATTGGTCTGTCCTAAAAACTGTACCACTCAATGAGGCAGTCAATACTTTAAATAACTACAGTAAAAGGCTCTCCCATTCGATTCTCGGCTGGAGCGCCTTCTGTGTGGAGTCTGCATGTCCTCCCCGCGGTCGAGTGGCATTTGAAAGACATGCGTAAATGGGCGTGCCTTCGTTGAAGGTTGGGTGTCAAACTGGCACCTCAGCACTGTAAAAATCTACTGCCAATCATTAGCGGACTGGAGTTCCACTGTGGTGACCCCTAACCGGGAAAAGCCGAAAGAAGAACAAACATCCTTAAATACTCTAAACAGCCATGACCCACTCCACAAAAAAGAGTGAAAATTAACCATACAGCATGGTTTACTACTCAGGCAAAAACCACAATGTGTAATGGGAAAAAAACTTGTAAAGAATGACTTAAGCTCAAAACTCCCTATACACTGCAACTTTATAGAGAACTGCGGAATCTGAGTAAAAAAACAAGTTAACTTAGATAAAAAAATGGGTCTATGTTTGCACATCAAATATGGATTAAAGTGAATGCCTTATAATCGAACTTGAAACAGCAAAACTTTAAAGTACTGAAAATGCTTAGCATCAAAAAAATAATTCATCGAATGGCCATAGCTGGCCAACATCATAAATGCAATCAACCAAGGTGGGAGGCTCTGCACCTCACACCCCCGTAACAATGTATGCCAACTCTGAGATCATACAACAGTGGGTAATAGGGTAAATTTAACAAAAATGGCTTCCTTTGCTTACCTTAAGCATTATGGTACTTCCTGGTTGTTGGCCAAGTATGGTCATTCGATGAATTATTTTATTATGTTAAGCTTTTTTAAAGTTTCACTGTTTCATGTTTGATTATAAGGTGTTTGCAGTAATCTGTATTCGATCTGTGAACATAGACTCTCCAAAAAAACAAACAAAAAAAAAAACAATTTTATAGCCATCTACTTCAACATAAAAATGACCTACCCCCCAAAAAAATCTGGACATCAATATATAACCTATCACATCTGGGCTCAAACAAAAACCCAACCCTTCTCATAACAATTTGCCACTAGAAATGATAACCATATTCAATGATTGCTTCGTAGGAAGCATTACCTCCCTAACTAAAAGCTCTTCACCTGCATGCAGTGTATCTACCACTCCCTCAATAGCATTCAGTCCTACTAAATTAGCAAATAACAGGCTAGACCAAAACCAGCATTCTTCATGCACCATACAAAGTAGCATTTCCTTTATTCCCCACCAGCATCCCCAGATGAGCTTAATTCACCTTCTATATTCATTGCTAGCAACTTCCACTTAGGATCTGCCTCCACATCAGTAATAAAAAAAAAATTCTATTTAAACTCAAAACTTGCTCCACTGCAGCTGACAACCTCCCACCTGAATGCCTAAAGACAGCTGCTGATGCCATAGTACTCCCAGTCTCTATCATTATCAATAGAACAATATCTGAATCCTATGTACCCCATACCTCACAACCTCTTACAGCAAACTAGCTGGACAAAGGCACAAATAATGGAAGACAAAGCCAAAAAAAAATAGGGACGATTTTTAAATATTGCTCTTATAAACTTAGAACAAAAATAGAATAACATGTTTTGATTCAACTTAAAATGTCTAAAGGGTATGAAGTCCGAAACTCAAATGTCTATTATTTTCTGACTTCAGTCCTCAATGATCTGCCAATGATTTGCCAGAAAAACATAATTTTGTGAGTAATAGACCAAAAATATGAGGCAAAAATTTGGACATTCTGCAAAAATCTGTACAGTTAAGAGGTGTGATGTACCTTCACTAAGACAAAAAAATGCTATAGTACCCTTCAAGAAGATAGCATCTTGACTGATGTCTCTAACTTCTGGTCTATTGCAATGTTATCACCTCTCTCAAAAATTTTTGAAAGATGTATTCATAAGCAACTCTTCCTCTATCTTCTACAAGAACAGGTCTCAGCATCCACCTAAAAGGGAATTCTGCCCAACACACAGTATAACTATTGTGCTATAATTCGCTGACATCATAAACAAATACAGAGGCTCAGGCAAACTTGTTTCCTCCTTATTTCCTGACCTGTCAAAAGCCTTTGATATTGTTTTTCATCTTAAACTCCTGTATAAGTCATCTCAGCTTGGACTATCCCCTTCTCCATTACTGTGGTTTAATAACCATCTAATTGATAGGCTCTGGTCTGTAAAATAGAAGAATACTGTCTCCATGACTGCAAGTCTGTGCTGGTGTACCCTATGACTCTATTTTTGACCTCCTTGTCTTTAATATCTTTATCAATTACCTCTATACCTCCATAGGTCCAGCCTGTATTATACAATAGGCTAAGGACTTTATATGTGCATCTAATAACTTGTCTTGACTCCTGCATATCATACAAGAAACTTTTTCCTTAGTTAAGAAATGGCTCCATAATTCCCATAGGTTCATAGGTACATAAGTTCATATGTATTTACTAGACTAATGACCACAAAGGCCTTTTTAAGCCTAGCCATGCATCCCGAATCTCTGACAAGTTATGACACCCTTGAGAAGTGTAAGCATGGGCCTGGGAGATAAATCATTTACAGGTTACCCGTTTGCATCAGAGACATAGGTGCCAAACCAGGGATGAATTTCCGGTTTTCCATCCAGTTGTCTAAGTTGCAATTGAATTGGGTTAGGGAGGAACTCTGCTTCACATGGATGGGGAGCCTGTTCCATAGATGGGGTAGGCTCTGGGATACATACCTATCTCTCCTGTAGGTCCTATTTATATCACAGGCAAGGTTTAAGTCTTTGGAATGGGTAATTCTGGTACTGTTTGTTTTGTGGATATGCAGGAGGTCCATCAGAGTGGGATCTGACAATGCCCTATATGCCAGGCATAGATCTCCCCTCAAAAGCCTGTAGGAGACAGAATACAGGGATAAGGCCTTGAGGCAGTCTGCATAGGACATATTACTTATGCCCTGTATTCTTTTAGTGAGGAACCTCTGTGGACGTTCCAGTTGTTGGATAAGCCTGGTTAGATACATACCAATGTACTCAATGATAAGTCTGATGAATGCCAAATACAGTGGAAAAATGACTTTCTTGGACTTAGATTCCGTACCTTTGTTTATAATTTGTGCAACACAGAATTATTTCCTCACCACTGTAGACACGTGATGATCAAAGGGTAGATTACTATCCATGTGTGTCCCTAAGTCCCTGACTACTGGGACTACTGCTCATTTAAAAAAAAAATAGTTGCTTCTATTTTTCCCCAAATCACATATGGCTGATAAAGTGTATTTCAAAATCTTTTCACAAAACAAAACTAAAATTTAAGTAGTCTCCTATGCAAAACTTCTTGGTGTGATTGTAGGTGATAACCTTAATTTTGACCTACATGTTCAAAATAACATAAAATGACTCATCAAAAAACTAGGAGTGTATCAATACAATTAAAATTTCTGTGGAAAAATGGAACAAAATAATATTAACATTTGAAGATAGACTACAGTTAATAAAAATGGTTTTACTGCCCAAGATCCTATATATAGCCTTGGTAATACAACTGTTACCAGAAAGGAATACACTTAAATAAATCAATTCATGTGTAATAAAACTTTTATGGTTTCCCAAAGAAACAGAATAGCTTTAATACATCATATCAGACCATGGAAACGGGGAGGATTAAACTTTCCTGATATAGAAACATATATAAAAGTATCAATATCTAAAACAATCCCAGATTGGATAAGTCCAAATTACTCTGCAAATTGGAAAGAATTACTAACTGTAATATCAATAAGTGAATTTGATTTGCAAAAAAAAAAATTCAAATAACAGATAAAAACAATTTACCATGGCACATATGTATTAATATGCAATATAACATAACTAAACCCACTGAAACTCGTATGATTAATTATTACATTGCTCATTTAGGAAAATCATTAATGCAAATATAGATTTAAAAATCTGGTTTGATCTTTTAACATCATTTATAGTCACAAATAACTTCCACATAAAATATATAGAGACATTATTAATTTCTGGGAACAGAAAGGATTTGTTAGTTGACTCCAATGTATCAAGAAACTAAAAATTTAGATATGCAAGTAATAAAAACAACATACAAAATTCCACGACAGGACTGACTAACTTTACAGAATATTCTGTCATATTCACAAGATTTAAGTAAAATAATTAACAATTCTTCATTTAAAGAAATACCTAAATTTACGAAATACATATATGAAATCATATATAATGACTTTGAAATGGGAAACAGTATTTCAAAATTTTACAAAATATTGATGAACTATAAAACAACACCCAAAACCTCATATTGGAAATATATAACAAAAGGACACTCAATAAAGTTAACTGAAGATATTAAAACAAATATCTTATTATCAATAAAATATACATCCTTTACACAATACTGGAAAGTTTTTAATTGGAAATGCTTGCACAGAGCATTCTTAACCCCAGACAGAATCAGTAAAATTAGAGATGTGAGCAAGTATACAATGCAGATTGGAACCACATTTTCTTTGAATGTGTTAAAATTAAGCCATTTTGAAATGGCATTAATAACTTTCTACAATCTTTATTTAATGTATCATTTTATTTAACTAAAGCTCTTGTATTATTAAATGTGAACGAAGGTCCTCATTTGAATAGGTCAAACATGTATCTAGTATGGACTATACTTGCAATTTCAAGGAAGTGTATAACAAGAAGATGGAATACAAACACAATACCAACTTTGGAAGACTTGTACAGCCTACTGAAGATCACAGCATTATTGGAAATTAAAATTAAAGAACTAAGAATTTATAATGAAAAACACAACTTACACCAAACTACTAAAAAAACGCTGCAAGACAACTTTGGAGACTGCCGGTTTTATTTAAACGCTAAAATGAAAACACATTTTTCGTCCCACCTAAATGTAGGACTTCTTCAGAATTACAATGCTGCAGTGTCTTTGGAGACGTCTATTTATAAATTTTGCGCCAAAATTTAAACACCAGCATGTCCTTAAACTTTTAAAGGAACATGCCTAAAAAGCAATGCTGACTTTTATGTTTTAAAATATTATTCACAACACCATTCTGTACTCTGTCATCCTTGGAATACATCAACATACCCACATACATAATAGAGGTGAGCAGCAATTTAGATATTAATGGTTTTCAGATCATGTTAAAAGGGAAATTTAATTGTAACACCCGGGGGGTAGTATATGTGGCATGTCCTTCCTTGTATATACGAAAAACAGAGCAGAGGTTCAGGGATAGAATATCTGAACATTTGAGAAGTGTAGCTCAGAAAAGGGAGGACAATGCATTAGCGAGACATATGACTGCCTATCCTGATCATAAGTTTAAATTTAAGGTCATCCATCAGATCACACAAGATGGAAGAGGGGGGGCCTTATGGTTTATTATTAGAGAATATTGAACTATTTTGGCAAATTAGACTAAATGCACATATGTACCCAGGCCTGAATGATAAATGCTCTATTATGTGTTTATTAAAATTGAAAAGTTTAGAAAGATAATGTATAATGTAGGGTATCTATTTTTAGTCTGGCAGTATCTGTTGTATATGATAATCAAAAATATATATATTTGTGATATAAGTGTATATTTTACACATTTTAGATGATCTATTTTAGTTTTGTAAATATATTGAACATGTAACAGTATTCATGAAATATTAAATTTAGGTAAATGAAGTATAAAGAAAATCCAGTAGTAGGTCCAATAATTTTGGGAACAATATAGGGATACATAAGATATTTTTGCGTATATTCTGTATATATCTTTTTCTATATAATTTTTCATATTATTTAATCTTAGTTTTTTAAAAAAATATTTTTTATTTAATCAAGGCTGTAAGATTTGCTTAATACCCATATGATTATTTAGATATCTAGGCTGTAACGAATGTGGATCACAATGCAACTAATTGTAATTTATTTTCAATTTTAACTTCATAGCCTTCAGCGATGTGATCAGTCATAATTTATGTTGATTTAATATTATGTTATTTTAGAAAAGCTGCATTTCTATTTTTAAAGTATGTTGATGTATTCCAAGGATGATGGTGTACAAAATAGTGTTGTGAATAATATTTTAGAACATAAAAGTCAGCATTGCATTTTAGGCATGTTCCTTTAAAAGTTTAAGGACATGCTGGTGTTTAACTTTTGGCGCAAAATTTATAAATAGAAGTCTCTAAAGACACTGCAGTGTTGTAATTCTGAAGAAGTCCTACATTTAGGTGGGACGAAAAACGTGTTTTTATTTTACCGTTTAAATAAAACCGGCAGTCTCCGAAGTTGTCTTGCAGTGTTTTTTTAGTAGTTTGGTGTAAGTTGTGTTTTTCATTCAGAGTTTTGTGCATGCCATGGCAGACAATTCGTTGGACAACACGCCGGCAGTATTGAAGGATGTAAATAGAGATGCGGATGAAATGAATAGACTAACGCAACTCATTGAATTGTTGTCCCAGAAAGTGGAGGCAATAAATAGCAGATTGGATAATGCAGCTTCTCTGCAGTCCACACAGCAGGACCAAATGGTTATGACTAACAGAGAGGTAATAAATAACAGAATGGAGAACGCAACTTCTTCACAGTCTCCACAGTCTATGCAGCAGGACCGAATAGTTATGGCTAACGTATTGCAGCCGGGGCAGACACCGAGAACCGGGACTCATAAACAAATTCAAGCACCACAAAGACAAGCATTTCAAACAGGTACTGTGCTTAGTGAAGCTGTTTCAAATGTTATACAACTACCGGGTGTACAAACTGTTTGTTCAAGTTCATTTGTTCAATCAATGGGGACTTCAAATGAAAACAGTATCGCTTCTTTGTATGTCTCCCCAAATGCTGCTCCCTTGAATACTGTGCAGGTATTGCCAGGCACTAGTGGTCAGGTTTGGTGTACTGAAAACTTGGCATCTATAAGAGATGTGACTCAAGTCCCCAATTTAAAAGACTGGCTAATAACACCAATATGATTAAATAGACCCGACAATGTAAATACTAAAGTACCATTGGAGGTTGGTCAGAGTATGTCTTTATCAAACTTATTGAATGACTTAGATGCTTCCATGTTAAAATACAAAAAGTTAAACTTGGAAATTGAATATTTCCAGGAATATCTTAGAGCGGAATTAGTGCTGGAGGGTTTAAGATCATGGCACTACCCTACAGGCCTGATTGCAGGGTCCAAATTTCATCAGGATCTCATTAAAATGTTCAGTCAACAAGGTTTGCAACTTATGCAAATGATGATAAAGCACTATTCCATTATGGCCAAATAATTGGGGGAGAAAATTGAGAAAGTAGATGTCTCTATCAAACAACATGTTGATTTTGTAAGGTACAAGTATGAGTAGGCACAATGTTTCCAAAGTATTGAACAGCATATGGAGAAGATGAGACAAATCAAAATTAAAAAAACTTGATAGGGATCGTTTGCAATATAGCAAAGGTATAGCATACCCCCCACCTCCACCTTCGCAGACAAGATCCAATAATCAATATATACTATCGGAACATCATGGGCAAAAAAACAGTGACAATAATGTCATGTTGAATAATATAACACAATCATCATCTCCTCCACAACAAACTGTAAATGCAGAGATCAACAGTGATCAGTTGAGGAGAAGTGAAAGAATAAGGGAACATAACAACAATGATACGAGAATTAATAGTGGGGGAAGGCCTTCCACTACTAATCAGGATTTTCCAAAGAGGAATCAAAGGAAACAATGGAACAGGAAGAAAAATCAAAACAACAGGAGATGAATATAGAAGTTAATGAAATTTATCTGCCTAATATTATTAAAAACAGAAAAGGAGATTTTACGATATATAATTATTCCTCTTTTCATGTTTCAGAACAACTGGCAGATATTCTTTCAAAAGGATTGACCTTTGTTCCATCATGTAAAATAAAGCTAGCAGAGTCTATTTGTGACTTGAAACTTTTTGTAAAAAAATTAAATTTGAAATATTTATTAGGTAATCAACCAACGAATAATATTGAATATAAAGTGGCAAGTTGTTATAACCCACCTTTGCATAATTCCCTTTGCATATTTGAAAAATTTTGTGAGTTAGATTTAAGAAAATTAAGTAAGAGTAGGTCAAACTTTATCTATAATTTAAATCGAGAAGAAAGGTTGGATCTTGAATGTTTATTGTCTGCAAATATTAGGATTATGAATCCAGATAAGGGGGGAGGTTTGGTCTTTATGGATTTGCCGGATTATGAAAGCCGTATCAGGAACATCTTAGAAGGAGAGACTTATCATCTAGCTTCAATGAATGAATACAATAAAGCTAATCAATTCATCAAGAGCTTTCGTAATGAGCTTTTTATTGAAGCTAGAATCGATTTACATACTTTTAATTATTTAATGATATTGGCTCCTAGAGTACCATACATGTTTGGTGTTCTGAAAATTCATAAAGATTTTCAACCCCCCCCCCCCTTCAGACCAATAGTGGATGGGAGAAATTCGTCAACATATGCATGTGACAAATTTGTAGATTCCATATTGAAAAAGTATGTATCAGATGAACAATGGATTCTAAAAGATTCTTGGGCATTTCTGAGTAGTTTAAATAACCTTAGCTATAATGAACAGTACACGTTTTTGACAATAGATGTAAGAGAGTTATATACTTGCATTCCACAGCAACAGGGAATAGAATGGGTGATAGCAAGAATGCGACAGAAAAACACTCCTGAAACTGAAATGTCTTTAGTACAAGAAATTTTAGATATAATTATATCTTATAACTTCATTTTCTTTGACAAACAGTTTTATGTACCGAAAAAAGGAGTGGCAATGGAGTCACCGTGTGGCTCTAGTTATGCTAATTTGGTTTTGTCCTATTGGGAAACCACATATATTTTTTGTAATGATAATTTCAAAGATGTAACTAGGTATTATGGGAGATTCATAGATGACATAGTTATGGTCATCGAGGGATCAGTACAAACAGCCACTGATTTGGTAGCTATAATGAATGGTACAACAGATTTCTTGAGATTCACCCATTCATTTCATATTACATCTGTAGTTTTTTTGGATGTAAATTTAACAAAAAATACATTGGAGAAGCGTTATGAAGCCACATTGCATAGGAAACCAACATATTCCAATACATTTCTACATTTTACAAGCACCCATCCATTATACCAAAAACATTCGGTATTAAAAGGTCAACTGGTTAGGGCAGCAAGAATGATCACGATAAATGAGAAATTTAAAGAGGAATGTTTGGTTTTAAGCAAATGTTTTTGAATATAGCTTACCCACTTACAATGATAGAAGAGCTTATACAAGAAGTGTCATTCAAAAGAATGAGTGGAGTTTATAAACCAATCCTCAAGTTACATTCAGAAATTAGGTCTAACCAAGATAGTCTTAGGAATATGTTGGAAGCGGACCCTGATATAATATACAATCAATCAAATTAATTTAATTTGGCATGTATCATGAATTTTTCTTCAGATCATGCTCAAATTAGGGAAATCATCATTAAGAATTGGTCTTTGTTGAAAGAGGATGTTACTTTGGGCTCAAAATTTAATTTTATGCCCAAAGTTGTTTGGAGGAAAGGTATTAGTTTCAAAACTATGTTTCAAAGACAGAGGGTTACTACTCAGAGAAGTATAGGCATGTCACAATGTGGATCTTGCCCTTATTGTTATATTATAGATGTGGGCAGCAATTTAGATATTAATGGTATTCAGATCATGTTAAAAGGGAAATTTAATTGTAACACCCGGGGGGTAGTATATGTGGCAAAATGCCAAGCATGTCCTTCCTTTTATATAGGAAAAACAGAGGGGAGGTTCAGGGATAAAATATCTGAACATTTGAGAAGTGTAGCTCAAAAAAGGGAGGACAATGCGTTAGCGAGACATACGGCTGCCTATCCTGATCATAAGTTTAAATTTAAGGTCATCCATCAGATCACACAAGATGGAAGAGGGGGGCCTTATGGTTTATTATTAGAGAAAATGGAACTATTTTGGCAAATTAGACTAAATGCACATATGTACCCAGGCCTGAATGATAAATGCTCTGTTATGTGTTTATTAAAATTGAAAAGTTTAGAAAGATAATGTATAATGTAGGGTATCTATTTTTAGTCTGGCAGTATCTGTTGTATACGATAATCAAAAATATATATATTTGTGGTATAAGTGTATATTTTACACATTTTAGATGATCTATTTTAGTTTTGTAAATATATTGAACATGTAACAGTATTCATGAAAATTAAATTTATGTAAATGAAGTATAAAGAAAATCCGGTAGTAGGTCCAATAATTTTGGGAACAATATAATATAGGGATACATAAGATATTTTTGTGTATATTTTGTATATATATTTTTCTATATAATTTTTCATATTATTTAATCTTAGTTTTTAAAAAAGAAAAAATATTTTTTATTTAATTAAGGCTGTAAGATTTGCTTAATACCCATATGATTATTTAAATATCTAGGCTGTAACGAATGTGGATCACAACGTAACTAAGGGTCATAAAATGTAATTTATTTTCAGTTTTAACTTCATAGCCTTCAGCGATGTGAGCATTCATAATTTATGTCAATTTAATGTTATGTTATATTAGAAAAGCTGCATTTCTATTTTTAAAGTATGTTGATGTATTCCAAGGATGATGGAGTACAAAATGGTGTTATGAATAATATTTTAGAACATGAAAGTCAGCATTGCTTTTTAGTCATGTTCCTTTAAAAGTTTAAGGACATGCTGGTGTTTAAATTTTGGCGCAAAATTTATAAGCAGAAGTCTCTAAAGACACTGCAGTGTTGTAATTCTGAAGAAGTCCTACATTTAGGTGGGACGAAAAATGTGTTTTTATTTTAGCATTTAAATAAAACCGGCAGTCTCCGAAGTTGTCTTGCGGTGCTTTTTTAGTAGTTTGAACTAAAAATTTATCCAAAGCCATTTATCAACAATCCTTGGGGAAAAGTCTTTTCATTGATTGACACTTTATAATAATTGATTAGGCACTCTGATAATGGATTGGACATACTTATAAAGTAACCGTATACATTAAGATCTGTTATGGTGGCAGACTAATGTAAATAGTGTATATAGTTATTTAAGATGTTATGTATAAATACTATGAAGTTCATTCAAATGTATTTGAAAAATAAAAAAAAAATTGAAAAAAAAAATAGGAATGCTTTGCAGGCATACAAAACTCCTTGTCAACACCACCAGAAACCACTCTTGCCATTGCCTACCTTCTTCCATCTCACTTATACAATGCACCTATCCTAGCCAACCTTCAGGCTACAGTTAATAATAAGATGGAGGCATGCTATAATAAGTTTGCAAAAGTTGCCACCAGCAAGAAGTACTACAGCCACCACTGTATTGTTCTTAAGGCTATGAATTGGCTCAAACTGCCTCACCTCACCATTTATATTATATAGAGCTTATCTCCATACACACAACATAATCCGCAAAGCTGATGACTGCCCTGATTTTACACTCTTCATTCCTATCACCCTATCAGACTACTTCCATTTAATGAATAACATCTTCTCCACATATATAAACCCCATAAATCTTCTGGCTAAAGTTTCTACTCCTACTCTGTAGCTACAAAATTGAATACTATCCCTCTGCAAATTAGATCTTCCTCTAAAGTCTCCAACTTCAAACAACTTCTAAAAGACTAACTAAATAAAACTTGGCTCTGCTCCTGCACTGCTGGAGGTAGAATGAACTAGTCCCTCACTCCTTCAACCACCAGCATACTTTGACAATGTTCAGAGAGAAGGAATTAGTAACATTTATTTATCAGACAGAGAACAAATATATTTTTGTGTATGCTATATTATCTAATATTCTCTGCTCTAAAGAGTGTACTCAGTGTGTTTAATGTAATTTCTTTGAACTGCAACTTGTGAATACCTTATCTATGGACAATGTTCTTCTTTAAGTTGTTATAGCTGTCCGATTATTTGCGCTGTGTATGTACAAGTTCACACTGTATGAACAGAAGCTGAGTTTTTACTTAGTTAAAATATAAGTTTTTCTATATTAGGCTTTATAATAACTTTATTTAATTATAATCATATTAAGTCAATGTGCAGCTTTTCTCCTCAGGCCTACACTGAAAATGGGATATTGTCTCAATTGGACTTTCCCAGTAAACAAATGTCAAAAAATAAATAAATAAGAACTATTCCAGGCTGGATCAAGGCATGTTGTTTCAGGACCTTGGCTTCATCTACAGCTTTTTGGAAAGGGTTGGAATCTAGAAGCTGCTTGGTCCTCTGTAATACTTTCACAAAGCACTACAAGTTGGATTCCTTTTTTAGGTCTAGGTCAGGCTTTGTTATGATTATTCTCCAGGAGCTTCTGGACCCTTCTCCTTCCAACTTCTAGTTGTTCTAAGCTATGGTAATTACCCACATAGCTAAGGGTACTGCAGCAGTGATCAATATGAAGAACATAATACAGTTGTGCAAACTTAACATAACAGTAGATGTTGTAATGATCATTACTGGAGTAGCCACTTCCACGCTCTCCATCCTCCTTGTTCTTGACGTGTTTTTTTAATGCCAGGGTGTGGACATTTATTTTTTATTGTTCCTAGCAATGTCCCCTCAGGGCTCGGCATCCCTCTTTAGCTGGCATGACGTCTTTGAAGGGATTGGCACCCAAACCTGTCTTTTTAGTCAGCTCATCTTGGACAAGTGGAAGGTACCCTGAAGCTTTGGAAGTTGGCTAGATATCCTATGCAGTCTATGACCCATACAGCTTAGGCTACTGCATCAGTGGTTGTTCAAACATCTACTTTTATGGTAAGTTTACTTATACAACTGTACTTTTCTAGTTATCTAGGAATACACTTTAAGCTAAGGATAGACCGAATATGTGTGTGTTTATTGTATTTTATGTGCAGCCTGACATAGCTAGTCTCTTAAATTCCAGCAACTTTATAAGCAAGTTGCACTTTTGGATAACTTATAGTCATGATTTTAAAATAAAAAATATGATGTGCATGGGATCATTTAAATGGGCACTCACAGATGGTTATTCAAGTGCTCTGTGCTGTGATATAATTTAGTAAACAATTGGATGATTGAGGTAGTTTTGTACTAATGAAATTGCTACTGTATAAGGATCTGAAAAGAATATAGTTACATAGATTTAGTATGGTTGTCCTGCCAATAAAGTTGATGTTTCCAGAATTATTTGGGGTGGGCAACATCCGTTGTTTGTTCTTGTTTGTGATTTTATTTCTCCTTGGAGTTTTAAGAGGTCTTGGCTAGGGTCAGTTAGAAAAGTTAGCAAAGAATAACATCATCTAATTAGTGGGAGGTATTGAGAAATAGCCTTATTTAGCTAGAAATTACTCTATTTAGCTGGAGTGCTTGTTTGGTTTGCTTCCTGTACTCTGCCTAAATATTGCTGATCTTTGTCTGCATTTTATTTTTCCCACCTACCTAACTGTGGTTATATTCTTAAACTTGATGTTTTTTGAGTTGCCCCACTCCTACTATAAATCTGATTTTGGACAGTCCTTCCAGTCCCATCTCATCAGCTCATTCTACTTAGTACAAAGAGATCATTTGGAAAGGCCACCCCCTTACTTTCTTAACCTTAAATTATCTTCTGTTTCTTCCCTTCCCACTTAACAAAACAAAGAATTATACTTTATTCAGCTGTTTTACTATATTTTTGTCTCTTCCTACTTTATTGCTTTATTTTGCTTTTGCTGCTTGTTCTTAGAAGGCCATTTTTTGCTTGGGCTAAAGGGAAGTCTCTCTGTTCATCAGTGGCAGTGATAAACATTGAGCAGCCTGCCTGCCCCTGTGGGAGTGGTTACTAACTTGAAACTGTAGTTCTATTGGCCATTTTGGGTCAATTCCTAACTCCTTGATCTTCCTCTCTTAAATCCCTCTTTTGTGCGGTTTTGCGCGTTTTTGTGCATAGCGCAACAATGGGCAGCGCCGCCTAATTGGGTTTAAACTATTCCTGGCTCCACAAAGTCTGCTCTTCACTTTTTCCTTTGGAACTGCTCTATCTCTCAATTTAAACACCGTATTCTCATTCTAAGGCCATTCACTGGTCCAAATAAGTAATCTTACAAGTTAGCACTATTAAACCATAAGCACTACTTACTCTTATACTCTCTACGATTACCTTGTCCCCTATTGGTCCATCTTAATTCAGTTTCCCTATATTACTCTAGCATGTCCAAAGGTCAGTCAATGGTTTCCTCTCCAGTCCAGCTGGTGAATCTGGGAATTTTGAGGCAATGTTACAACTGTCTCATGTACACGGACAACCCTCTCCTCCTCCAAACAGGTTCAAATATATGTGAGAGATGCAACCATATAGCCAAACTGGAGGCTGAGCTCTCTCATCTCAAAACCGGTGAAACCAGTCAGGAGGAGAAGGTAACCTCACACAACACAATTCCAGCATCACATAGTCCCACCACATCAGCGAACCAAACACATAAATACACAAAAACATACTCGGAGGCTCTAAATAAAAATCTACCTAAGCAACAGAGACCTCCAAAGCAGACATCCAAGCAAACGCTACCCCAAAACAAAACATGCACAACACATAGCCCACAAAGTCAGTGTGCCAAGCAGCCACAGCCCTTAAGGCTGAATAACACACCTAATACTCTTGTAATAGGTGACTCTATTGTCAGACACACTGACGTCCCACTCACCAGGCTGAATAAAGAGAAGGGCACAGTAAGCTTCCTGTCAGATGCTAGGATCCGCCACATAACGCAAGCACTCAGGTCACTCCAAAGCAAATACAAATATGACTCAGTCATTGTACATGCTGGTGTGAATGACCTGAGATGTACCTCCCTGGACTACATGAAAAGAGACATAGAGGAGCTCTCTGATCATGTAGCCCAGGCCGGTATGACCCTGACCTTGAGCAGCATCTTACCCTCACCCAGAATGATGCCACAGTACAAAGACAAAAAGATCGATTTTAACAATTGGCTAAAATTTTGGTGTCATTCAAAGGGGATCCAGTGTCTCTCAGCCTGGGATGACATGCTCGACAAGCCACGTTGCTTCGCTAGGGACGGCTTGCACCTGTCACCACTGGGCTTTTAGATATTGGCAAAGGCTCTTGCCACCCCCATAGTGCCTTTTTTAGGCAAGGCTCTAAAGTCAAACCCACCTCCATAGACAGCACAAGAAACAAGAAACTAAGGGTAATGCTGCTAAACGCCAGAAGTCTTAACCTCAAGATGCATGCACTCAAAGCTCTCCTCAGTATGGAGAACATCGATATCTGTACAGTGACAGAAACCTGGTTCAAGGCTCCAGAGAGCACCCCAGCACTACCAGGTTATACCTCATATCATGCTTTTCGGCCCCAAAACCTGGACCGAACCACAAAAGGAGGGGGAGTTTCCATATTTATCAAGGATATCCTCACCTCCAGGTTAGTGGCATTGCACAAAGTATCGGAGACCATCCATGTGCAACTAACAGTGGGCAAGACTGCTTTTCAGTTTATAGCATCCTACACACCACCCTCTCAAAGTCAGGAATCCCACTCGGCTTTCCTGAAAACATTGGAGAACATGAAGATCTCAATGAACACCATTATATTGGGCAACTTCAACTACCCAAACATAGACTGGGAGCACTACTCAAGCCCCAGCACCTTAGCCCAAAGGTTCCTGGAAATTATAAACTCAAATGCTATGGAACAACTAGTCACCACTCCCACAAGAGGGGATAACATACTAGACCTGATCATTACCAACATGGGGACTCTATGCTCCACACCTGAAGTATATCCCTCATTGGTAAGATCAGACCATAAATTAATTTCACTGGATGTCCACATCCCGACCCCACCCCCAACCCTGAAAACCACAGTGAAAAACTTCTCAAAAGCTAACTTCTCACTTCTCAAAACCGAAGTTGAATCCTTCAAGGCCCCAGGGCCAGTGGAAACTACAGCCCAAACTGCAGAATCCTATATAAACACATTCTACGGACATCTCCAGGAATGCATGGATCATGCTATCCCAAACAAAACCAAAACCCAAACATCCAAAGGCAGGATCCAGTCTGGTGGACCCCAGCCATAAATAAACTGTACAACAGAAGGAGGAAGATACTACATGATAGAGCAAAATCCCTAATAGGGAAGGCATCTCTGATCAGTACTAGCAAAAAATTATGATCCCTCATAAAATCCTTCAAGGCCAGCTTCAAGAGAAAAATTGCTCAGGACACTAAAGACAATCATAAGGCTTTATTCAGTTATGTTAGGAACCTGGGATGCAACTCCCAGACTTGTTCTGAGTTGATTCTAAACAATAAAAAATACACTGAACCCACAGACATCGCCAATATCCTGGCAGACAGGTTCAGTGTAAACTTCTCCACCCCCTCCCCCCCAAAAAAAGAGCAAGTATCTATCCCGGGAGAGGGCTGCCTCCCAAACATCTCTGATGCTCCGGTGAAGGCTGTCCTCTCCAAAGCAAAAAACACTGCTTCCATGGATTGATGGCGTCCCGGGTTGCGTCCTACATGAACTCCAAGAAGAACTAATCCCTCAAATAAAACAGCTGTACAATCTCAGCCTCACTACAGGATATGTGCCCACAGAATGGCGTACAGCAACAGTGATCCCACTCCACAAAGGTGGAGCCTCTACGGACCCTGGAAACTATCGCCTCATAAGCCTGACTAGCTTAGTCTGCAAGGCTATGGAGAGGATCATCATGGAGCTTATAAACAAAGACATTGGGGACCTACAGACACTAGATCCTACCCAGTTCGGCTTCGTCAAGGGCAGATCCTGCCTTTTGAACCTGGTTGACTTCTTTGAAACAGTCACCAAAGCCATAGATGAAGGGAAGGTAGTCCACACAGCCTATCTGGACCTAGCAAAGGCATTTGACACAATACCCCACTCGGGCATCATAGATAAGCTATCCAGCTTAAATATAAACCCCTATGTCACAAGATGGGTCGCAAACTGGCTCAAAGACAGAACCCACAGAGTGAGAGTTGCTGGAGCCATGTCAGACTCGAAACCGGTCACAAGTGGCGTCCCACAAGGTTCTGTCCTGGGACCGCTCTTGTTCGGTATATACTTTTCTGAGGTACAGGCCAACGTGGGAGGACTATGGCTCACCAAGTTCGCAGACGACTGCAAACTAGGCGCCATAATCAACTCTCCAGCTGACACAAACATCCTTCAAAAAGGTCTCACAGAAAAGGATAACTGGTGCCAGAGCCATGGTCTAAAGCTAAATGCCAAAAAGTGTATAGTCATACCCTTTGGCAAAAACAATGTGCCCACAAATTACCACATAGGCGGTAACCCATTAAATATAGAGAAAGAAATTAGGGATTTGGGAACCCAAGTTGATAGCAATCTCTCCTTTGACAACCACATTGCCAAAGTGGTTAGAAAGACCTTTTACATAGCCCACCTCATCATGAAAGGATTCACCTCTAGATCAAGAGAGGTAATCGTGCCCCTTTATTCATCCCTCATCAGGCCCATCATAGAAGACAATGCCCCTTTTGGGATGTACCTTACCCGACACCTGCAACAATTAGAAAGACCCCAAAAGTACCTCACCAAGAGGATCAAGGGACTCAAACAGATGCCATATGCTGCTCGGTTAAAAAAACTCCAGCTCTCCTCAGTTGCACACCGCCTACTTCGAGGCAATCTATGCCTGACATATAAAGCTATGTCCAATCCAGAATTAATGGACATGCTCCACCTCAGTAAATCTAAATCCCTTAGAGCCACACGCTCGAGGGACTTGAACCTCAGCACTGAAATAAATAGAATTTGCTGGAGGGAAAGATTCATAACCCAGAGGCTCCCTTTGCTCTGGAATAGAATTCCAATCCATGTTAGGCAGAGCACCTCACTGAATCTCTTCAAGAAGAATCTTGATGAGTGGATGGGGGATCGTAGGTTTGTCCCAGGGATTACTTCCGTGTCACTATGAGACAGAGGCACAGCAAACTAAACCTTAAAAAGGGCACAGTATACTCAAATCAAGGGGTGGCATAAGCCAAACAAAATCGGGCTAGGCTTATAATTGCCCCAGGGCAGATAGCCTAGTATGAACCTATGAACCTATGAATTGCATTTATTCTGCTGCATTTAATACTGTTTGTTAGTAGCCTGATTAAATTGTAACCGTTTTTCTAAGCCTATTAGTATTGGTTTAAGCAGTTGGTCTTCAGGCTAGTTGTTTTACATTAAGAAGGTTTATTGGCTGCACTCTTGTGGAGGAGAAGGGAGTCTCTGCCCTTCTGAACTGGGAGTTGCTGGTTGAAGACTAATCTGAACTTTTTTTTCTGAAATTGTTGCACTTTGCTGTACCATAGATTAGAGTCAGACTTGCTGAATCTAGTTCTGTTTGTATAACTTGAGGACTAAGCCAAGCCATCTTTTGTTGGAGAGGGTTCCCCTGCACCCTAGTGGAAGGAATGTGCAGTTAGAACTCATCGGATAGAAGGTTGCTGGAACAGGGCTCAGTTTTGAGCTTTTTCATTGGTTAATTTGTTTAAATCAGTTTGCTCTTGTTTGCTACATAAGCACTGTGTTTGTGTGGGTTTGTGCTTATTTTAGCAAAGCTCCACATAGTTTGGCGATTGGCTACTGCTCTGCTGTATTTATCTGATCAATCCAAGGCTTCCGTAGATCTCTGCAAAACTTAAACAGAATTTTTCACTGCATATTGCACTTTTGAACTGCATTTTTACCATGCCACTGCTTATTTGAACTTTTTCCCTGAAATTGTTGCACTTTGTTTCCTGTAGCATAGACTAGATTAAGAACCGCTGAATCTAATTCTATTTGTATAACTTGAGCACTAAACTAGGCCATCTGTTGTTGGAGAGGGTTCACCTGAACCCTAGTGGCAGGACTGTGCAGTTATAACTCATCTGATTGAAGGTCACTGAAACAGTGCTCAGTGTTTGAGCTTTTTTATTGGTTAATTTGTTTAAATCAGTTTGCTCTCATTTGCTACACAAACACCGCATTTGCGTGGGTTTGCACTTGTTTACACATCATGTACTGCTGAGCAGCGGTGGGCACCATTGGCAGTTATAGATGCAAACACTTCTGCCTGCAAGTTTTCCCTTAGTACTCTGCTGGTGCTCCATCATTGAATTCTCACTATTGTCCCTCACTGACAGGTGATAGATTCAGTGAGGCCCCTGAGGTACTAACATAGATCCTACCCACTAGTCTTTTGTATTTTTGTCCACTTCTCCTGTTCTCTGTTTTACCTGCTCCTTCCTGTTCTTTCCCTTTTTTATGACCACATCAACTTACCTACCATTATGGACAGACAATTTCCCACAGTTTCTCCAGCCAGTCCGGTTGACATGGGCATCCTGAGGCAATGTAGTGATTGCCTCATGTAGACTGACAACCCACTTCTTCTAGTTCACACAAATTCAACATGTGAGAGATGCATCTATATCAAGAACCTAGAATCCAGGCTTTCTAGATCACCAATCAGTTAATTTGATACTAAGCAGGTTGCCAGCATGCACCTACCAAACCAAAAAACATAAACCTAAATATGCGGTGGTCCTTACCAGAAGCTTACTTAAACATCAGAGACCTCCCAAACACAAAACAAGCACAATTCAGAAAATATATCCTCTGTAGGACATGATACACATAATATATCACACACCAGTGTCTCGCTAGTCAAGCACCTAAGGTATAACACAAAAACAAACATGTTAGTCATAGGTGATTCAGTTGTGATACACACAGATGTCCCTCTCACCAGGTTGGATAAGGAAAAAGTCATGGTCATATGTCTGTCAGGTGCCAGGATCCACCACATCACACATGCACTCAAGTCCCCTACAACAGGCACTGTTATGACTCTGTCAGTCTATGTTGGTGTGAATGACTTGAGATGTACCTTACTTGACTAGCTGAAGAGAAACATGACTAGGTTCTCTGATTATGTGTCTCAAGCAGGTATGTCCCTAGCCTTAAGCAGCATTTTAACTTTGCCTGGGATGATACCTCAATGCAAACAAAAAATGATTGATTTCAACAATTGGCTTAATTCCTGGTGTCATTCAAATGGGATCCAGTATCTGTCAGCCTAGGTGACATGGTCAACAGACCGCAATGCTTTGGCAGAGGTCTTCATCTGTCACCCCTGGGATTTTGCTTACTGGTTTGTGTCTTTTTTAGGCAATCTCACAAGAACAAAATTCTTGACATAAAAATACCCTCTGAAAACAATCTCAATGTTATGCTGCTAAATGTTAGACTAAACCAGAAATTGCACTCACTGGAAGCAGTCCTTACCTTGGAAGATGCTGACATTTTGCAGCCACTGAGACCTGGTTTAAGGCTGCGGAGAGCGCCCCAGCTATACCAGGTTACATTTCCTTCCACATGTTCAGACCAAAAACTGAACGCTTGAGAACTAAAGGAGGTGGTGTATCAATATTCATTAAAGATAAATACACCTATAGATTGGTTAAACTGCATGATTCCCTTAAATTACTTCAGGTGCAATTGACTGTAGGTAAGAGCCCCTCCATGAATCAAGACATCCACTCAGCCTACTTGGATCTACTTGAGTCAATCAATATACAACAACACCCTGGTTTTAGGTGACTTTAATTACCCATCCATTGACTGGGTAAATTATACATATTCTAACTCACTTGCCCAAAGGATCCTGGACTTCGTTAATTCCAATGTCCTGGACCAGCTGGTTAAGACACCCACAAGGGGATCAAACACCGTGGATCTGGTGCTCACCAACACTGGCGACCACTGCACCACACTCAGTGTGCGGGATCTAGCCATAAATCAGTCTCACTAGAAGTAACTATAACACAAGCACCCCCCCCCCCCAGCAACAACTAGACTAAAAAACTTCTCCAAGACCAATTACAACCTCTTACTTGACAGCATAAATAGATTCATAACCCCTCCCCCGACTGATGGAGCAGACACCTTTCCTGAGTTATACACCAATGCTTTATACCAGCAGCTTTAAAATTGCATTGACTCTGCCATACCTGATAGAACCAAAACAGGATTGTCAAGGAAACACAAACCTGCCTAGTGGACAACTGCCATTAATAGGCTATACAACAGGAAAAAGAAATTGCTGTCTAAGAGTAGGCAGGAACAGTCTCAAAACTAGAAACACTCCCTCCTCAACTTAAACAAGTAAATAAGACTCCTAGTGAAGTCCTCCAAAGCTAACTATGAATTCAAATTAACTTCCCTAACTAAGGATAAGCACAAGGTATTCTTTAGGTACATCCATAACTTCGAAGGTAAGGCCCAGGTTTACGCTAAACTTGTAGTTAATGGTAGTACATATACAGAACATGTGGATATAGCCAACCTGTGGCTGACAGGTTCAGTGAAAACCTCACTCCCCTGCCTCCACCACATATACCCCAAAGCATCTCTAACACCTGTCCCAACCTAGTATATGTGAGAAGCAGGTCTTAAACACCCTCTCCAAGGCCAAAAACACAGCATCTATGGGACCAGAGCACATCCCTGGCTGTGTTCTACATGGGTTAAAACAGGAATTAGCATCACCATTGGGCATGCTTTTCAATCACAGCCTAAGCACTGGCTTCATCCCATTAGAATGGAAAACAGCTACTGTCATCCCATTGTCCAAAAGGGATGCATACACAAACACCTGGAACTATAGACCCATTAGCCTGACCAGCCTTATCTACAAGACCATGGAACGAATCATCATGAACCTTATTAACAAAGATATAGGAAGTCTCAAAATACTTGACCCCACCCAGTTTGGTTTTGTCAAGGGGAGATCATGCCTATTGAACTTGGTGGACTTCTTTGAGACAGTCACCAAAGCCCTAAATGAGGGCAAACCTGTGCATGCAGCATACCTAGACCTAGCCAAGGCCTCTGACACAATCTCCCACTCAGGCATAATTGAGAAACTCACCTAGCTGGGTATTTACCCATATATTGTCAGGTGGGTTGCAAACTGGCTCACTGATAGAACTCATATGGTCAAAATAGGAGACTCCACTTCTTCCAGCAGACATGTAACCAGTGGTGTTCCTCAAGGATTGATTCTGGGACCCATACGGTTCAGAATCTATTTCTCTGAAGTACAGGCTAAAACTATAGGTCTGTGGCTGACAAAGTTTGCTGATGACTGCAAACTGGGAGCGATCATTGAAATCCCTAGAAATGCCAACATTCTGCAAGAAGGTCTTATGCAGACTAATGACTGGTGCCAAAGTCATGGTCTTATACTTAATGCAAAAAAATCATTATCATCCCCTTCAGCAAGGATGATGTTCCTGCAAACTACCACATCAATAGCAATACCCTAAGCACACAGTCAGTGGTGACAGATCTGGGGACACAGGTTGACAGCAACCTTAACTTCAATCACCATGTCTCCATAGTGGTAAGAAGGGCATTTTATATTGCTCATCTCATAAGTAAGGCCATTGCCTTCAGAAAAAAAAGGTTATAACCCCCTTGTACTATTCCCTCATCAGGCCAATAATAGAGTACAACTCTCTATTTGGTATGTTCCTTTCCAAACAGGCAGCCTGTGCCTTGCATATAGAGCAAGCTCTGACCCAGCTTTAATGTAAATGCTGCATATTTACAAGTCAAATGGCACACAGGTCACTTGCAGAAAGGACCTTAACCTGGTATGTGACATCAACAGAACTTGCTGGAGAGACATATTTGTCTCACAGAGGTTGCCTCTCCTTTGGAACAAGCTTCCTATTCATGTTAAACAAAGTCCCTCATCAGCTCTATTTAAACGTAATGTGTACGATTGAATGGGTAACAGGAAATTCACCCCAGGGATTCCACCTGTGTCCTTCTTGGATGGGGGCAATAGGTGCTGATTTTAGTGTCTGCTTGAACCAGAAACCTTTGGGAACATGGGTTGAACTTGTCTAGGCTTGTAAAGGCCCTGGAGTCATTAGCTTAGTAAACTCCTATGCTACTATGATTCTTAAGGCTTTTTCCTAACATTTAGGCGGTGGTGCAGCAGTTAGCATTGTCACCTCACAGCAAGAGGTTCTCCTGTTCGATTCTCAGCTGGAGCGCCTTCTGTGTGGAGTCTGCATGTCCTCACCATGGTCGAGTGATGTTAAAGATATGCAGGTAGGTGCGTGCTTGAATGGGTGTGCCTTCCTTGAAGGTTGGGTGTCAGGCTGGCACCTTGGCAACGTAAAAATCCACTGCCAGTCATTAGCAGACTGGAGTTCCGCTGTGGTGACCCCTAACCAGGAAAAGCCAAAATACGTTACTTTTAGTATTAAGTTGTCATAAACAGCACTTGATATTGATTGTTGCAGAATTGACTGTTTTGAATGTTGTAGTCTGATCAGGATAATTTATTTCTGAAACTAGCCATGACTATAAGCGACATCAATGCTTTTATTTAACTGTTTTTTTTTTCTTTGCTTGCTGTTTGTTTCTTTAAAACAGGCAGTTCAAATGTACCATAAAACTGTTTTTTTTTTAAACCACTGAACTGAGTAACAAAAAAAAAAAACACCTGTTTACATAGACAAAGCAATTGTAGTTAACATGATAAAGGGTGATACAGCACAAATATACAGAGCATGCAATGATATTGTTTATGAAAAAACACATATACAAGTAGAAAATAGTAAAATAAAATAAGCAAATCCACAAAGTATGCATCCACAGAACAAAACTATCTTAATTTAGTTTATATTGTCAGCAATAAAGAACCATCAGAACTTGACTCAGAAGGGTTACAAAAAAGTTTTAAAGGAGAAGACAGTTTGGAGGTTAAGGGACCTCAGTCTAATTGTTGGAATACATCACATTTTAAGATGTTTTGAATGACATTATTGCTATACTAAAGGCTGGGACAGTGTGAATGCTAACAATATGCACTAGAACTGAGTTATATACTTGGGGCACTGAATATAAAAGCCATGCTGCTCAAGATTTGGGAATGTTGAGTAACACGGAGGATTGGTGATTGTGAAGTGGATAAGTGCAGTATTCTACAGGGCTAAAGCAGATAGGCAGCACTACTCCAGGGCACGCTGGGGCACATGTGCCCTGGTGAATGCTACAGAGAAAAAAAATCCAGATTTAAGATTTATTTAATCTGTCCCATAGTGATAGGATATGGGTGGCTAACCCATGTCCTATTACTATACAATGTAAACACCAAGGTTTTCCTCCCATCTCTTCTATTTGTAATGTGAAATGCAGGCTCCCTGCTTCATCAGTTAATTGGGGCCACCAGTTTTTATGAATGATCAATCCAATTTACCAGCTCCCTATAAACCAACCAATTATCCAGTCTGCTTACATTTTCAGAACCCAGAACAATGAAGGTACAATCTTCTTCACTAGGGTGTTGTGACCTCTATATCCCTTTAAGTCCCATCTTTCCCATTTCTGCCAAATCACTCATTGGGATTTTATGTATTTTTCAAAGCTGGGCAACATCCTGTCTCTGACAGAGTCCAGGATGATGTTAAAGTCCCCAGCAGTAATCAGAAGTGATTCCTTACTATTTAACTTGATTAGATTGCTGAATATCTCTTTAGAATTCAGGACAATTGTAGTTGTATTCATATACCTAGACTACAAAACTGGTTTCCTGCTCTGTGGGGCATTGATCGGTCCACCTGTAGAATTTTCCATCTCAACAGTTTGCTACTAAGAATGCCTGCTCCTGCTTTGGCTATGACATTTAGGTTGATGACTCTGTATCTACTAAGGATGCCTGCTCTTGCTTCAGCCATGACATTTAGGATGATAACTCTGTATCTACTAAGAATGCCTGCTTTTGCTTTGGCCATGACATTTAGGTTGATGACTCTGCATCTACTAAGAATGCCTGCTCTTGCTTTGGCTGTGACATTTAGGTTGATGACTCTGTATCGACTAAGAATGCCTGCTCCTGCTTTGGCCATGACATTTAGGTTGATGACTCTGCATCTACTAAGAATGCCTGCTCCTGCTTTGGCCATGACATTTAGGTTGATGACTCTGTATTTACTAAGAATGCCTACTCCTGCTTTGGCTTTGACATTTAGGTTGATGACTTTCTTTCTACTAAAAATGCCTGCTCCTGCTTTGGCCATGACATTTAGGTTGATGACTCTGTATCTGCTAAGAATGCCTGCTCCTGCTTTGGCCATGACATTTAGGTTGATGACTCTGTATCTGCTAAGAATGCCTGCTCCTGCTTTGGCTATGGCATTTAGGTTGATGACTCTCTGTCTACTAAGAATGCCTGCTCCTGCTTTGGCCATGACATTTAGGTTAATGACTCTGTATCTACTAAGAATGCCTGCTCCTGCTTTGGCCATGACATTTAGGTTGATGACTCTGTATCTACTAAGAATGCCTGCTTCTGCTTTGGCCATGGAATTTAGGTTGATGACTATGTATCTGCTAAGAATGCCTGCTCCTGCTTTGGCCATGACATTTAGGTTGATGACTCTGCAACTAAGAACAAACTTTGTTTACCTCTATATAGACAATAGCAACATTATGTTTCAATAACTGTTGCTTTGAGAAGTTAGCAAAAGAATTTACACTTTCCCTTGTGTTAAAATAAAATACACATAGCCATAACTATTCAGCAGTACAGTTGTTTCACTATCAAGCCTTGCCAGCTGGGTGTTACCTAGAAATACTTAGCCCGCAAAGATTGCAAAGTGCCTCTCTTCAAATGAGATTAAGAAGACACTAGCTCCTTGTGCAACCCCTCTGATGCAGTAACCAAATGCACTGTGTGTGGTATCTATGACATCTACAAATGTCAAGGCCCCAAGATTTTTTTTTATTGTTCTTTGTGGAGATTTTATGTCATTTTGGTTTTGGTTTGCCTCTAAGTGGGGCCACAGATTTCCCAATCTCCTTAACTCTATTTATTACTTGCTCTCTCCTGGCTTTATTTTCATTTGCAGGTGCCTGTTCCATTACAATTTCAATGTCATCTTGTGGTTACTCAGTTGCAGAAATGTTATCTCTCTTGCTGGCTGGAATTGTTGCTTCCTCTGTGTCTGGAAATTGTTGCCTACCTAAGTGTCTCTTCATGTTACTCTACTGTTCTTTGCCTAATTCTTCAAATCTGTCAGCTAGGCTGCAGTGGGAGATGGGGGTCTTCTGAGCGAGGTGGTATCACTAAATATTTGGCTGGTCATGCAATCCTCTTTGATCTGGCAGCATAGCTAAAATCTCCATTTGCTTTACTAGTTACTCTGATCATAGGTTAGTTGAGCTTCAGTTCTGGTTGAAGACTGTCCATCAGAAACTTAAGGGCTTCTTCAGGTACACCAAGAGTAATTTTTTCCCCTTTACAGTGCATACTTAACTCATATGAGCACTTAAAGTCTGATGCAGTAGAAATTTCCTAACACAAAGAATGTATTTGTTCATATTTCTTCCTATTTTTCATAATCCTCAGACAAACGTCTTGGTAGATCAACACCTTATGTCCTGCCACAAGAAAGTGTTTTTCTTCCCTTATGGATCATCTGCAAAATGTAATAGTTTGAAATTATTTGCTTTGATGGGTGGCACTGTAGCCTGGTGTTATCAGAGATCTGTGCGCTCATCCAGTAATTATGGGTAGAGATGAGTTAAGACTCAGTGCTTTGGGTTATTTGGAAAATTCAATAAGTGTTCCCTATTTTCAAGTTTTCAAGTAAACCTGGCAGTCGTAAGTTATTTTTTGAGTCTTCCACTTTTTCTAGTCTCTGTAAGATCTTTTTAACTGCACTGTAATGTCTCTGAAGCACTACGATGTTATCTGTGGTCTGCAATGCATGTAAAAACAGTAAAAAGTAGTAACTAGCTTATATTCATTTATACAGCTGTTTCAACATTTACTCACTCAAAACAATCAATTCACTTATAGCTTTAATATCATAGAGTTAAAGTTTTATAGTTATCACTTTAAATTACTACTCTGCAATCTTTCTCCATGCTTTTATTTCAGAAAAAATTGCTGGTAATCTCTCACTTGTGGATGTGGGGTGTTTCCCCTAAATAAAGAGTACACATAATATATTTAAGGCAGTCAGCAAACCTGCAAGTGTTTTTCAAAGAATTCTAGTTTTGGTCTTAAGCATTTGCTGTTGTGCATTTTTACTTTTGTTTTTTTCATTTAACTGGACTTTATCTAATGCCACTCAAACTGCTTCTTCGTCAGGTACTGACAGTAAAAGAATTTTCATGTTATACTGATTCTTATACCCATTATTGACATTTTTGTATAACTGCGGTGGTGGTGCTGCAGTAGCATTGTCGCCTCACAGTAAGACGTTGTCCTGTTCAATTCTCAGCTAGAGTGTCTTCTGTGTGGAGATATGCGTGAATGGGTGCACCTTCATTGAAGGTTGTGTGTCAGGGCTGGCAACTCGGCACGCAAAAATCTACTGCCAATCATTAGTGGACCGGAGTTCTGCTGTGGCGACCTCTAACCGGGAAAAGCCGAAAGACACAACAACAACAAAAAAGTACTCTTCATAGGTGTGGGCTTTCTGTTTGATGCTGACATGTTTGTGGGTAAGTCAGAGTCTGACTGGATTTTTTTTGGATTTTAAAGGTTTATAATAAAACCTATGCTTTTACACTGAGTGCTAGGTTTTGTAGATTTAAACAAACATGCAAATAACCTAATCACAGTGCTCCCCTGATTATGCACCCCCTGGCATTGGTAGCACATGGCTAGGATAAGAAGACGTACAAAGATAGCTTTTTTCCCATGGTACAGCATGGACCAGGTTCCCTATTAAGTAAGCGAATGCTTAATATACTGAACGCTGTTTAATCGACAGCTAAATGTCAAAATGGCAAAATCCCGAAGACACAGAACAGCGATTTGTTTCCCCAGGGAAAAAAAATCACTGGGCCGTTTTCGGGACTTTGCTGTTTCCTCCACTGTGGTGTGATCTCAGATTTGGTATATTTAAGTAGGGTTGTGTGTGGGGGTCACAGCAACCGACATCGGGGGTGTGGGGGGGGAATCCCCCCACTTTATTTTATGGGTTTTTTTTGTATGTTTTTTTGCGGACCAGCGATTTTTTTCTCTGGGAAAAAAAATTCACTGTTCCGTTTGTTCATTTTCATTTTTTTGAGTCGATTATACAGCGTTCACTATTTTAAGCATTTGCTATTATAATATAGACCCCATGGAGCAATGGTGCTCATGCTGCAGACTTAACAACCTTAATGGAGAATATGAAAAAAAGATGAAAACATCATGCCACAGCTGTAAAAATCTCAGATATATCCACAATTTGTCTAATTTGCATATTCATTGTCAAAACTCCTCTCATTTCTGTTAAATGGACCATCACTTAGAAGCACACTTAAAAAAAAAAACTAACAGTGACAAACTAATGCAAAATATAACTATACTTTACTGTAACACAATTGACATAACAATACTGCAGATCTATATCCATCATTAGAAATAAGAATATGGCAAACCTCAGTGTCTGGAGAGGACTACAAAGTGATACCTTAAGGCATACAGTGAAGCTGATGAAAAACAAGACTACTTTTTTACAACTCTAAATTTCATGTGCCAATTAAGCAAAAACTGCATGATGACATTATTTTTTTCATGTACTATCACCACCATACTTAGCATATCATCTGGCAGTTAGTGCACAGATTAAAGTTGTGAGTGGAAGATTTTATGGTACAGGGTTTGATTTCTTCACCCTTCTTTTGCCTACTGTGAGACCTTAAGCATGACACTTTACCTGACATTGTCCCTGAGTCTCCCCTGCAAAGAGAATGTGTGTCCAGTGGGCTTATCTGGCTAACAAATAGGTATTATTCTTCTTGTAGTCCGTGGAGCACCATAAAGATAAACCTGTTACATGCTACTGTAGCATGAGACCTGATCATGATAGCACTTTCAAAGGTGTGTAACAAATATAACAAATGTTACACACCTCCTAAACAATGTTACAGTTGGGTATATGACAAAGGAAGTTCCTTTGCTCTCAACGAACCCTGAATAGCTTCCCTTTTATGTCCATGTAGGTTTAACCTATATGTAACTTGTTTAAATTAGGACAGCATTTAAAAACTGTCCCTGTTTTTTTCCCCCTTACTTGCTGTCTAATCAGCAGCACTGACTAAGAGCTTTACTGGTTCTCAAGGCCAGTAAAATGCTTCTTTTTTTTGTATCAGATAGTACATGGTGTAGATAAAACTCAATGCACTACAGAGAGCTGTGATTGGGTCTCACCAATCAAAACCCATTATTATGTATTCTCAACATGGATGCCATAGTTCACCTCTTGAACTTCACTCTCGGGGGTGAATTTCTTGGTGTTCATGTTCTGAACACATAATAATGAGATTATGATTAGAAACTTGATCATAACCCTCTATATTATTATTATTACTATCATTATTAAGCATTATTATATCTCATTTAGGTGGCATGGCTGATGCACAAAGTGCCTATTTATAGGACAAATTGCAACTATTCTTGAAATGTGAGAGCAACACTACATACACATGATGCACTGGAACAAGCAAGGCAAAGACTTTCAGTCATCTAGAAAAACAGGTCTGTACAGAGCTGGACAATTATTTTAAAAACAAAGGGATAGTAAATCCAGTTTTGGGGGGCCAGGGGCATTAAAAGGTGTATCAGCATGGATAGAATTACTATTTTATTAAAAAGTCTTTCCAGGTAGTAATTGATTGACTCAGTTCTGATAACATGTGTCCTGTTCCTAAAATAGATATTCTGGCTTATTTAGTGATAGTGATAGTGGAGATTAGTGGATCATGCACGATTTCACTGAAGTTTTACCAACAATGTTATCCATTTTACACACACTGTGCACTGTATTTAATTATGTATTTAACAGGCCATGAGTTAGTTGTGCAGGTAGTAGCAATTGTATTGCTTTAAGCATCCGGTAAAAGGAAGCTGCTGAAATTACAAACAGTCTTTAACTTTGCAAAAGAGGAAGCATTAAACGGGACTTTGCTAGCAAGGTGGTATGGAGTGGTTTTCTATGGAGTGGTCTTCTTGGTCTTTATACTGTGAAGGTTAAAAGCAGACTTCATCCACCCACCACCCCAGTGTTCAGACCCAATTTTATCAGGTTTATCAGATACATCTCCATTATACTCAATAAGCAGTAGGCAGAGGAAATAGGTACTCTAATGCATATAACAGTGTGATGACTCAAAGTTTCTGTCTTCTTCACACTGAGCATGCCCACAATAATTACCTCTTGCTGGAGTGGGAGCTTCCCAATTCATTTCCCATTTCATAGAAACTGTTTTCTTTGTAGTCAAAGACAATCCCACTTCTCCACCCATGATCCCACAAAACCTGAAATTCAGTCAGGCCAGTTTTGTTTCCAGCCTGTCCCAGAATGAACTATATATATATATATATATATATATATATATATATATATATATATATAAAATCACACAGTAAAATCAGCTACCATAGCAGCAGACAATTTACCTGAGTACCTAAAGATAGCAGCACGCACCTTTATCTATCCCCTCTTTATCCTTATAAACTGATCTACATCAAAAAAAAATTCCTAGTCCTTTATAAAAAGCCCTTTGTCATACCTCAGTAAAAAGTGGGCATATCCACAGAATTTACTAATTACATACCTATAACTATCATAACACATCTGTCAAAAATCTTAGAAAAATATATCCATTCAGAACTCTTAAAATACTTCATCAATAATCTTGCCTTCAATATTCAAATGTAGTAACACAATAGCATTTCTCATTTTCACAAACACTATAAACCATATGCAAAATTATTGTCTTTTGGTATAATCTGTTTTTCTTGACCTATCAAAAGCATTCAACATCATCTTTCATCAAAACTGACTCAGAACTTTCATCCCACAATATCTCACCCTCAGCCCCATCATAGTTCCATAGCAATTTGGGAAACAGACAGCAGGAGGTAAAAAGGTCCCAAGAATTCTTACCTTTTATAGCTGTTTCCATTGGAGTCCCACAAGGTTAAGTACTTAACCCCTCTTATTCAACATCATAATAAAATAAACTTCACACAGTCTCCACTCATGTAACCACAAAATAATACGGTGATGACTCTGCCCCAACCCTCTCAAAATGTAATAATCTCACACATGACTCATTCTCATCTGGTGAAACATGGCTAAGAAAATCTCACCTTCTAAATCCTACAAAAAAATGCTCTTCACCTCAAAACATTTCTCAGAACAAAAACAATCTTCCAAAATACTCTCCAAAAATAGCACCAGAACAGAAATAGTACAACAATTAAAGCTAAAATTAGATCTACATGTTCTCCAAGCTGTTACAAAACTCATCACAAACTTGGTTTATTATATACAAGTGAACACTATCCCACTGACAGCACTAGAAAAAATATATCACATCAATCTACTTACTACCATTGCTCCTTTATGCCTCTACCATCCAGAATAACCCCCACAGCATCCCCAAACTTAAACTAGACAGCTGTTACCACAAAACTGCTGGATTTGTCACCAATCTGCTTAGAAAAAAATCACAAATGCATGCCTTAAAGCAACTATACTGGCTAGAGAGCCCACACTGTCTGACCTAATCACAACTACTTATTGCCCATGATCTAATATATAAACCAGAAACCTGTCTACTACTACAAAACACCCTGAAAATAGTATTTCCCAGCCAGGGAGCTATGTTCTGAAATAAATCACTTTTACTCACAACTAAATCTGATAATACTACTGTGCCTATACTCTTGCTATGTCTTCAAACTTTGGAACTTCCTACCACTTAAGGCAAATTAAAAACCTAAAAGTTTTCAAAAATAACTTAAAAACACCTACATAACTCTGGTTATGCCCTCGCTCAGTGCCAGGCAAACACTAAATGCATGCACCAAAAACTACTGTTTTACTTACTACTTACTATTTCACTGCATCCTTATACCACCATATGCAAATTTTCTGCCTCATAACCTTTGATCTGCTTCAAGATACACATCTGTCTTATATCACTTTTCATTCTTGAATGTTTATCTAAGTACTGATCAGCTACTTTATCTCTCTCCCATTTAACCATACGCAATATTTTCTCCTGAGGATTCAATAAACTCTGTGTGGACTTACTGTAAAGCCTTCATGGAGTTTACATGTTTGCGCAGTGAGTAGCAGTGCTAATTACATATTCATGCCGCTCACCATGTTTAAATGCAAACAAATGCAATTTCTTGGCTAGCAACAGTGTTGCTGGCCAGGAAACTATATAAAGCAACACAAACAGCAGCAGACCTGTAAACCTGTTTACCTATAGGCAAATTAGGTCAGTGTGTTTGCACAAAATTCCACAATGATTGCCACGGTTATTAATACAGCAATGTATATATTTTCAACACATTACATGACAGTGTATACAGTGCAGAGTATTGTGGAGACCTGTTTCAGGTATACTGAGCAAAAGGTTGCGTAAATGATGAATAAGGGTACATAGATTGCATTATAAATAAATAGTCAGGAGACATGTGTGGATTGACTAGAGATGCAGAGATGACTTGGAATGAGCACACAGAAAGAGGACAGGTGAAACATAGTAATGGACAGCAGGTGAGGGTATGTCAATGAAGACTGTTGTAGCATGATCACATATCAATGTGATAAAGTATGGATTGCACAGTGAATGTGTATGTAGAATGCACCATCACCCAGGATGATGCCACAATATAAACAGGAAATGATTGACATCAACAATTGGCGTACCTTCTGGTGTCAATCCAGGGTGGGTCTAATATCTCTCAGCCTGGAATGAGATGGTTGGCTTCTTTGCTAGAGATGGTCTGCACCTTCGTCCTGTAGGCTGTTGGATACTGGCAAAGTTGCTTGCTCATCTATAGTGCCTATTTTAGGCAATGTCAACGCAACAACAATTCTGACATAAAAAATCCATTGGAGACAAACTTAAGGTTATACTGCTTAATGTTAGGAGTCTAAACATGAAGCTGCACTGGTGGAAATTGCCAACCTGCTAGCTGACAGATTTGGTAAAACTTCATCCCCTTGTACCCACAGGCCATATCCCAAAACATACCTGTCAATAGTCCTCTGCTGCCAAGTATCTCTAGAGATCAGGTCACACCTGTGGTCTCCAGGGCTAAAAACATGGCATCAATGGTACCAGATAACATCCCAAGTAATCTAAAACAGGACCTAGTGGATCCACTTAGTGTCCCTTTCAACCATAGCCTGAGTACTGTCTTTGTTTCAGCAGAGTGGAAAACAGCAACAATAATCCTCTTGGACAAAGGGAACATCAACTGACCCTGGGAACTATAGATACATATGTCGTATATTCTGTATTTTATGATATAAGCAGTGTTTTACAATAAATCCTTTGCACTTAAAGGAATTGGAACATTATTGTGGTGAAGAACATATGTTTAATCAGTCTCATCTGCAAGGCCATGAAAAGAATCATTATGAATATTATCAACAAGGACATAGGTGACCTTCAAACTCTAGACCCAAACCAGTTTGGTTTTGATAAGGGTAAATCATGCTTATTAAACCTAGTAGACTTCTTCAAGACAGTCAGAAAAGACCTGGATGAAGGTAAGGCAGTGCATACCACCTATCTTGACCTGGCTAAGGCTTTTGACACAATCCCCCACTCAGGTATCATTGAGAAACTCTTCCTTATATCACTAGATGGATAACCAGTTGGCTCACTGACAGAACACATAGTGTCAAAGTTGGTGACTCAACCTCTACCAGTAGAGCCTCACCAGTGACATACCACAGGGATCTGTGCTGAGGCCTTTACTATTCAGATTCTATTTATTGGAAGTCCAGGCTACAGTAGATGGCCTTTGGCTTACCAAGTTTGCTGATGCTTGCAAAATAGGTGCAATTATTGAGTCCACCAATGACGTTACCATATTACACGAGGGGGTAGCACAGATAAATGATTGGAATGAAAGCCATGGTCTACAACTAAATGCAAAAAAGTGTCATTATTATTGTCTTTGGCAAAGTGGAATTCCCTGCTAATTACAATATTGACAACTGCCCCCACCTCTAAGCTCCAACCCAGTATTGCAAGACTTGGGTGCACAGGTAGATAGCAATCTAAACGTCAACCAAGTTTTCACAATTATAAGGAAAGCCTTCTATGTCATGCGCCTCATAAGTAAAGGCATTGCTTCCAAGTCTGAGGATGTTATAGCGCCACTGTATTTGACCCTCAGCAGAACATTAATAGAGTACAACGCTCCCTTTTACATGTACCTTACAAGACACCTACAGCAGCTGGAGACACCACAGGAGTTTCTCAACAATAAAACATAGGTCCTCCAAACCATGCTATGACATATGTGGATAGACTGAAAGCCTTGTCACTGTTCTCTGTATCGTATTGGCCTCTGAGAGGTGACTTGTGCCTGGCCTACAGGGCAGGCTCTGAACTTGCATTGATAAAAATTATGCACATTCTCAAATATAATAGTACAAGAGTCACTTGCTTTAGGGATCTTAACCTAGCCTATGACATTAACAGAACATGCTTGAGAGACAGATATATCTCTCAAAGACTACCACTTCCCTGGAATAAACTTCCAAGTCCTGTGAAGTAGAGCTCTTCACTGACCATATTGAAGCACAACCTAGACAAATTGATGGGAGACTGCAAATTCACCCCAGCGGTGGCACCCATGTCCCTCATGGACAGGGGTAGTCTGTGTTGACTATAGACTCGGTCTGCCAATTAAGTCCACCTAATAAGGGCAATTGGTGCTACTTGTGATGAACATGACTAAGCTTATAATGACTGTGGGACCTCCTATGAAACTAGGAACCTATGTCAACAGTCCTCAGGGGGCATATTACTACAGCTGTTATAGAAGGAGCATGTAATGTAATGGCAGCAATGGCCTTCATTGTATTAGCACAGATCACAGACTGTAACACCCTCTTGTAGCCATACTGTACACCCATACCTCAATGCAGCATATGTCAATGACAGCAACATTAACATGTCAAGTGATCATAGAGTCATAGGACACTATTAGGCTCATGGCCAACATCACAAGAAATCCTAGTCATTATTATAAAATGAAAGTAAAAATGTCTATATGGGTATTATGGAAGACAGCAGGACTATTGTGCGTTTGAGTATATTTGCTGGACTGCATTACAGTTTTCCACTGTCCGTATGGGACGTGGGCACCACACCATGATGGACTTAGCAATCACATATGCCATGATCTGAGGATATCTTGCATAGGCTCATAGAAGGACTCTTCTTGATGATGTGTGTATGCATAGGTGACATGAAGATGTCCTCCACTCCTCTGCAGGAAGGATGTCATGTGCACATAGAAGGATGTGTGAGGCTACATGAATGTTGCCTCAAGTGGTAGTGAAATGAAAAGCTATTCCATAGATCACACAATGACCATAATATACCAGCAACCAAACACATAGTACACTAGGCCTAATTTGAAAATTACACATGTGTAAGCAAAGAATATAAACACCATGCAATGTCGCAGTAGCAATGCAACACATGTCTGACTGTAACACTGCCACATTGCAGTATATGGTATATGATAGCATCATTGTATTCTGAGAAGAACATGTTGCGTGCACTGTAGGGCATGGATGTGGAGTCACATCCGTGTGTAAGATTGCCTCATACGTGATAGTTGTATGTATAGACATGCAAGTAGCTTGCTGTCAGATTAGAACACCTATATGTGTAGTTAAAGTGCATTGCAAACACCATAGTTAATGTTACTACCATAGCACAGGTTTGTCTTGAATACTGTCAGAGTGCATGTTACACAGAATGGCATAATTATTGTATGCTACAACAAGATGTTTTCAGGAGTGTTGGAAATAGCTGTGGAGTCGCATATCATTCTAAAACTACCTATTTACAGAGAACAGCACTTAACACAAGTGCCAGAGCACAATTCTAGCTTTTATAATGGAGAATACGTTATAGCTGATGACTTAAGCAGAGTCTGGTGAGAGGAAGATGATAATAGCAGTATCCCACATGCTGGTGTAAAATGTTCTCTCTAATTTCAAGCAAGTGCTCAAACAGATATAAACATATCAGTTCACTGCAGTGAGAACAGAACACCTTCCTATCTAAATACACTGATTAGATACCTCAGCATTTAACGCAAGTACAACAGCACAAGTCTGACTTGGAGAGTGTCAGACAACACTTTATAAGTAATGACATCAATAGTGTCTGGTGAGAGGAAGATGGTAATAGCAGTATACCACACGCTGGTGTAAAATGCTCTCTCTAATGTCAAGCAAGTGCACAAACACACTCACCGGTTGACTGCAGTGAGAACAGAATGTCTACCAACTTAGAACTTAGTACTTAACACAAGTGCCATAGCACAAGTCTGACTTTTAGAAGGCTGCAGGACAATTTATAGTGGATGTCATCATCAATGGATGTTGGATAGAAGATGTTGGGAGGACTGAATGGAATGTATATGTAGGCACATCCAACTGTCAAAAAATTGGTACTCCATGGGATTATAGTATTGACTGCAGGATACACAATTTTGCTGTTTAGTCAGACATACATACCAATTGACTGCAGTGAGATTAGAACTCCTACCTAAGTACATGGAGAACTCAGTACTTAACACACATGCCATGGCACAAATCTGACTTTTACAAGGATAAGGACAATTTATAGTGGACAATATCACCACTGGATGATGGCTAGAAGATGTTGGGAGGCCTGAATAAATGTATGTGTAGGTATGTCCAACTGTCAAAATACTGGTACTCCATGGAATTGCAATGCTGACTGCAAGACACACAATTATGCTCTTCTGATTGAACAGACACACACACACACACACACACACACACACACACACACACACACACACACACACACACACCAGTCAACTGTAGTGAGATTAGAACCCCTACCTAATTAGGTACACAGAATAGAAATCTCAGTACTTAACACAAGCATCAAAACACAAGTCTGACTTTTAAATGGCTACAGGGCAATTTTTAGTGGATGATATCATCACTGGGTGTTGGATAGAAGATGGTGGAAGGCCTCTCTGAAATGGATAGTTAGCCATGTACAACTGCCAAGATATTAAAAATCTGCATGTTGCCACATGTGACTGCAAAGTGTAGCATTTGGTGTTGTGTTTCAAATGCACATGTATACTTTAAACAGGTTTGCACATTATTTGCAAACAGCTGTTCACATTACTACAAATATTGGAACATCTGAATGTGTATTGCCATTATGAAGTTGTGTATAGTATACAAAAAAGCATTTGTTATTAATTTTTGTAGTGTAGTTGATATATTTGTGAACAAGTACCGAGATTCCAAGTTTTAAGTACATGGATGGAGGTAGCAGATAGCTGCAGTGTAAATATGTGCTATTTCCTTAAAAAGTGCCTTCCGTTTGTGTTTGTATATATATATATATATATATATATATATATATATATATATATATATATATTCATGGAATGAAGACAAAATGGGCAGTAAACATAAGTGATACATGCTATTGTGCACTTTGGATAGTGCAACACCAAGTAGAGGGTTTGCATGATCAATGGCAAAGTGTTTGTGCATGTGAGGTACACATTTATACTACTTTCCCTATTTGCATGTAGTTAAGCAGTCAGCAACTGTGAGTCTCATTGAAAAGACTATGAGAGTTCTGTGTATTGAGTGTATGAAACACACTTGATGGTCAGCTGACTCTGAAGTAGCAGGTAAATGCATTGATACATTTCTTTTAGAGACCAGATGATATAGGGGTTGAATCCAGGTGTATGTAATCGTTTTAAATAGGTATTTATAATGCAATGAAATAATTCCTCACTCAACATTCACTGTGTTTTACCTCAGCTCAGCGTGTTTAAGCAGCATTGCATGGAGGTAAATGCACCATTGAAGAGCCATTCACCATCGGTTGGCATTGGTCCATGTTACCAAAATCCACACAGCCACGAGGACAAAAATTGAGCGACTTCAGTTATTTTTTTTTATTTATGTGTGTTTTGTGTGATTTTATTTTTTGACCACATTAAAAGTGTTAAAATGGGGTACATAGGAAAGTGGTAAAATGGGGGCAAGCAGGGGAAGAACAATAGGAAAGCAATATAGGAATGTGCAGGAGGGAGTTAGGAAAGAACCACAGCTATCCACTTCTTCAACAGAGTAAAATGAATATGTATTGAATATTGGCTGAATTTGGACTGACACCATAGCAAAGAGGGGTGACAGCAATGCTATCATGTTGTATAGCCAATTAGACTGAATCAAGTGTCAAAAAGACACATGTGTGAACTGGAGAGCTATGTATGGTATGATTTTTTTTTGGGGGGGAAGAGTTCCATTTTTTTATTTTTACTTCAATAAGAGATGGATGTTGAGTAAGGGACTTAGGGATTTCTGGATCAGGTAAGTGGGGTATGTGAGGAAGCAGATGCATACAAACAGGCAAACAAAACAAGACACATAGACAATGAGGGACATGACAGGTTAGGGTATACCACAATTGGGATTAGGCAGGGGGCAGAAGATGCTCATGCCCATCAAATATGGGGAGAGTGAGAATCTAGTCCTCACCTGCAGGAATGTCATCATTGTCCCATTACTCTGCTGGTTGTCAGAGTGCTTGATGTCTTTTTCTTCAAATCATAATGGAGAACAGCAACTCCATTCAGCATAGTCATGCACCAATGGTGCTGTGCATGACCCTAAGCACTAACCCTGGCATCTCTTGGTGGATAATAAAATCCCCACCTCTGCCTGTACTCCCAGGAGGTATCACAGCACCACCTGCTCGGTAATGCTACCTGAGTGTGCAGATAATGTGGGCAGCAGAAGAAGCACTGCCAGTTTGGGTCCCAAATGTACTGGGCATCGGTGCCAGAACTGGTGGAGCAGGGGCAGGATAACAACTGCGGTTGCCTACTTCCCTGTGCTGTAAAGCATTTTTGTGATTTGTCAGAAATGGATTACATGGAAACATTTGACAACACATTGAAGGAAAAAGAAAGAGATAAAGGTTCGGGTGAGAAAAAAAGAAATAAAATGAATGCCATTGTATGTCACATGCAATGCATTATCACAGTAATAAAGTATTTTATCTGTACTTTTACATATAAGTACATTTATTAAAAACTGCAAACTATAATTAAGGCTTGCTCAAAGTAATCCTTGCAATGTGCATATATTGCACATATGCTTGGTCCGATTATAGAGATTAAGTTAACAGCAGGGCATTTATGTCACTTGTGTAGAAATTAATTTATGTAATATTTTTAAAGGATTTTACTATCTTATATTTGTTACTTGTGGTATTTGAACCCACAACATCTGACTACGGTCTTAGACTTTGCTCCTAGAGAGTGAAGCATGCATGCTTGCTTTTACAGTTGGGATATGCATGCTTACTTTGCTACAACTGTATAGAAAAGAAATGCATTTAGAAGCTAAAATAATAGTTCAGTTGAGCTGCATACAGATCCTTTGCTTCCCCCAGTCTCTGTAGACACTTAGCATGGGCCTCTCTATTCACTGTAATCTCTGAATTGGCTATGGAATAAAGAGAAGAGAACAAGAGGTGAGCATTATGCATACCAGTCTTGCCTATATGCAGCTTTCTGTCTACTATAAGTTCTCTTTATCAGCATACTTGCACAAATTTGAGATGTTACCAGTCTTGAACTCATCCAGACACTGGTTGAATGTACCCCTCTTGCACATTTTCATGTTATTAAAGTGATGTCTACACTGCTCTCTGGTGTGTAGAATGCCAATTGTACTGGAGACAGACTTAGCCAGACTATTCCAAGCTTCAGACCTGTACTGGGCGTTGGTATAGTCCCTGTGCAAAAGCCTTCATCTGTAGCACTTTGAGGAGTCTGGTGAAGATTCTGGACTCAACATCCCACCTCTGCACCCTAAATTGGGTACCTTCTCTTCTACCCCAGACATGTACAACCAGGGAGAACACCAGTAGCTAAGAATGATTTCCTGCCAATATGTGCTATCACATTTACTGGTAGTGTGCAAATCCAAACAATTATGCCAACCACATTTGCACAACATTAAGAAGATAGCAACAGTGCCAAACAGAGAGAAAAGCAGTTTTGGAAATTGGAAGATTAATGCGACACTTGACATTAGTTTGAAGGCTGTTTTTTGCTGAAACTGTTAGCTGATGTAACTTTGCAGACATGCACTGGATGCATAAATTTCCTGACCTGACACATTTTTGACTTGGTTTTATATACTGATAAAACTGATTTTTACAATGTGGGATTCAAACCTATGCATGAGGGACAAATCATTTTCTTTCATAGTATTGATTTTCTATCCTTGCCACAGAAAAAGTGCTTCTTAGACATACTCATGAATTATATAGAAATACACATGAGAGATTGAGGGGTTAACCATGTATGTGGGTGACCTAAGATGGTCCTGATTTATACATTTATGTGTGTATGAGTCTTATTGAAGTCAGGAGACCATCCAACTCCACAGTGCACAATTATAATAACAGAAGCATAGTAGTCAGTATATCCTCAGTCATACATACAATTCACATGAGCTATACTGCTATACGTACTTATTTTTATTCATAATTATGTGTAATTTTTTTCTATGTGATACTTAATATAAAGTGAAATTGAACAACAGTACAAAATATTTGGAATTTCATGTATTAAACCCAGGACCATGTACACATGCCCTACACTTACACCTGCTGCCACAGGAATAGTGAAATGACATTTGTATATTTTCCTATTCATTATTAACTTCTGTGTGTTAACTGCCACACAACACAACTTAGTGTGTTTGCACAGTGCCCAACAGATTTGATAGAATGTATCCATTTTGAAATTGTCTACTGTTGGCTTCCTCTCTGCAGATGTTGGAGAAGATTGCTAACCATTGTGCAACCTCACTAAGCAGTGTTGCACAATTTAAAGCAAAAGATGCAACAGTTTATCTTTTTTGAATCTGTGAATGTCTGCATCCTGTCTGCTTTTTGTGTGGGCCATTATTCCAGGTTTACACAATGGTAAATGATGCACAAATTAGACAAGCAAAACTAAACTTGTTTTATCCTTGCGAGCAGTGTTTATTAGGTTTCATCCTTAAAAGACAAATGTGGGACTTAAACCATGATCTAGAGATACTATATGGTGCGAGGATCAACATGTTTAGTGGATGTGCTACACACACACACACACACACACACACACACACACACACACACACATACACACACTAGAGGTTCACAGGAGTAGTTGATGCATTGGTTATCAAATAAGTATATTACATGAAATTTGTTACATTTATCCATTTCCCATGTTTGCGCTAAGCCACTCACTGTGCAAATACTGGCATTAAAAGAAAAAAAAGAAAATAAATTTATAAAATAAGCAAATCTACAAAATACATGTTAGCAGACATGAAAGATTTTTACAGAAGTCTGGATTTGTACTCTCATGCCAATGAACCTTCAAAACACAGTAAAGGTGTCTTATCCCTCTTTGCCACAAAATTGGCTTTGCAGGAGGAATGAAAATCATTGTGCATACAAGCAAGTCTAAAATCATCCACAGTATGAACAAAACATATGACACTTGTACACTTCTGAGTTTTTTGTACATTTATTAATTTCAGATGTAGTGTAATGAGTGTTCACACAACCAGTTATGGCTATTTGCAGAAATGTAGCTATGTTTTATCTCAGTATGGTGTTCATTCTTCTCTTATATCGAACAGTAATCTGACACATCCAGTTTATAAGGCATTTTGTAAAATGTGTGAGAATATTAAATGGCAATAATATATAGTTTTCAACAAATGCATGGGAGGTTGGATGTTACTGAACAGAAAGTGTGAAATGTGTGCTGCTTACTTGCATTTAAAACCTTGAAACAGTTACTTATACAGTTTGTAAGTCTAACCTGGCTGACACACCCACTGGAGGTAAGGAAGTCTGACTTGGTGTTGTGTTTTCCTTCTCCCTACCAGTAACCCTTCACAGTTGCAATCCTTTAGCAACAGACACTGAGGGAGTGCCTTTACTATGTTTACATCTGTGACATGGAGACAAGAATTTGGGATTCAGCAATTCTAATGATTTCACACCATATTTGCATCTTCACTGTGCTCACAGGCCTGAATCTATACTATAAAAAGACAACTGTGTAGCTAGGGAACCTGAAGATGAGGAGAATTGTTTATGTGGAAAACACAGAAGAATGCTATTACTTTAGATTTATCTGCACAAAAGACTACTGATCCTGATAAGGTATGATTGGATTTTTCAGTTATATACTGGATATGTTCACATGTCACTAGAAAAAAAAATATATGCACTTCTTAGAAGTTTACTGATGGCATACACATTTTTGTCAGGGCATTTTACTTTCTCAGATGCATAGCCTTATTAATCACCTTTCATCACACATGTTAATGTTACAATTGTTTCTCTTTACACTCTACTATTGTTATTGTATTCATAGGGGTTAAATGAATATTCTATTGTTATTTCATTGAAATGTAAATGTCCTATATTGTCAATGACACAGGGGTGTTAGCCTTCTAGGATGGTCCATAAACACCTCTGGGGGAGTGCTGGCTACAAGTAGAGGTGACTGGCAATTGCATAAAAATGAATGTTATGTGGTAAATGTGTACACATGCTTTTGGGACAGTTTGATAGCACTTATAACAGTTCACTGATGTTTTATTCCTTTGTTTGGTACACAAATGTCATTTGCCTTTTGTTTTGGGGGTGGAGGAGCCAAATTCCATCTCTGTGTTTTCACAACAAAAATGTTTTACGGACGTTTGCTTTGCTATTATTACTCCTTGTTTTGGATCAAACCTGAAAGTTGTTTTTTTTCCAGTGGGTAATATTGAAAAACTAATAATATGTGTTATAACTAAGCATGGCCTTTATTTGTGTGATATTTATGTGTAGTATCTTTATTTTATGTTTTATGTCACCTAGGACTATGGCACCCAAGTGTCCCAATCCCCACAAACCCCCCTTCAGTGACAAAGAAAACAATGTCATTGTCAAAGAAGTTCGGCAGCATGGTAACTTTCTGCTTGAGAGAGGACATGGGGATATGTCTGGAAGAATGAAAATTTGGAACCAGATTGTGAATGATGGGAACACTGTTGGGGATGCAGCAGGACATATGATCAAGTGTGTCATAGGGCCACTGACATGATTTCATCGGCCCGGAGGAAAGCAGATACAGTGGCCCATGAACAGCTGTTTATGGGGTGGGGGGCCTGCTACAGAGCCACCACTGACACCAAATGAAGAGTTCCTGTTTACTGTCAGGGAACCAGAGAGTTCAGTAAAGAGTGCACAACAGCGCATGACTGATGTTGGTGCAGCTGTTTCAGGGAGGACAAGTGTGTCCCAGGAGGAGCTTCCAGATAGGCTTACCTACATCAATTTTTAAATATTTCTTGTATGGTAAAATACTGAAAGCAATAGTTAAGTTGGTTTAATAATTTCTTTTGGGGGGACTAGTTATAGATTGATAGAGTTAACAACACATGGGCTTAAGGTGGATGTGTCATCCAAGTTTCAGTTAAATTTATTGTTAATGGACATATAACGGCCAACATTTTCCCCTGTGTCATTGTTATCGTGAAGATAATGTCCTTACATTTTGCTTAACTTCTTCCAAGACCATCCTACCTAGCAAGTGTGGAGTCATCTGGACATGGGAAGCCAAATATTGTTATTTCAGTACTGATAAGCATTTCACAGAAATATTCATTTATCAATTTGTGTGAGGTCAGTGTCAGGACTGTGTGTTTATTGCTGAACCATCTGTGATAGCGGCACAAGTCTTAGTTTATTAGCATATATTGAACTGTAGTAGTGTAGCTATTAATTTCTTGCCTATGTAGAATTGTTCACAGAAATCCTGTACAAGCATGTTAATAGCTTCACAGAGGCAGCTGTACCCACCAGGTAGAAGTACAGAGCTAACTCAAAAAACAAGACACCCTGGTGGAATCACAAAGTCAATAAGCTGTATAACAGAAGGAAGAAAATCATGGCAAAAACTAGGAAATGCATCACCCAGCAAGATAAAAGTACTGTCATCAAACTAAACAAACAACTCAGAGGACAAATAAAGTCTACCAAAGCCAGATTTGAGGAAAGTTTAGCCTCTCAGCCCAAGGACAACCACAAAACATTCTTTAGCTATGTCCACAACCTCAAAGGCAATAAACAATTGCGTGCAAAACTCATTGTAAACAGAGTCACCTATACTGAGCCAGAAGATATAGCACATCTCCTGGCTGATAAATTCAGCTTCACCTTTACCCCTGTCTTCCCCTCAACCTTCCCTCAAGAAATGCCATCAAATATAACTCCCCCCTCTATGACTATAGAACAGGTCCTTAATGCTCTCTCTAAGACCAAGAACACTGTATCAATGGGCCCGGACAATATCAAAAGATGCCTTCTAAATAGCATAAAACATGACCTATCAGGGCCTCTGGAATTACTATTTAACTGTAACCTCCAAACAGGCTTTGTGCCTCATGGATGGAGAATGACAACAATTATCCCGCTGCACTAGGGTGGGCCACATACTGACCCTGGAAACTACAGACACATAAGTCTCACTATTCTTATAAGTAAAGCCATGGAAAGAACTATCATGGAGATGATCAAAAGAGATATAGTAAACCTCCAGACACTGTACCCAACCCAGTTTGGCTTCGTCAAGAGCAGATCATCCTTACTCAGCCTGATGGATTTCTTTGAGAAGGTAACCAAAGCAATGGATGAGGCGAAACATGGTTCACACTGCCTACCTTGACCTGGCTAAGGCATTCAATACAATACCCACTTGGGCATTATAAACAAACTGAAGAGGTTAGGTACAAACTTGTATGTCACTCAGCGGATAGCCAACTGTCTCACAGACAGGACCCAGGAAGTGAAAATTGGGGAGTCCACCTCTACAAAGAGGCCAGTCACAAGTGGAGTCCCTCAGGGATTAGTCTCCACTTCTACAAAGAGGCCAGTCACAAGTTGAGTCCCTCAGGCATCAGTCCTTAGACTGCTCCTTTTTGGCATTTACTTCTCAGAAGTTAAGACCAATATCAGTGGTCTCTGGCTGCCTCATTTGCAGATGATTGCAAATTAGGAGCATCATTGAGTCCCACACTGACACAAATGTTCTCCAGGAGGGGCTGACACAGACAAACAACTGATGTCAGAGCCATGGACTAAAAGTAAATGCCAAGAAATGCATAATTGTATCCTTTGGGAAGTCATCCATCCCTGGTAACTATTATATTGACAACATATCCCTTAGAGATGACCCAGTAGTCAGAGACTTAGGGGCACACATAGTAAGCTAGCCTTTGACCATCATGTGTCTACAGTAGTGAGGAAATCATTGTATGTTGTGCAACTTATAAACAAAGTTATGGCATCTAAGTCCAAGGAAGTCATTGCTCCACTGTATTTGGCATTCATCAAACCTATCACTGAGTACAATGCCTCCTTTGGTATGTACCTAAACAGGCATAGCCAACAACTGGAATATCCACAGAGATTTCTCACTAAAAAAATACAAGGCATAAGTAAAATGTCTTATGCAGACCACCTCAAGGCCCTATCCCTGTATTCTGTCTCCTTCAGACTTTTGAGAGGAGATCTATACTTGGCATACAGGGAATTGTCAGACCCAACTCTGATGGACCTCTTGCAATATTCACAAATAAACAGCAGCAGAGTATCCATTATAAAGACTTAAACCTTGCCTGTGCTATAAATAGGGCCTTTGGAGAGACAGGTATGTATCCCACAGACTACCCCATCTATGGAACAGAACATCCATGTGAAGCAGAGTTCCTCCTAACATAATTCAATTGGAACTTGGACAATTGGATGGGGAACTGGAAATTCATCTTTGGTTTGGCACCTATGTCTGTAATGGATACAGGCAACCTGTAAATAATATCTCCCAGGCCTCTGTTTACACTTATCAAGGGTATCAACACTTGTCAGATATTTGGGATGCATGGCTAAGATTAAAAAGGACCTTGTGGTCATTAGCCTAGTAAACACCTATGAACCCATGAATCTATTATTACAGGTGATCCTGACAGTGGAAGTGTAGGACTCTTACCACCTGATGTCAGAGTATCAACAGACTCTGATGATGATGGCCAAAGACAGGCACAGTTGAGGGGTGCAGAGGTTGAGCATGACACTAATATTGACATTCATCCATCCCCTGTAATTCCATTGGTCATAGCTAATAGGTCTATGCAAATACATTCTGGTGAGCCCTCAGATGTTGGACAGATGTAGGGGTGAGACACTTGATGAGGGTTGTGTGGTTACTGCCACTTCAGTACCTGTTGACTCTGGATGTAGCCAAAGTGTGGGGAAAGTGCCTTGCAGGAGGGTTGTTTGGGTTTCTCAGATGAGGCCTACTGTCCATCACCCCCTGATCCTGGTTTGTCTTTTCATGCCACTCGTCATATGTTTAGGGCCATCATGGAGGCACAGGCATGTTCCAATAGGGCCTCCGAGGAAATGCTTAGAGTTGCAGATGTGGCACAGGATGACATGTGTAGCTGCATCCACTGTGTTGCTGATTCAGTGGATCAGATGAATGTCACATTGTAATGGGTGGTATCTGTTATGGAACATCTGCAGGGAGGGAGACAGCATCCATTTGAGCATACATCAGCTACATCATCTAATGTTAGCCTATATGGCCATGTCCGATCACACTCCTACAGTGGCACTACTTCCTCTGCTCCACCAGTGGTTTAGATGTCCATGCTCAGATGTGGCAGGCCATGGGGTCATGGACCTGGGTGTACTCATGAGGAGACTTCATCCAGCAGACATCAATCATGTTCAGGTAGCAGCAGTGCATCTTACTGTGCGTGCGGATGTGCTAGTGCATCTCCTGGGAGAGACAGGTCTCCGGGTTGAGGATGATGATGACGATGAACTGTCACCTCTACCATACGCAGCTCACACCTGTCATACCTACCAGGACATAGGGCTAGCACAGAGCTTTGCTGTATTCTTGCAGACACTCAATTTGTATTGACTTAACAATTGTAATATCTTGTGCTGTACTGCAATCCAAATTACACCAGATCTACTTACTCTCAGTACTTATTCACACCCTGACTTTTTTCAGCCTTCCGTACCGTAAGTCAAGGTGAAATCCCTTAAGCTTAATTTTCCATCAGGAAAAAGAGTGAAGGTCAGAACATCGAGCCCTGTTTTCCACTGTAAGCCATTGCCCATGTGATTACTAAGTGTGCAATAATTCACTTCTTTTGAGAGACTCCTTCCTTCTTTGAGTTGTTGCAACCATGGAGTTGGTATATATCAGTCCAGTTGGTACAAGGGGGATTGACCACCCCTTGCAAAAAATGCTCAAAGTTAATTTTTTTGCCCCCCTGTGTTTTGGGCATATTTTTTATATTATTTTGCATCATCTGCTTTTTGAAAGTCAGCAGTTCATACCAAAATACTTTTTTGCATCCTGTCTTCTGCATTCAGGACAGTAGCTCTATTAGCATTTGCATTTGGGTTGCTGACCATCTTGTGTACCCCAGATCTGTGACTAGAATGCCTCAGTACAAGCTTCTGTGCCACAACATGGCAGCAACAGATTTGCAACAGGAAAGACCTTTTTTATTTTTTCATTTGTTAACTTAGTAGCTACACTGACAAGATTTTATTTTTCATTTGTTAATGGAAGTAGGTTACACTGGTAGATTGTTTTTTATTTTATTCATTTGTTAACTGGGTAGGTACAACAGCCTGTGGATTGTTTTGAGCCATGACTCAGGCCAAAAGGTAGGAATAAATATGATGTTTATAGACAATTTAGTGTAACTCAGTTTGTTTTTGAGAGGAAATTGAAGTACACACAGAGAAAAATCATACAGGTATGAGGAGAACAGAGAACAGAGAACAGCCACTTCCCACACAGGCAGTGAAGGTGGATCACAGATAAACCATAGTTCTTCAAGTTGTGAGTCAAATATCTTACTACTAAATCACCCATCAGATGATTATAATAAATGAAAAACTTTTCTTGGTGTGTGACTTACTGTGGAGTTGATTGGTAAGATAAGTTTTATTTGAATTTATATTGTATTTGTTATCACTGTTTTTCATTGTTTGTAGGTTGGAAGGGACTGCTTGTTAAGAAGATTTACTTTTATTCATATTTTGATGTTTTACCTTTAATTTCACTGTTGGTTGTTAGAAAGGGATATGTTTTAGACAGGCAAGCTCCAGCCACCCCAAGGGGCCTATGCAGCTTCATACTGCAGAGAGGAAATTCCTGAGTATATCTGAACAATCCCATCTTGGTTTGTGATTTATTTATCTTTATTGTCAAAAAGAAGTGCTATTGTAAGCGATGGTGAGCAAGAGTAAGTGAGTGAATTGTAACTTTTGTCTGGCTTGTAGATCTTGTATGGTTGGAACAACTTACTGTACTTTATTTAGTTGTTTATTGCTGGTGTGATTTTTTTTGTCATAGAAGTTGATTTAAGTTCTCTTTGAATTCTCTGCTTACTAATTTTGATCTTTTTTCTTTGTAATATTATATTAATTTGAAGCTGAATATGGATTCCCTAAATGAGTATGCAATTAACGATTTGCTAATGCACACATATCTTGTACAGTGTAATAAATGCTATGCATATTTAAAGGTAACAGCCAATAGCACTGGTGATCTGTGTTCCTCATGTGAAAAGTTGGATAATTTGCTTACCATTGTTAGAAGTAAATCTAGACTTAATGATGATGATTGCACTTGTGCAATTGGCATGGCTTGGAGAGCTGTTGTTTCATATATTAATGACCAGACTGATGAACTAAATAATGTTAGGCATAGAACAAATAGAACACATTTAGATCATTCAACAATGAAAGAAGACAATGCTGCTCACAACTCTGGAATTCTGGGTGCAAGTATTCAGCAATCTGAGCATCCAGCTTGTTTAGAAGGAAACAAAAAAAGAAAGAAAGGAAGATGTTCATAATAAATAATAAAAAATAAAAATAAATTGATTAATGACTGTAAAAGGAAAATCTTCAAAGATCAATACATGTTAGGTTCAAGCAAGGCACCCTTTATTACTTGCAGCAAGGAGACAAAGCATGTAGGTACAAGGTTTGTCTAACTTTCTGGTGGTCAGTATATTATTCTTATACAGTTCTCTTCATGTCACATAGAAAATGTTACTAATCTACTGCTGACGTAGTTGGACACAGCTTTCTGTATTTTACACAGAAAATGTTACCAGGCTTATTGCTGACATGGTCAGATTATTGCTGTTTTTCAAAAACATTTGAGAAAAACAACCTGGCCTTGGGCTTATTTTAGCCCACATTGTCTCTTCAATTCTTCCATTGTACAATTCTAATACATGCGATACATTTTGTCTAGATTCAAGGTACGTTTCTAGCTTTGGTACAAGTAGTGCTGACTATAGTTTAAGCTTTCAAACATCTATTGTTTTCTTTATCAAGACTTCTAGCAGCTGCACATTTTCTCATGGCATAAACAGAAATAGAATGTCTCTTTATTAAGTTTCTGGTAGCTGCACATATTTTCTTTGCATAAGCAGAATAAAGTGTCTTTTATTAAGTTTCTAATAGCTGTGCAGATTCATGCAGTATGAACAGAATAAATGTATTAACCCTTTTAAGCCTTTAATGTACTAAGCATGCACATTGCTATTATGCATTTTCCTAACATTTCCCCCCTTTTAATACTTTTCTTCTACTTTCAAAACAAGCATAAACATTTTTTTCTTCCCTTAACCTCTTCCTACTCAGGATTTTCAGTTAAGAGAGCCATTTAGTTTAAACCCATGAAAGCATTTTCAATTTTTCAATAACTCTTCGAGTTCGGCAACTTGGTATAGGGTTTCCGAAACTGAAATGTCTACAAAATTTTTTATTAGTCCTTTTATATAGGGAATGCAGCAGCATGCACACACCATCAGTAGAGCTATCCCTACACAGATGGCAATCAGAATGTTCATCAGGATACTGCCCCACCCCTCAAACAATTTCTGGAAAAAGTCCGTCAATGGATTTGGTCCTGGTTTGGTCATGGCCGACACCTGCTGGATTACCTCAAGATGGTTGTCTATCTCATGTTTGTGGTCAGGAATATATGAACAGCACTCCTCCTGGATTAAAGCGCACATAACTCCTCTCGCTGCTAGTGAAATCAAGAGCCATGCGATTTTGAAGTACCACTGTTCTCATGGCAGTCAGTTTATCGGTTACCAATTCTAGGGCAGAAAAGGTTGCATTAATCATTATTTCGAGAAGCTTAGACAATTTTCTCAGTTCCCAGATTGATTTCATTGCTCCATTTGCTGGTAATACGCCTGCCCACAATATGACAGTATCACTCAGATCCATGTGTGATAGTCCTTTGTTATTTCCAGGGCCTAAGTCATGATGGCATTTCCAGGGTGCACTGATTTGTCCCACTGGATTGACAGGCTTCTTGATTTCTCAGACATTCTGAATCTTTCCTTGAGGTAAAACTGTCGTGTGTTGTATGGCTGGAACCAGGTATCCCAAAAAACAACTGCCGGACCAATTCTCTGGTAGCCATTTATATGCTTTTCATCCGCATATAAAGTAACAATCTCCCACTTTAGTAGTAACTTTACTATACCCTTGCTCTGCATGAAACATTTTTCTGTCGATTATAGACAGTTGTTTGTAGAGATCAGCATTAAGTTTTACTTCTTCAATTGTCCTATGCATCAGTTTAACAAATGGATCATAGCTCATGTTGCAATAGAATCTGATGTTATCAGATTTAGTGTAGCATCTATAGGGAACAGTTACATTGCAATAGCTCCAACCCACCTTGACTGCATCATTCTTATAAAAACACACAATTCCTTTCTGTCGAATAGACAAGTGCAATGCTACCTTATCTCTTGATGTGACATCTGATGTATCATGAATTAAGTTTCCCAGGTCTTGTTAGCCCTAGGGGAACTGCAGTTAACAGTAGCCCCCCATATGCTGTTGGTAAAGCTGTGCAAATCCAGCAATTCGAAACATTGAAAGTTTCAGCATACACATATTTAATTTCCTGGTAAGTATTGAAGTTCGGGTGCCACCCTGCATGCTTATTTAGTTCTACTTGCGTGGCTGAGAAAAGAAATGGCCACAATAAAAAGATTATTGTCACCAGTACAGTCAACAGGATGGTCATGTAATATTTTTGTGGAAACGGTTGTTCTGCATTTCCATTTTCTCCGGTTCTTCCAAGTAGGTGTATTTGGATCTTACTGGATTCCATCATCTTATTTTGGACACGTGATCTTACTCTCTGCCCTAATAGGACCTTCAGCACCGATGGTTTCTTCACTGGGTTTGAGATGGATCAGTCCTATTGATCTGACCCCCCTTTGTAGCCAGACTTTGTGCTTAGGGTCCCGATGGAGAGGTAAGATCTTTGTCCAATTCAAGTAGGTGTATTTGGATCTTACTGGATTCCATCATCTTATTTTGGACACATGATCTTACTCTCTGCCCTAATAGGACCTTCAGCACCAATGGTTTCTTCACTGGGTTTGAGACGGATCAGTCCTATTGATCTGATCCCCCTTTGTAGCCAGACTTTGTGCTTAGGGTCCCGATGGAGAGGTAAGATCTTTGTCCAATTCAAAGTTCTTTACCAGCTTGCAGTGTGTCAGGTGTATCCATGAAGCTCGTTCTGCTATTTTGACTGCATTAGGTGTAGAAAGAAGCACCTGGTAGGGACCTTCCCACCTTGGCGATGCCCAGTTCTTTCGCTTCACGATTTTAATCCATACCCAGTCTCCTGGCGTCACTGCCACTTCCGATGTTTCGGTTTGCTTTTTATCTGAAACAGAATTTGAATGCAACAGATGTTTAGAACTCAACAACTTTTTCATATATTCAGCTAGTGTAAAATCAGCTTCCTGGTTTGATGACATGAGAAGTTTCCACTGGGGTGTATAATAAGCTCTTACAAACAGTTTTTTCAAAAGGAGTCAATCCTTTTGCTGTAGGGACAGTTCTCATGCTCAACAGTGCCAGGGGTAAACAGTACAACCAAGTTTTTCCTGTTTCAACTGTTAATTTTCTCAATTTGCTTTTTAATATAACATTATACCTTTCAACTAGCCCTGCAGACTGTGGATGGTATGCACAATGATTTTTTAAAGAAATACCAAAATGCTTACTTAACTGCTGTATGGTTTGATTTACAAAATATGTACCATTGTCACTGTAGATTCTTTCCGGAATGCCAAACCTAGGAATAATTTCCTTGACAAGTACCTTTGCCACAGTAGCTGCATCTGGATTTTTGGTTGGAAAGGCTTCCACCCATCTGGAAAACATATCTACAATGACAAGACAATACTTCTTATTTTCACATTTGTTCCATTCTATGAAATCCATACAGATAGTGTGAAATGGATATGGTGGTGTGGGGAAACTCCCTTGCTTGGGCTTTATCACCCCTGTGCATGATGCTTGTTACAAATCTGACACATCAAACAAAATTTTTTAAGAGTAGTTTGTAAATCCGTACGTTGTGAACACTTGGTTCACCAGCTGTACCATCCCCCCTGTTAAGACATGGCATTGCCCATGGCTCAACAATGCTGCATAGCGAAACAAATTAGAGGGTAGTATCAGTTTTCTTTCTTTAGAGATGTACAGCCCCTTTTCGAGGATCGCTCCTTGTTTTATCCATCGCTGTTTTTCAGCTTGTGTAGTGAGCGTCTGCATTGTTTTTAACATGTCTAGATTTAAGGTTTCAGATGGTTGCAATTCCTTATTTAAAAGAGATACTTCTGTGGCCGCTTGTTTTGCAGCTGTATCAGCTCTCGCATTACCTTTCGAAATCCTATCCTGTTGCTTGGTGTGAGCTGTACATTTGCAAATGGCCACTTTCTGAGGTAACTGAACAGATTCTAAAAGATCTAAAATAAACTGTGCATGATTTATAGGTTTGCCAGTAGATGTTATCATTCCCCGGTTTTTCCACTGTTGTGAAAACACATGTACAGTGGAAAAAGCGTACTGGCTGTCAGTAAAAATGTTTACAAATTTACCCTTTGCTAGGGTACATGCCCATGTCAGGGCAATCAATTCTGCTGCCTGTGCAGATAAATAGTGTAGTAAAGATTTTGCTTCTACAATCTCAGTAACAGAGGCTACTACATATCCTACTAGTTTTTTTCCTGCAGGACCCCTTTTGCACGAGCCATCCACATAATATGCCACCTCGGCACTGTCCAAGGGGACGTCCGTGAGATCTTTTCTAGGTAGGGTCTTTTGCTCAATTACCTGCAGGCAGCGGTGGGGTGTGCCATCTGCAGGGGTTGGGAGCAGTGTAGAAGAGTTCAAAGTTGTACATCGTTCAATTGTCATATGAGGTTGGCTCAACAATATAGTCATGCAGGAAAGATGCCTAGCGGGGGAGAGATATGCCACCTTTAATTGCAGTAAAATGATTGTGACTGTATGGGGCACTCTCAAAGTGAGAGGGTGGAACAAGACTACTGAGGCTGAAACCTGCACTGCCATTGCAGCTGCAACTACTGCTTGTACACAGTGGGGTAAGGATCGTGCCACTGGGTCCAGTTGTGATGAATAGTAAGAGATGGGATGTTGCTTATTCCCATGCTGTTGTGTTAATACTGATGTCATGTAACCCTGCTTGCAATCTACAGTCTGGAAAAAACATTTATGATAGTTTGGCAATCCCAGAACTAGTGAGGATGCTATTAACTGCTTTAGTTTACAAAAGGCAGACTCTGCCTCTGGTGTCCATTGTAACAAATCCTGCACTGCCATAGGCGTCTTATATATAAGGTCAGTTAAGGGTGCAGATTCCAAAGTGTAGTTTGGAATGCAGCTTCGGCAAAAATTAGTTGTACCCAGAAAGGACATAATTTCCTTCTTGGTAGTGGGTTTTGGTGCTTGTAAAATTGCTACTTTTCTGTCCTCATCTAACGTTCTACCTTCCTTGGATATTACATATCCTAGGTATTTAACCTGTTTTTTCCAGAGCTGCAGTTTGTCTTTGTTTACCTTATGTCCCTCAGCAGCTAAAAATTGTAGAAGTGCTATGGTATCTTCCTTACAATCCTGCTGGGTGGGGGCTGCCAGCAGAATGTCATCAACATAAAGTAAAGCCTGGCTACCTCTTGGTGGGTTGAATCCCGCCAAGTTGCTTGCCATTTCTTGTGAGAATATCATTGGACTTTCGCAATATCCCTGTGGTAGGCGTGTATATGTATATCTTTTTCCCTGAAATGTAAATGCAAACCAATACTGGCTATCAGAGTGTATCGGTATTGAAAAGAATGTGTTGCTAATGTCTACCACAGAAAAATATTTTTGTTGAGGTTTTAAGTTATTCAACAGGGTGTGTGGATCTGGCACTATGGGTGCCCTTGGTATTTCTGCATCATTTACAGCTTGCAAATCCTCGACCATACGCCATTCTCCACTGGCTTTTTTAACTGGAAATAAGGGTGTGTTACATGGTGAATCGGGAGATTCCATTAGTATCCCTTCTTTAAGTAAGGATGCTATAATAGGCTTTATCCCTGCCTCTGCATCTTTTCTTAAGGGATATTGTCTTTTTTGTGGTCTGAATGCTGACTTTGGCATGATAGTGACTGGCCCTGCTGTACGAAAGAGTCCTACATCTGATTTCCCTGTTGGCCAGAGAGTCTCTGGTATACCTCGCAAGGCGTTTTCTTCCTCCTTTAATAGGAGTGTCCATCTGCTGTCTTTGCTAGATTGTAAGTGCACAGCTGGGTTGGTCTGAGTTATCCAATTTAATTTTTGCACTTGTATCCCCTGTCCTGACAGTTTTAGTTCTGTCTGTTTCTCCCATCTCATGGCTTTTTCTCCTAGGTCTGCCCATTTTATATTTTTGTTTTTAGTTAAACTAACATGTGGTAATTGATTAGATCTATAAAGTGCAAAAAACTCCTGGGGCAGTGAATAGCTGGCTACACTGTTCCCTTCTGTGTCCCAGTACAGGTTACACAGCATCAATCTATTTGTATGATTCTTAAATAATTCTTTCTCATATTCCTTATCAGGTCCTGGTGTGTTACAAAAATACAGGGTACAGTGCAACAGGTGTTACTTGTGAATGTCAAAGGAGGGAAACTTACTGATGGCTATGCTCATTAGTTCCTCGGTCACAGTCCCTGGACCAGTAGTAACCAAGTCCTGGCTGTACCAGTAAAACATTTCACCCTACGACTGCACCACAAAGGTATTATTTTGTTGCTGTGCTTCCATACCCTTCATGGTTGGGACTACTGCTATACTAAATATCTACATGAGGTCTCTGCCCAAGAGATTTACTGGGCATTTTGCAGAAACTACAATTTTGCTTTTCTGTGTTAATCCTGAAACTGGATCAGTTATTGCAATGTTATGGGAGAGAGGCTCCCGATACAGCTGTCCATTAGCTGCTTTGACCAGTATGTAATCAGGTGACTCTATGTTTTCTGGTAGTTTGGAGGGGTGTATCAGGGTCCGTGATGCCCCTGAATCACACAAAAAGTTGACCTCCCTTCCTTCTACCAAGAGTGTAACTTCTGGTTTTGTGTCTGCTAAATAGAGTTCTAAGCTCAACAAAGCTAGATCTAATATTTTGTTTTCTTCATTGTCATTAACTTCCTGCACTTCCTCTACTCCCTCTTTCACATTCTCATTTGTCCTTTCTTTGCTAGCCCCTTCTAGTGATTCTTGACTATCATATAGTCAGTCCTCATCCTCCTTGTCTTCTGTTGTTGCCTTCTTATTTTTCCTGCAATCCCTTGCCAAATGTCCCTTTTTACCACATTTAAAACATTCTCCCCTTTTCTTACGTCCCTCAAAGTCCTCTGCTGATCAGACTGCTTGTTTCTCCTGTGCGTTTTTCTTGCCCTTTTTTCCAGACTGCACTACATAAACTTCTGCTCCGTCTTCTACAGAAAATACTTGAGCTTTCTTTTTCTTTTTGCTATTAAAATGCCTTTCGGCATGTCTAGCATATTCAAGTAATGATTGTAACCTGCTGGTACGATGGTCTATTATGTGTTTTGTAATAAAACTGCTTATAGGTGCACTACTGCCTTTTAAAAATGCATTCTTTAACTGCTGTTCATATGGGGAATCTTGCGTTTGATCTTCAGGAACCTGCATTCCACAGTGGTTATTAAAACATTCTAACAATCTGGCATAGTACCGGTCAATTGTTTCACCTTCTTGTTGGATGCATTGATTAATGCAAGTCCAGTCTGCCCTAGGTTTCCATTTTTCAGAGATGTTACTCTTGTGTCTAATTCTGCGCTGCTATGTGGGAGGGGTCTTTGTGCAGCATCACGAGAGTTCCAGTTGCCACAAATCATGCACCAATCTGGCCCCACAATTTGTCTAACTACTTTTTCTACTTCTTCTCCATTTAAGTTATAACTTAACCTCATTCCTTGTAAGTCTTCTGAGAATTTTCTAAAATTAATCTTCGGATGGGGAATTCCCTCAGTGGCTTTCCGGATATCTTCCAGAGTCCAAGGTCTATATACTAAGATAGTTGGGTCCTGATTGTCCTGACCTGCCTGAGGATTAGGTACTTCTATAAGCGGGCATATTTCTTCTTCTTCTCCTATAGATCGTGAATTCTTAACTATTTGCCATAACTCAATACCTTCTTCTGAATTACTTGCCTTTGTTCGGGACCTGGTCCTGATGGGATCTCTGATTTTAGTTCGTTTTAGTTTTATAATATCTCTATCTTCAGTGACCACAGGATATAGTGGGGGTGGACTAACCTGTTCATTTGCTTCATATTCCAGTAAGGGAGGTGGAGGTGATGATGCTATTACTAAGTTATTATCCTCCTTATCTAAAAACATTGCTTTTGAATCTTTGTTCCTTTGGTCCCTACGGTTTACTTCCTCCAGCCACCTGTGTGCTTGAGGAATTCCTAACCGCCGTTGCTTTTTTACCTGACCCTTGGAATCGTTTTTGAGTTGTTTGATAAGTTTGATAAGCGAGGATTTTTCTAATTTCCATCGAATTCATATTTATTAACCCATTTTGAAAAATATCTAATATTATCAGCGCGTTGCGACTGCATATATTTTGCGTCTTCCATTAACGGCGGGTTCTGGGGTGTTTTTGTGCAATTATTACCAATTTTATTTTACCTTTGATTGTTACGTAACTTCTCTTAATTTTAACGTGTACCACAGATTTTGTTATAGTCTCTTTAGAATGACTGCCTACTTATTCTGTTTCTCCTGATCTATGACAAGACAGTACTCTTTTTTTATCCCTGACTGTAAGACAAATACAGTCTGATAAAAAACAATACACATCTAGTCCCTGATCTGAAACAGAAAACAGAAAAAAGTAGGTTCACCTTACCTGAGCCCACATGATTGATCACCGATTCGCGGAGACCCGTCCTTCAGTCACAGATAAGAAAGTGGCTGGCCTCTTTTGACGACAATTCAGTCGGAGGACTTTTCATATAAGAAGAACCGATTTGGTTTCTTCCCCGTACGGTTTCAGCCACCTGGCCATCTGATCCGAGGTGAAGAGAGGGTTCCGGTCTGCAGGACCAATCTGTAAAAGGAAAATCTTCAAAGATCAATACACGTTAGATTCAAGCAAGGCACCCTTTATTACTTGCAGCAAGGAGACAAAGCATGTAGGTACAAGGTTTGTCTAACTTTCTGGTGGTCAGTATATTATTCTTATACAGTTCTCTTCATGTCACATAGAAAATGTTACTAATCTACTGCTGACATAGTTGGACACAGCTTTCTGTATGTTACACAGAAAATGTTACCAGGCTTATTGCTGACATGGTCAGATTATTGCTGTCTTTCAAAAACATTTGAGAAAAAAAACCTGGCCTTGGGCTTATTTTAGCCCACCTTGTCTCTTCAATTCTTCCATTGTACAATTCTAATACATGCGATACATTTTGTCTAGATTCAAGGTACATTTCTAGCTTTGGTACAAGTAGTGCTGACTATAACATCTACTGTTTTCTTTATCAAGACTTCTAGCAGCTGCACATTTTCTCATGGCATAAGCAGAAATAGAATGTCTCTTATTAAATTTCCGGTAGCTGCACATATTTTCATTGCATAAGCAGAATAAAGTGTCTTTTATTAAGTTTCTAATAGCTGTGCAGATTCATGCAGTATGAACAGAATAAATGTATTAACCCTTTTAAGCCTTTAATGTACTAAGCATGCACATTGCTATTATGCATTTTCCTAAGAATGACTGTAAAAGAAAGAGAATACATAGTAAAAAGAACATTGCCTTGTTATGCAACACACAGGTTACAGGAAATTATGATATCCTTCTTTCGGAAAACTTTCAGACAAGCCTCAGAATGCCTTAATGTAAGGAAGTATGGCTCTGTTTTTATTCATGTTGGTACAAATGATGTCACCCGCAAGGATTCTCTGACTGTTAGTAGGGAACTGACAGGCCTTAGATAGTATTGCTTGTACTGGTGTTAGGACATATTTTTCACAAATCACCTATCAAAAGGCTAGTCAGGTCACTGTGAATGAAAATATTTTTTGGGTAAATGCCTACATGGAAAAATTGTGCTGTTTTAAAAAATGGAAATGTGTAGACCATCCAAGTCTAGTTTTGGGCAGATGTGTTCAGATAGGATGGCATGCATTTGTCTAGATCAGAGAAGAGAATTTTTGCAGCAGATATTTTGCAATATTTGACAAACACTAGGCAGGATTTGTGCCATGTTGAAAATTTAACAGTTCACAGCCTCTCTGATGGTTGTTAATGCTAGGAGCATTAATAATAAAGATTTTTTTATTGGAAAATTTGCTATGTACCCACAAGAATGAGGTTGTTATTGTTTGTGAAACATGGTTAAAGAACAATGACTGGAAATCAGTTCTGTCAGAGTATAAATGTTTTAACTGTAACAGACATTCTAATACAAAATGAGTTGGAGGTGTTATGATAGGAATTAAAGATAGCTGTGAGACCTGTGATTAATACATGTTCAATGATAACACAAACACTATAGACTGTGTAACTGTGACAATAAAGACAACCCTGAAACATATAACAATTGTTGGAGTGTATAGACCACCAAAGTCAAGTGCAGATGACCTAGAGGAATTCATACATTTCTTGCATAAAGCACAGAAGGGAAGAATAATATTAGCTGGGGACTTAAATTTACCAGAAACAGACTGGAATAATATTGATTCTACAATGTCAGTAAGGAAATTATTCACAGCATATATTCAGGAACACCAGTTGCTCCAGATTGTAAAAAAAAACCTACCAGGGGACGGAACATACTGGACATTGTTTGTGCTCCCAAAGAAATTACTATAACTTCAAGTCAAGTTTTACCACCATTGATGTGCAGTGTTCATGGGGTTATAAAGGTTAACTTTTTTTTTTTTTTTCTCAATACATTTTTTATTTAGTATATAAAGCAAGACATTTAGGAGTTTTGTACATGAATCAATAAGTTTGAATGAACATGTTGCAACTCTAAAGAAAACAATCATTCATGAGAATTTACATATAATAAAGATAACAAAACATTATGAAATATATACACTATATACAAGTTAGGCTTTTTAAAAAAATATATACCATTATAAAAACAATAAAAGAATTGAAGGCATTAACAATTGATAATATTTAAAACTTTTTCTAACACTAACTTACTTAATGACTTTTTTTTTGGACTTCTAACTATATTTCTTTGAGCATCAATATATGAATATGCCATTTTCTGAAAAGACACCCAATTTAGTTTGGTTCGATCAATCCAATTTTGTGTTATGTAGAGTTTTAATAAGGAGCAAATAAATATGATGACATGAATATCTGATTTTGAAAGATGAATTAGTGGAATATGAAGAATAGCAAATTCCCAGGACAATGTTGACTTATGATATCCCATTCTCTGCAGTCTAACTTTCAAAGAGGTCCATAATCTATGAGAAAAATGACAGTACCACAAGATATGAAGGAGATCTGCTTGGGGATGAAAACAGCATGAGCATGATGAGGATTTGTTTGGGTTGAATTTATTTAATTTATAAGGGGTATAATAGGCATCATTATTAATCATTAATTGTGTGTACAATAATTTTTTGAAAAGAATAAATTCCTTTGTATATCTAATGGCCATGAGTTTCTGACATTCAGATATCCGGGGATTATAATTTAGCCAGACATTAGATAGAAGGGAATTGTGATCCATTATTAAGCTCTTTATTAATTTATAAGAATTTGATAGCATTTTATCTGATGAAGATAGCAATCTGATAATCGTGCTGAGAATATTTAATTGTTGTTCTATAGGATCTATACACAAAAACTTATTTTTAATTGTCTCTCTTATTTGACGTAGAATTGGTGAGTAATTCCAATTAACCTTCAAGATCTTACGCCAATCAGGTAAAGATAAATGAAGATGTTTCAAAACATCTCCAATTTTAAAATTTTTTATTAGAGGATATTTTGTTAAGTTAAAAGTCTTGTTATCTAACATTATATTTGGGTTTAGATGAATTGGTTGGATAAGATGAAAGATATTATCTAGATTGCATAGTTTAAGTAAAATTTGAAAAGCTTTAATCTTTTGCTTAATGAAGATAGATAAGATTTTAGTAGATTTGATGTCCAACGAGATAAAAGGAATAGCTTCTGGATTTATATTTTTTGAAATGATGTAATTATACCATATTTTTATCCATAAAGAATGATTTATATGAGAGATTTTGTTATAATTAGATATAGTGAGAAGTTTATTAGATGAAACAAAATTGTAGATGCTTTTATGTTTAATTTTTTGTGATTTTATTTTCCTGTACTTGGTTAAAATGATATTTATTCTTAATGTATTATAGGGAAATTCAAAATGGAACTAAAACATTGGAAGCAATATTGTACATAATGTAAATAGTGTGTGAAATGTATAATGGTTTTGCAAAACAATAAAAATGATTATTGAAAAAAAAAAAAAGAAACAATTAAGTAGTAGAGATATAGATTAGGAAGACCCAACCCACCTTTGTCCTTAGAAATTGATAGTCTGGAATAGGAAATTCTAACAGATTTGGGGAACCATAAAAATTTAGCCAATGCTTTCTTTACAGACTCAAAGAAAGATTTCAGAATTATCTGATCAGACGATGAAAAATGGTAAAGAAATTTAGGTAGAATGTTCATTTTAATTATGGCAGCCTTTGATAAAAGTGAAAGATTTAGATGTTCCCATCTACTTATATCAGATAATATTGAATTCCAAACTTTATATATATTATTTTGAAAAGAAGATTTATTATTGTGTTCTATATTGATACCTAAATATTTAAGACTAAAAGTAAACTGAAATTGATGCTCTGAAAACAGAAATGGTTTGTGTACTAAGTGATTTAAAGGGAATATATAAGTTTTAGAGGGATTTAAAAGATAGTTCGATACAGAAGAAAAATAATCAATAGAGTTTATTATTTTTCTATAATCAGATAATGGAGTTTGAAAGTAAATTACTAGGTCATCAGCAAAGGCTGAAAAATAAATATTCGTGTTAAGAATTCTAGGAATATTATGAAAAGTATTCTGAATAATATGTAGCAATAAAGGTTCTAAATAAATGTTAAAAAGAAAAGGAGACAGTGGACACCCTTGTCTTGTTCCTCTATTAATCTTTATAGGAGAAGAAGAAGAGTGTCCATTAATGTAGAGTCTAGTAAATATATCTTTGTATAAAACCTTTAAAAAGTTTATAAAGAATAAAGGAATATTGAAACAGGACATAGTCTGAAATAAAAAGGTCCAACTTACTCTGTCAAAGGCATTTGATGCATCCATGATCAAAGCATATAATGGGTTTGTATCTTTTTTAATAAGATGACTGATAGACTCTAAGGACAATGTATTATCCCAAGCATGTCTGTGGGACATGAATCCAGACTGATCTTGAGAAATAATTGATGGTAAAATCTGTTTCAGTCTATTAGCCAAAACAGATGATAAAATCTTAATATCTACATTTATTAAAAAAATGGGTCTATAATTAATTGGGTCTGATTTTTCTTTATTATTTTTCAGAATTAAAATAGTTTTAGATGTGTTCCAGTGAATATCTGAAATATCATTGACTCTTATATGATTATATACTCTGAAAAGAAAGGGAAGAATTACCAATTTAAAAGTTTTGAAAAATTCTGGAGTGAAACCATCTGGACCAGGGGATTTACCCGATTTAAGATTATCAATTGAATCCGAGATTTCTTGTATAGATATAGGAGCAGAGAGCAATCTTTGTTGGTTATCATTTAATTTAGGGAAATTTATAGAATTTAAAAAGGATTTTATGTAGTTATCATTAGCAACATTAGAAGAATTTGAATATAAGTCCGTATATAGAGAAGTGAAGAGCTGAATAATCTCCTCATCAGTGTTATAAAAATTGTTCTTATAAAACAAAGATGAGATTTTTGGTCTGTCAGAATTAATTTTAATAATTCTAGCTAGTAGTTTAGACGGAACCTGAGCCCATTCTGAATATGAGGCAAGTAACGTTTGTTCAGCTAAAGAGAGATTATTTTGATGAAGCAAAATTAAATCTTTTTGGCATTCAAAAATCTGTTTTTCTATAGTAGAGTCATGTTTCCGTCTAAGTTGATTTTCCAAAGATAGAATTCTAGACCTTAAGCTCTCCTCTTTCCTTAAGTGTTGTTTTTTGAAATAGGCCGATTTACTGATAAATACTCCCCTTAATCTCGCTTTACAAGCCGCCCATTGTATATCATAAGGGATATCAGATGACCCCAAATTACCTTCCATTTCCTGTAAGATTTCGGAGCATTGTTTACAAGTTTCTTTATTTAGTAGTGAATTATTATTCAAAGACCATTTATTTAATTTAATTTTATTTTTAATATTAGTATTTACGTTTAATTTTAATAAAATTCTTGAATGGTCCGAGAAAAATCTAGGTTCAATATTAAAATCTAAGATATATTTTGAAATAGAATCAGAGATTAGAAAAAAATCCAATCTGGACCATGACCGACAACACTTAGAATAATACGTATAGATATCATTCCTATTTGAAATTTTAACAGTATGTAGTGGGTCAATTAAGCTATACTCCATCATCAGATCATTAAGAGCCTTAGTAGATTGATAATTATATGAAGCAGTGGAACGAGATCGATCAATTTCTGGATTTATTACTGCATTCCAATCCCCACCTATTATTATATAATGGCCCTTATATAATGTGAGAATATTATAGATTTTAAAAATGAACAAATGCTGTAAATTACATGGGCTATATATGTTTAAAACTAGAAGAGGTTTGTCAAGACCATGAATGGAAGCAGTAAATAAGCACCATCTACCTTCATTGTCAAATTTCTCATCAATAATATTACCCGTGAATTTATGTTTAATGATTATGGCTACCCCTCTAGAATTAGATGAGTCCCCTGAAGCTATAATCTTCTTGATCCATTTTTTATTCCTCTCTTTATTCCAATCAAGACGAGGAATATGGGATTCTTGAATAAAACAAATATTGGCCTGTGACTTAAAAATCAAATTAAACAATAATGACTTTTTTGCTTTATTTTGAATACCTCTGACGTTCCAAGAATCCAATATTATATCAACTGGCATATTCAAATTAGACAATTAGTATTGATGTTGTAAAAAAAAAACATAGTAAGATCACAAGAGCATTTAAATCAGTTCGTCCAAAATGTAGGAAAGAAACAAATTTAGTCTGTACAAAGTTTGTGTGAATAATCAAATCCACAAATATGCCTAGTGTAGAGAAAAAATTAATATCAAGAATAACATAGAATTTATTTATATCCTTTATCCTAACCCTAGTGCCTACCCACCAAACACCTATTGATAAAGGAAGATCAAATGTGAATAAAATGGAAGTTGTAATTTTAGATATTAATAAGATCAGATTATCATAAAAAATACTCACTAAAAGCCTAACAAAAAATAAAACCAGTACTATATTACTAAACCTATATACAATACTAACTAATTTCAAGATGTCCAACATACCCAATCCCTACTTAATATCTTAACTATGAGCTCCTATTTATTAAGTAAAATATATAATAATGAAATGAATTTCCTCAACTATTCCAAAAGAAAAAGGAAAAATAATTTATGATTAACAAAAGCAACATATCATAATAAATAATATGATGAAATAAGTATATGTAAAGTAGTATATCTAAGTATTAATAGACAATTATAATATCATTACTATATATATCAATAGTCTTATGAAAAGCTAATGATAGCTGTAACATAAATAAAATAATGTTTTAGGTATATATAAAGAAAATATCTATAAATATTGCAGAACCAATTGAGATTTATGCATTATTAAGTAATCATGCAGTAGAACACATCAAACTTTTCAATAGTCAAATAAAGGATAATAATGACAAAAAATATCTCAAATTATAATATAAATATTTAAATCTAGTCCAAATGCAACAAAGACTATCTCCCAAGAGACCAAAATCTATAAAATTACTCCATATAAATAATTGTTAACTATCAAGTTAGCTGTTATATGGCACCTGCTCTCAGTAGTTTAGTGTATAATATATGGACATTGGCACTATCTAAATATATAAGATAAGTACCAACAAGCATTACCAGGCCATACCTTAACATACATTATATACACCAGATTAAAATGATCTTAATGCAGAAACCTATAGTTTGAGAAAATAATTTTAAGATACTGGATCAATATCTCTATTAACTATAAGGTTATAATGCCCTTTTGAAGTATAAAGAAGCATTATATCAACAGGATGTAAAGCACAACTAACTAGTTAATACACTTTTTAGAGTATCCACGCAGGATCCAAACAAATAATTTGATTTCCGAAAGTGTCAGTCAATGCGTGAAAATGTTACTAAAGCAATAGAACAGTGTAAACAAAAATAATATTTTAACATTTATGCTAAATATTCAAACTACAATGTAAAAAACATATCATAGGAAAAATGCATTCTCTTATTTGACCATTCCTGTTATCAAGCATAAATGTGATTAACCTATTTTATTTAGTTAAAGACCATTTCCATTTGCTTCCAATGACTATCACAAAATAATTATATGAAAAAGGGGAACATTGATTTGTTTCTTCAGTTGTGATGTGTCAGAATTTTAAGACTGCTAAAACTGATAACTTATACAATGTTCTGCGCCTTAGAGTGACTGTTGAATCTTAACAGTTCATCATTTTAATATAATATGATGATTTTATGATATTTATTAGTAAAAGAACATTTCAAGATGATTTCCAACATAGTTAAAATGCATTTATACATATTCCGTCTTGCTTTTTGTTAATACAGGGAATATTGGTTCTGTATATGAATGTTTTCGTGACAGCATAACCATATGCTTTTGTTCAATACTTTAGTTATGCCATGTGTGCAGTAACATTAGAATTGTTATACAACATAAACAATTTATTGATTGTGATAATTGACTGTCGGTTTTCTTAACAGACCTGAATAATACGTTTGTATTTCTTTAATTTCGAAAGATGCAATAGTGAGCTATCCCCCCTAACACAAATTATTAGTTGATCAGGAAAGTCTTAATTGCATATGTTTCAACTATTAACGTTTTAAAGTGACAAGTTCTTTATACTATGCATCTCTGACTATTTGAAGCTGAGATGTGGGCACTGTTTTGTATTTATGAAATTCACATTTGGGTTCCTTGTTGAGCCAATTTCTATATATTTTATATGTTTCATCATCAATACTGAAGCAGATGTTTAGTTAGCTGTTTCACTAGAGTTTTAATTATTATATCAACTCAAATTTGTCTAACTAACCTCTGATATAGGTTTTACAGCTCTACTTTAGTTCGTTATTCATTCATTGTGGTTTACAATAGTAATATTTATATGCGGCTTAAGCATTTATTAGATCCAGTTTGGCGTAGTCTTACAAACAGCGAAAAATGAGCCAAACAGCAGAAGCACACCCCGACGCACAAACCACCCCATTTACAATAGTCCTGAAGTGTGGAAAATACACATACTCTTTTCGTCGCTAAAATTGCAGCAAACTTCCTCAGAAGACAAAGACCTATAATGCACAATTTGTTTAAATAGTAGATATGAACCATAATAAACCAATTAACTCCTTAATTTGGTTAATTAAGAACAGGCTTAGTAAACCAATTCTCGTCATTGCTAATCAAGTTGAGATTAAAAGTGCAGACCGATCCCTAATAAAAACAAGGTTGTGTAATACACAGAGAATCATAACATAATTAAAATAATTTAAAAGACAAACATTCGAAGAGGACATAAAAAAACAGCAGCACACATTGTCCTCTATATTTCATGGCAAATAGACAAGGGAAACTAGTCATATTGTTACTAATTACTCATTAAAAAAGAAAAAAAAAGCACGAAAAAAACACATTGCTTCCGTATTCACATTTCAAACATGCAAGTAAAACTGGCCGCAGTTGTTACCATCACTTGTGTCAGTAACCAGTTATACCAAAGAAAAATTGAACACCAACTGTAAAATAACAAGCTGAGCAGGCCAAAAAATACTCCCCACACTGTAGAAGCACGGAAAAGTGCTAGGTGAAACCAAACAGCATCAAGAAAATAATAATGCAGTACTGCAAAAGGTAATAGGTAATAATCCAAACAGAATATAATCCAAACAGAATTTATTGAAGCGCTTTTCGTCTGCTACTAGTGGCAAACTTCTTCAGAATAAAAAACAAGTTCAATCAAAACCATTTTATACAAGTCACATGGTTAATTAATGACCTAATTAAATGCTCCTTAAGTTTTAAAAAGCCATACTAAAAAAATACCAAAAAGTAAGAATTCAATTATAAAAGTTCAAACATAAAAATGTGACCATAAAAAATATAAGAATACAACAGTAAATAATACACCATGGTAAAAATATCATAATAAAAATATATATAAGAAAACCCTTTGCATTTACTTCTTGTAGTGTACAAACAGTAAATTGTAACATAGCTAAACAAGTGTGTTTGTTACTAGGCTAGAGTGTTACGTAATATAAATAAGTCTATCTCTTAAGACTTAACATACTAAGGAGGCTGCCTATAGAGCAAGCCTCGTTCAGACCAGGTGGGTGATAAGATTCCAACCTAATTTGCCAGTAAAGCTCTAAAACTAAGAGCTTTACTGCAAATGCACCCCCTCTGCTGTCATGGCCAACTTGGTCAATACCTATGAATCCAAATTCTGTTTGGATTATATTCTGTTTGGATTATTACCTATTACCTTTTGCAGTACTGCATTATTATTTTCTTGATGCTGTTTGGTTTCATCTAGCACTTTTCCGTGCTTCTACAGTGTGGGGAGTATTTTTTGGCCTGCTCAGTCAGTAACCAGTTATACTAAGATGCCTAAAATTCACAACACTAAAGTTTGAAACATTCGCATTTAGGTGCTTGTGTTGTCGAACGACAGAAAACGTCCGTCCATTTGGATATGTGTATTCAGTTATAAAGTGGCCTGCATCGGAGCATACCCCCGCTGCCCGGCCCATCCCCCGCCGGCCCATATCTTGGTTTTGCTGACAGTAATCTTACAAACATATGGAATAGAATTATGTGTATGCCATTTGTTTGTTTGGATTTGTGTTTTTTGGCTGTCATAGGCAGGTCCGTTGATTTGCTTTATACCTCTACTGGTGTTCCAAAGAATAGTTGTTGCTAACTACATTATTAACTATTGATTATTGTTCTTTTGGCTTGCGTGCCAAAAATCTCTGTATATAAGAAGGCAAAAGTTTTTTAATGTTAAATACACCTGAGGAAGCGTAGTCCAACTACGTGTAAGCGCTTGTGTGTTTTTATGGCTCAATAAAAGACATTATTTTTATTTAACTTTCTCCATGTGGTGACTCCTGTTGGAATCTGATATCATCACCTTTTTGAAACTAGTATAGTTAGTGCTTTAATTTGACTGAATGTTTAATTAATTGATGAACTTTTCGTCCAATCTAATTATCAGTGTGATAGAGTTTTATGTGACATTTATGTTGCTAATGTATATGTTTTCTAACTGAACATTAAACAACTAAATGTACTATTGTACATTGTCTGCATACCTCTGTGGATAGATAAAAAGGAACAAAGTCAATTGTGAGATCTAATGCATACTGAAGAAAAATGCCAGTGCGAATGTGAATCTTGCAGTCCTCTTCAGCAAATGATGACGTCACTATCAGTCTCCGAGATTCCACAGTAGATGCGTGACCTGGCGAATATGCGGCTGGTGCTGTAAGGAGAAAATTTTCTCTTCGGATGTTCTCGAGAAGCAGAAATTTTCCCTCCATAACCTAAATAACTGTTATAGAGGGTTGTAATCTAGAAACTAAAAAAATAATAACCCACTACATTCGAAAAATACAAAAAATAAGTATAGAACTAAAAAGCAGATATTACTACTAGAAATCTAGAAAACATATACTGTCACAATATTATTGAAATTTATCTAACCAAAATAAAGAATATGCTCAATACAAATATAGATTTGACATTAATAAATAAGCATGTCCCAAAATCCAGGTATTAACAGGACAACAACATGTTGAAATCTATTAAAAAGTAATATGTTTATGATATAGATTCAGGAAGCTTTTTAAAATTTTTAAGAAAAATATCTTTAGCCTCTTTGGGATCAGAGCACATAAATCTTTTTTCATTGACTGTAAAAGACAATGTATTTGGATAAGACATATGAAATCTTATCCCTCTTTTTATCAAGTCAGCACAATAAGGGGCAAGTTTTTGTCTATTTAGTTTTATTTGAGAAGGAAGATCTTGAGAAAATGACAGTTTATGTGACTTCCATATAAATTGTTTTTTACTTTTAGCTGCTTCCAGGATCTGGAAAGTATCTTGAAAGTTTAATAATTTAGTATAAATAATCCTTGGTGATGAAGAATCTTGTCTAGCACATAATGCTCTATGTGCTCTCTCTACAATTATAGATTTTGATGAAGTTTCACAGTTTAACAAAGTTTCAAAGATGTTCTTAGCTATAAATAATAAGTTCTTATTGTCATAAGATTCAGGTAAACCACGAATAATGATGTTATTTCTTCGACTTCTGGTTTCCAAATCCAACAGTTTAGCTTGTATATCAGAAATTATCAAATCTTTAGACTTAAGGTCATTTTCCAATGAATCAGTTTTTATCTCTAAAGCTGAATTTCTGTTTTCAATTATATCCATTCTATCATTTATTTGCTTTAAAGTTTTACTAAAGTCAGCAAATTGCTCTGAAAAGTTTTGGATAGCACTTTGGATAGGCTTTAAAGCTACTTTTAGTTTGTCTAAAAGGAAATTTGAGTCATTTAATTCTTTATTACTTACTTTGGAAGTTTCAGTAGATTGTTTAGATGTCCTTAGCCTTTTTGAACTGGAATCTTTTTCAGGAGAGAGCATTGAAGAAAATTTGGCCTTTGTAGGCTGAGTCTCCATGGTATCAGATTTTGTAGCCATGCCCAGAGATGAAGTGCCACTGACAGGATAACTGAATCCAGGAATAGACTAAAGCAGCAGGTGTCCAAGCAGCTTATAGAACAAAATTTGTTCTGAGGTAAAATAAATCCCAGGATAAAAAGTCCAGAGGAAAAAACAATCCAATTGCGTATAAAAAGATTTATAGAATCTTTTTACAAAAAAAAAACTGAGGAAAAAGATTGGCAGAAAGTTATAAAAAATACCAAAGTTTAAATAGCTGTGAGGAGCTCAAAGAGTAGGGACCAATCTAGTCGGCAGCCATCTTGGAATCAATATAAAGGTTAACTTGTTGCTAGATAATTCTGCCAAACTGAAATCTAAGCCAATGCACAGAAGGTTAATTAAAAGATAATATGGACACAAAACAGTCACTGTGTAAAACTAAGTGGATTGAAATGTTCAGTGGAAAGACTGCAGATGGAATGTAGAAAGTTTTGAAAGAGAAATTGTTTGAATGCAAAAAAATCAAACAAAATGTTTAAAATTAGGATCTAGGCATACAACATCAGGTGGATATGTTTCCATAAGAACAAGATAACTGATTAAGGTGAGAGGCAACAAATATAAGAAATGGAAGATGGGTCGAAATACAACTTTGAAAACTGAAATAAACAAGCTGGATAAACAGATTAAGCATAGTGTGAGACAAGATCAAGAAACATTTGTAGAAGATTTCTATAAAGATACTGAGCATAATAGGAAACTTTTTTATAGATACATAAGATGTGAAAGGAGTAAAGACACACAAATTGATAAACCATGTGCAAATTCTAAAATTTCTTCTCAGACACCACAGATTATAGATATATTTACAAAATCTTATGCAAAACAGTTTGGCTCCACAAAAGGGGTGGTAAGTTGTCCTAATGACATCCAGGTAACCCCAGGTAGTGAAATCAAATTAGATTGCATTGAAAAAGAACTGCAAAAACTGGATCCAAACAAAGCACAGGGAGGAAACAGAATTAGTAACAATGATCTGTTATTCAGTATGTCATATAAATATGGGGAGATTCCTCAAGATTGGAGACATGCACTTATTTAACCTGTTTTTAAGGGAAAGGGGAATAGGACAAACCCAGAGTCATATAGCCCCTTAAGTCTACTTTCATATTTTGGAAACATAATGGAGAAGATAATATTGGATAAGTTATTGTCAGAACTGGATAGTTTGGGACTTGAAACCAAACATCAGGATGCATATGATAAAAACAGATCTATTACCACCTGCAACATGATATTCTATAACAATATAATAACACCTATGAATGAAAAAAATGTGCTGTGATAGAATTTATATGGATTTAACTTTAACATTTGACAGGGTCATACACAAACACTGATCAATAAATTAGTACAAGTAGGTACTGATGTACTCTTGATAAGATGGATAGCTGCATGGCTTACAAATAGGACATGGCAAGTATCATACAGCAACTGGGCAGGCAAAATCCTTGGTTACAGTCAGGGTGTCCCACAGGGATCTGTCCAAGGCCCTTACTTTTTTGATTGTATCTTTCAGACCTAACTTTTTCATATGAGGCATTCTACAGTCTATATGCAGACAACCTGAAATTGGGTAAACTGATTACATGTCTTACAGATAAGGCATGTCTGCAAAAACACTTGACTGAATTGATCATTTGGGCAAAGGAGAATAACATGCTGATAAATACATCAAAAAATAAGCATATGAGATTTGGTAGGCATAAATTGAAAGGTGAATATTTAATACAGCACACAGTGATTGAAACTGTAGACTCATTTAGGGACCTTGGCATATGGGTAGATTCAGCTATGGGTTTTTCTAATCATATCAACCAATTGGTTAATGATAGTTATAGAACTATAGGTTATATAAAATATTTATAAAGTCTAATAAATCAAAAATAATGAAGTCATTGTTTGTTAGTTACATTAGACCCAAACTTGAGTATGGAATAACAATGCAGAAACCCTATAGGAAAACAAGCATGAGTAAACTGGAAAGAGTACAACAGAAATATGCCAAGGGTATCCATGGATGTGAAAATATAAGTTATTATTGAAGACTAAAACATCTGAATTTGTACAGTGTCTCTTACAGATATCTAAGAGGAGATCTTATTCAGGTATATAGGACATTTAGTGACAACTACCTCTGGGAATGTTTGGGGCTAACAAAAATTACTAGAGAACCATCAGACAACCCATGTAGACCATTCTATATGAATGAGAAGTGTACTAATTGAATCTCTGACAGAGAAGCTGATGCATGGAACAGACTACCAAATTGTATTAAAGCAAGTACTAGTTTAGATATTTTTAAGAACAGCCTGGATACTTATTATAGGAACAAGTGTTTGGTATATTAGCAAGCTAGAAATGCACTAATGCCCATGCTTGAAATATTTGTATGTATGTATGTGCATGTATAGAGTAATAAAATCCTGCATATATGTTAGTCTGACAGTACAATGATTAAGGCTTCTTTATCCTCTTCTAGGACCTGGGTTCAAGAGGCAAACAGAGCCACAAATAATCTGAGTGAAGAGAGAAAAAAGAAAGATGGATAACAGCAACATTGTTCATGCAAGAGATCACTTGCCATATACTGCACCATTCACTTAATAATAGCTGGATGGCAGCAAAAGCAGATGACCACCTACTCCGGCATCAGGCAAAATACAAGAAAAATAGGAGTCAAATACTCTACTCCCCTGCCTGCAGCATATTTTCTTTGCCCTTGCAAGACTGTACCACTCATGGAGCTGCCTAGCAATTGAATTTTGTGACAGAGTTCTAAGTACAGAAAAATCTGTAAGGCAGCTGAGGATACCATCAAGAAGGGGGCATTCTTGGGGGTGTGGCTAGGATGAGACTAGCAGCACTTTTTTTGCTCTGCTGCTATATATATTTCTGACAGGAAATTTGTGTTTCTAAATAATCCTAAACAACTCAATTAAGTAAATTACAATAAACTTTGGTGTCCTAAAGGATTATATCAAGAACTTTTCTTAAAATTCAACTATTTTCCTGTCAAAATCTGTGAGAGAAAATTTCTTCAGTGTATCCTGCAGCACCATGAGTTATACAAAGACAGCATCTCAAGACTCTGTTTACAAAAAAGAGCTTCAGTCATTACTGACTATTATACCATGACCCCCCCCAAAAACGTGCACGCTGATTGGCCAGCGTGCACATTGTAAATCGAGTTATACTAATGGAAAAAGGTCCGGTCGCCCGGACTTTTTTCCATTAGTATAATTCTACTTTTAAAACACTGTCTCGCTATGTTAAATGGGTTTAACATAGCAAGGCAGCTTTAAAATAAGCAACGGAGATCTCAAGATCTCCGTTGCTTTTTTTACTGTTTCGCTATGTTAAATGGGTTTAACATAGCGAGACAGTTTTAAAATAAGCAACGGACATCTCCGTTGCTTATTTTAAAACTGTCTTGCTATGTTAAAACCTATTTAACATAGCGAAAACAGTAAAAAAAAAGCAACTGAGATCTTGCTTTCTCCGTTGCTTTTGCCCACAGCTCTGATGTACTGCACAGGCGCGCAGTACATCAGAACTGCCGCGGATGCCAGACATCTGCGGAAGGGCAGTAAGCAGGCATTATACTATGCCATTATTTAAGAAAAGTAATAGTTTCTTTTCTTAAATAATATCATGGTATAATAGCAATAACCCACTTCTGGGTGTGGGTAATGCTGTATTTACCCACGGTTGGCTTTGTTTGGACCCTCGGGCTTCACCCTCGGGACCAAACCACGCCAACCGTGGGTAAATCCAGCATTACCCACACCCAGGCGTGGGTTATTGCTATAATATTCAAGAATTGTCTTTGAAAATAGATAGATTGGACAGCAAAATGGATGACTTTAGGAAAAACTGTTCCAAACAAATGGAACAAATTAATGAAGCTCTTCAGTTACAGAGAAACCAGATTTTCAGACATTTGTTTAAAAGGGGATCTTTATGGACTTTGGCTAGTCCAACGATGGAAGTTACTTTTGGGAACTTCACATCCAAAAAAGCACCATTCCTGATAAGTAATTTCCACTCTGGTCCAGCATGTCTTTAAGAAGCCAATCAATCTTGGCATAAGAAATATGTATATAATTCAACAATGTCTCTTCATAAAATATTACCATCATATAAAAATGTAAACATTTTATTCAGATAATCATCATAGCTCATAATAACCACCCCCACCTTTGTCAGGCTTCATCATCCTTATAGTTCTGTTACTGCACAATGCCTTCAGAAGTTAGTATTCAGTAGTGGTAAGAATCCATTTCTTACATTCTAAATTCATTTTTAGTAATGTTCTAATTCAAATTCACACATCCTTTCAAATAAAACAATAGGCGTGCCTAGGGTTTATTATAAAGACTACTCCTGTTAAGCAAACAGAACTCGCTGTTTTTTTTTTTTCATCAACAGTTGAAAAGTAAGCTTTCTCAAGTATAATTTTAAATCAATAATAAGCTCATCTCTGCTAGCTTTGTTAGAAGGAGCAAAGCTAAAACCCCTACTTAGAAGGTCAACCATTTCAATGCTAAACAAGTTGTCCATTTAATTAAAAATAGAAAAGTCACCTTTTTCATTTTTAATAATATCCAAGCCAAAATCCATGGGGAAGCCATTGTCTACAGATGTAGCCATTAATTCCTTCTCCGATTATAGTTCCTCTTCCCTTTTTGAACACAGACTGTGTTTTTGTTTGTGTTTTGGTGTGTCTGTTGGTGATCCCAATGGTTCTTTAACCTCTCCGAGCATCTGGGGAGATCTCTTTCTAAAGGGGCTGACTCGCTTTGCAAGGCACTGTCATTATCAGGGTTTACATTGCTGGATAGTTTGTGATTAGAAGAATTAACCATGCCAACTGATATGGGATATGCCAAACCTTTGGAATAGTCCATTTTTTCATGAGCAAACTTCTTGTCCTTTCTAGTTTTAATTCTAGTTATGATTCTATCCACTGAGCTAAAGACATATAAACATTTATCTTTATATTGATTGAACAGCATATCTTTAGTTATAATGCCCTCCAGTGCAGTAGCCTCACCAATAAGCATATCAGTAGTTTTCTGATTGTGCTTTATGAGGCACTTCTAATAACTTGCAGCCTTGTTGATCAAATAATTCAACTAGTTCAAGATGTAAAGGGGAATTTGCAATCAAGCCTTTGGGAAATTTCCAATAACAGAGTCTCTTCAGATCTCTGTGAGCCTTAATGCTCTCTTTAAAATAGTTATTCGCCACTTGCAATTTTCTGATTTTGAGTAGTTTTCCTTCCAAGGAATTATTGGACTATTCAATGGTACCATTATCTGAAGCGGTGACAGTGTTAAACTGTATATCATAGTTGAATCAGTTGTTAATATTATACTGATTAGTCTAACCATAAGCCACATCATCCCATATAATTCTCAGGATCACTGCAAACTCATTGCTTGTTGAATTAGATACTAAATTCTTCAACAAGGTTTTTCCAGGAGGGATAGGTGCACTTGAAGTTGAAAAGTTGGTTTCCAAACCAGAATGAGCAGTCAAAAACTAAACTTGTTGAGTTAGCTGTTGTACCAACTGGTTTAACATACCCATGTTCTCAGGCAATTCATTAAATCCACACAAACATTGAGAACCAGGTCCAGCCACAATAGTGGGAGAAGCCATAACTAAACCAGGAAACAAAGATCCAAAATATTGAACACAAAACTGGAACAGGAAACAACACGTAGCGTGGAAGAATGTTTAATAACACCAGTTAAGCACTTTCATCCAGTTGTAACACAGACTTCTTCAGAACAACAATAGACAGAACAAGTCACATTTAAATATCCCAACATTTAAATGTCACATGGGTAAAACCAACCAACCATAATCAATGAATCATTCTTTTGGGGTCATGGGTTTGGACATAGTTGTTAAGGATGTGAGGGGTGGCCCATGGAATGACATCATTGAGCTTAAAGAACTTAGATGGCAGATCAGGCTTAATGCCTGCACTCACCTTGGTCTGAATGAAAGCATGTCTATTATGAACTTGTTAAAGATACGCTCTTAGAATGTTTGATTTGATTATATTTTTGAAGTGTTTTTGTGTAATTTTTAAAGAGTTTGTAGTGCTTTATTGCACATTATTATTAGTTTTCTTTTAGTTTTTTTTTTTTTTTTTTTTTTTACTGGGGGGGTTTGTTATGATTTCTTTGATTGTGGTTGGTTGTTTTTACCCATGTAACATGTAATTGGAGGGATATTTAAATGTGAATTGCTCTGTCTATTGTTGTTCTGAAGAAGTCTGTGTTACAACCTGACAAAAGTGTTTAACTGGTGTTATTAAACATTCTTCCACACTACTTGTTGTTTCCTGTTCCAGCTTTGTGCTCATTATTTTGCTTTCAGATCATAATTGCCTTTGAAATCTAATAATAATGTTCAAATCAGAAGATTACCAGCATATATTACTTGTTTAAAAGAATATGAGGACTTTTTTATTAAATAAATCTTTTCCTTTATAGAAATTAATAATATAGAAGATACTTCACAAATTTATTTATGGAATGTAGTAAAAGCATATCTTTTTGGTAGAGGCACCAATTGGCTGTCAAAAAAATGGGACAAAGAATTACATGAAATACAAGAAAAAATAAGTTAACCTTAGAAAATCAGACAAATAAAATAATAATACAGGAGAGTTTAATACGCTAAACAACAAATACTTGGAAATCTTAAACAATAAAACTAAAATCAACCTTGATAAGTTTAAGATGATTAACTTCTCTATTAACCCAAGATCTATAAATAATTTAGCCACAAAAACAAAATGAGTCAGTAAGTCCAATCACATAAAAGAAGTCTACTCACAAAGAAAGAAAAGAAAAGTAACAGAAATAGAAGTTATTCTAAAGAATTTAGAGAGTATTAGAATAAAATCAATCTAAATAATATATTAATAAATGAAGAAGAAATAATTAAAATATTTTTTAAAAATATAAAAACTAAACTATCTGATGACCAAATGAAATTGATTGACAAACCAATCTTTATGTCTGAACTTCAAACTCAAATTTCTAAACTGAAACCTAACAAAGCACTGGGTAATGATGGATTTAGATCCAAAATTTATAAACTGTTACTCAAAGAAGCCCTAGACATGCTACACAAGGTTTTTTCTATAGTCAAGGACCTAGCTAAAGTTGGGTCTATATTAGAATGCTGAAACCTCACTTACACAAATCCTGAAAGGCTGATACAAACACAGTGAATTGCAAGAACACCGAACGTCCTTAAGCGTGAAATTCAAAATACCGAATTGCCATAGTTGGCCAACTCCACCACCCGCTATGTACTGCCTACCCAAACAAAATAAATATGAATACATTACTATATGTGCACTTACCTTAACCCACACCCTAACCCTAAGGAACTATTACACATTTATGTTAGGGAGCTATACCAGATAAGGGAATCTCCTACTGGCGTTTTACCTCACTAAACATGGTGTGTACAACTATGGTGATTCGGTATTTTGAATTTTTCCGCTTAAGTACATTCTGTGTTCATGTGGTTTGCTGTTTATGTGTTGGCATTTCAGGATTCGTGTGAGGTTTCGTCATTCTAATGTAGACCCCTAAAGTTCCTCCTTCCTGGAAATATACCCTTATCTCTCCAATTTTAAAAACTGACAAAGATCCTACTGAATGCTCTTCATACCAGGCAATTTCACTTTTAAATGTAGATTATAAATTATTCATGGCAATTCATGGTAATAGATTCTACCTTACATCATCGATTAAGATCAGACTGGCTTTATCTTAAACAGAAATACTTATGATAATATTAAAAGAATAATCACAATAATTGACTATGCAAATAAAACAAAGGAGAACTACATTAAATGAGTCTTGGTCTTAATAGTGCTTTTGACTCAGTAAACTGGAAATTTCTCTTTCTGGTTTTAGAAGAATATAATTTCTCAGGTAACTTCACAGATCCTATTAATCTTCTTTATAATGACTGTTTTGCATATGTTAAAATAGCTACTTTTACTTCTGATTCTATACAAATTTTGAAAGGAACCAAACAAGGATATCCTCTTTCACCTCTGATTTTTACCCAAATTATGGAACCATTTGCTAATTTTCTCAGATCAAATACAGATATAAAATGTATTAACTTAAATGAGAACTTAAACTCTAAAATTCAGCTGTTTGCTGATGACATCCTACTGCCATTAAGTGACAATGATGATTCTCTGTTTGGATTTTTCTTAGCAATGGATGTATTTCAAAGAAAATCTGGTTTAAAATTTAATGATGACAAAACAAAAATCCTACCTATAAATACAAATAAGAATAGAATAAAAAATAAATTCATTAAATATATTGTCAAAGAGAGGAATATAAATTATTTATGAATAATTATAACAGATAACATTAAAGATATAATAAATTATTATTATACTAACAGTATAAACAATATAAAGAATCTAATAAACAAGTGGAATACCAAAAATCATATATATTATGCCATCACTAACATTACCCCCCCCCCCCACAAAAAGTTTTATTAAAGAATTTAACACTTTAGTTTTGAGATTTCTCTGGTATACCAGTAAACAAAGAATTGCTTTAAACCATCATATGAGAGACTGGGCAGCAGGAGGGATAGGTCTACCAGATCTAGAATTATATTCATTACCATCAATTATAAAAACAATATGTCTTTGGATTAATAACACTTACACAGCTAGGTGGAAAGAGTTTTTAAGAAATCATTTTATAAACTCTTATCTCATACTAAATAACAGTTTGCATTGATTATTAAAGGTTTACTTTAAAGGAAAAAAAGTGACCAAACGAGTGATTCCTATTTCATTTCTACTATATTTTTTAAAATGTTATATATAGAAACCTTGCACATAAACCATAGTTCTTCCTTATATTTCCTATGTCAAATCTTCTCCACCTCAAAGTTAGAAACAATGATCACACTTAAAGAGAAAAATCTGTTATATTGGTTTCATTTAGTGACAGATGAAAGCTACATTCTGCTGATTATATAGGATCATAGGAGGTTATAGGAGGTTACTAGGCTATTTGGCCCTGAGACCCTTATAATCCTAGTCAAGAGTTTAGCCCATGTTTAGACAAGTCAGCACCCAGATCCCCTGTCCAGCAGGGACACAGATGGAATCCCAGGAGTGTATTTTCTGTTTCCCATCCAGTTATCCAGATTGTGCTTAAAAAGGGATAATAAGGTACTCTGCTTGACGTGGAGAGGGAGTCTATTCCACAGATGGGTTAGTTTGTGGGACACAAGTCTGTCCTACCAGCATGTCCTATTGACATCACAGACCAGGTTGAGGTTACGCATACAGGTTGCTTGAGTGGAGCTTGACTTGTGGATATGCAGCAGTCCCATCAAGGTGGGGTCTGAGATTGCTTTGTATGCCAGACAGAGGTCACCTCTGAAGATTCTGTATCAAACCGAGTAAAGGGACAGAGCTTTTACCCTATGTGTAGGGTAGGTGTTTGAGGCCCTGGATTCTCCAGGAGAGGAACCTCTGTGGTCTCTCCAGCTGCTGTATGTGCCTTGTGAGGTACATGCCAAAGGGGGCATTGTACTCAATAATTGGCCTTATAAGGGAAGAATACAGAGATTTTATGACTTCTTTGTCCCTGGATGAGATACCCTTACCTGTGAGGTGGGCCATGTAGAAAGCTTTCCATATAACGGAAGCAACAAGGTGGTGAAAAGTCAGGTTACTGTCAACCTGGGTGCCCAAATCCCTCACTACTGATTGTGTACTTAGGATGTTGTTATTAATGTGATAATATTAAGAACTAATATAATTTAAAGACATGTGGCTAGACATGTAGAAGGGGAAATTAAATTAATGCAACCAAGGATAAGGGATCATATCCCAAAATTAATTGAATATCTAATATTCTTAATTCAACAAAATACATTGGGACAGGGTCTCTTATCAAAATTATATAGAGTTATGAGGAAAGAAACAAAAAGTTGCAATGACAATTATTGGAACTATTTTACCCAAATTAATAATATACCTCTGAGCAACGAAGATAAACAATTAATTCTAATATCTTCTAAACATGCAACTTCATCTCTTAGATGGAATATCTTTACTTGGAAATTTTTGTATAAATCTTTTTTCACATCACATAAAATTGAATTAATCTTCAAGCAGAAACACGTTTGTTGGAGATATAAACAAGAACTTAAAGTGGATTGGCAACATATGTTTTTAACGGTGTTGTCTTAACACCTTATTGGAATAACATTAATCTCTTTTTTGGAGATAATTTTGTTTTATCTAAATCATTAATAATTTTTAACACTCCTATTCCTATGTGTTAAACAATGAAATATCGCATTTGTGGTCTATACTATCTGTAGCAAGAAAGGCTATAACTTAGAAATTGAAGAACGAATCTACACCCTCCTTCAAAGAATTTATTAATATTGCAACTGAAGTCAATTACATGGAAATCATTACAATTAAGTCAAGAAAAACCAGGATTACCGCTTGCTACAATGCATGGACAAAACTTAGAGATATGCTTGACAAGCAAACATAACTGTATTTTAGATTTAATGTAATGTATAATAACTTGAATGACTTGATGGTTAATGGACAGTCCTGTAAATAGTTGTTTTTTCTTTTTTGTGTGAGGTTTAGCTGACATTTTTTCATTTATTATGTTCACAAATCTCTGACTGCAAATATTGCTGTGATTATTTTACAAATTGAAAATCCAACAAAAACTTAAAAAAAGAATAGAGCATTCATAACTGTGTGAAGTACTAAAATCAGCTGTCAGACTAAATTATTTAGAAACAACATCCCATCAGTTAAAACTGAATCAAATGAATACCTACTGACTAAATAAAACTGGACTTTCTGAACAAGCATGCATTGCTTTGCAAATTCTTACTTATTTCAGATTATGTAAATCATCAGATACATCATATGTTCATACAATAACAATACTTCAAACACTTAAAATCAACACCGACTCATTGCAGGGAGTACTACACAATCTCTCACACACAGTGTGCATGCCTATAGGCAATTTGGAAAAATGCCAGTTCACACAATGCACACATTTTGAGTATGGGAGGAAGGTAAAGCACCTTATGAATATCTACATGCTCACTGGTAAGGCAAGCAGACTTTGCAAGGAATGTATTTTGAGCAAAATCTAAACTAATCAACCCCACACTGTGAGCTATACCACTGTGCCACCCTGTATTGGTTCATAGGTTCATAGGTACTGACTAGGCTACTGACCCTGAAAGATCTTCAACTGACTACCCATGCTTTCCTTTGAAGTTTTTTATCCCTTGTAATTTAGGTATGAATAATCCAGAGCAGGTGGAACATTTATGCTAACTCTTTCCAAAAGGGACAGTAATGAATTTGTTGTTTCACATCCATTGACCCAGATTATGCTTGAGTAGAGTAAAATAAGTCCTTTGTTTTATGGTATGTGGAGAGCAAAATGATTCCAAAGGAGTGGAATTCCCTGTGATGCATATCTATACCTCCAAAACATTCTATTTATGTTGCAAAAGAGATTATGATCTCTTAAGTGGGTGCTTATGCCACTGCTGCATGTGTGAGTATGCAGTAGGCCTGAGAGGATAGCATATGCTAAGGTTCTGTATGTGAGGCAGAGGTCATCCCTCAGCAACCTGTATGATACTGAAAAATAGGCACAAGGTTCTGAGATGATCAGTGTAGTTCTTATGATTTACCATTACTAATAGGTAGTGAAAAGGGACTTTCTTACAATAGTGGATACATGGAGACTAAAGGACAATTCACTGTCTCCATAGGTTCCCACATCTTTAACTACTGGATTGATTTTCAGGGGTGTTTGTCAGTGTTACAGTTACAGAGGACATATATATATATATATATATATATATATATATATATATATAGATAGATATATATATATATATATATATATATATATGTTTATATAGTTGGAGAATTGGCTAGGCTTAAAATGGATCGCAAGGGCAGTTAGCTTAGTACTAACCTATGAACCTATATAGTGTGTGCATGTGTGTATGTGTATATATATATATATATATATATATATATATATATATATATATATATATATCTATATATATATATATCTATATATATATCTATATATATATATATATATATATATATATATATATATATATATATATATATATATATGGGTCCCCTACACCTGGTCGAAATGCCAGAAAGTCGAAACACATATGGCCAAGACCATATGTTCGACTTTTGGAATCCCGATCATGTGTAACGGACATCTTCGTGCAATGTGCAATGGAAATATTTCCATTTCCGCACTGTAGTGCAATCTCAGACTTGGTATATTAAAGTTACAGGGGGTGGCGGGCTGCTAACAATTAGAAAGTGTGTTAATGTTGTGTATTTATTTTATTTTACATGTTCAAAATTGTGGAAGTCAAACATATGGTGTTGGCCATATGGGTTTTGGCTTTCTGCAATTTTGATCATGAATAGTAGACCCATATATATATATATATATATATATATATATATATATATATATATATATGGGTCTACTTTAGTTGACCGAGATCGGCGACACGCAAAACACCGAGACCAAACGACCGAAAACACACAATACCGACAACTCACAAAACCGAACACCATTACACCGACGCACAAAATGTAAACTACACATTACACACAATTACATATCCACTAACCTTAACCCAAACCCTAACCCTAAGATCCGACACTACCGCACACTTACCCTACCTGCACCCTAACCCTAACTCACTTAACCCACCCCTAAACCTAAAGTCTGTCACTATCGCACACTTACCCTACCTGCACCCTAACCCAAACTCACTTAACCCACCCTAAAACATAAAGCCCGTCACTATCGCACACTCACCCTACCCGCACCCTAACCCTAACTCACTTAACCTGCCCCTAAACTACAGTCCGTCACTATCACATACTTACCTTACCTGAACCCTAAGTCCGACACTACTGCACACTCACCTTTCCCACACCCTAACCCTAAATCCCTCACTATCGCACACTTACCTATCCGCTCCCTAACCCTAAATTCCTCACTATTGCACACTTACCTGTCCGCTCCCTAACCCTAAATCCCTCACTATCGCACACTTACCGAGTCGTGCTCACACATTGCCCATGTCGATCTTTCACCTATCGGGATTTCACCTTGTCCATCACCTTCGTTTTCGGTCGTTTGGTCTCGGTCTTCTGCGTGTCAGTGAACTGACATCTCAGTCAACTAAGGTAGACCCAGATATATATATATATATATATATATATATATATATATATATATATATATATATATATATATATTATACCCCTATATACATGCACATTCATAGACAGATGTCTCTATATACATTTACATTTATATATATATATATATATATATATATATATATATATATATATATATACACATGTATACATTATATACATACACAGACTTACACATAAGTTTCAGGTTGCAGAGCATTTTGATTGCATCTCATCACCAGTAGCACTATTGTCACAGTCACTTAACTGTTCACAGGAGGACAGAGGAAAACAAATAATGAATGTGATATACATTACTTCATGCCAAGGGTCCCAGACTATAGCACCAGAAACTTTAGCTCATCAGGATTCTTTCTATTTCCTAGATTAATGCTGATCAGCTTAAACTGGAGATATTATCAGCTGCAGTCAGTCACACCTGATGTTATATTGATTGCAAATACTTGCAGTCTTTACAAACACTTAATAACTTGGTATATTTATTTCTTCACATCAATATATCGTGCACACTCAATAAATAAAAACATTGTTTGCTTCACACCTGTAATTGAAATGGATACTTTTAATTGAGTTTTGTAATTTCATACAATATTATATTAAATATTAATATGCATACCCATGCATTTAAAATGAAGCATACTAATAGTGGCATTCGAAACTGCCATTAGGTACATAATTACATGGCTATTTGACTCAAACCAGCAGTATTTAATAGTCTCAAGGATCATTTGCTTTGGCTTTGAAGGATATTATCCATTAGCTCTCAGAACCTTGAGCTGACCTAAAACTCTTTATGCATTTTTCATTATTGCATTTCATTCTAGTAAACCTCTTACGGTTCTCTTCATGTGTATTTCACTATTTAAATTACTAACCTCTGAAGCCCTTTTTTGTTAACTTCAGGAAATTAATATGTTCATGGGTATTAATACATCTTCATTTTTATTTATGTCTCTCTTTCTCTGGATTACACTGGCATATTGTTGTTCTACTTCCGACAACACTATAAATCAGTGGTTTCTTAAATCCATGTAAAATACAGATAGTAAAGCAATACAAAATACAGTAAATCAAATTAGACTAAACATGCACAATATAGTTATTCAAACAACACATATAATGGTGTGGAATTTAAATTAGTATCAGTGGTTCAGCAGATTGCACACTCCTCTTTAATGCTGGTAAGATTAATTAAGTTGCAGGTTCTAGTCCCACATCAGCTGCCTGAAGAATTAATGCTCCATTGGTGACAGTGTTGTACAGTATGGGAGAAGCTAAACTCATAAGGTGCTGTCCTTTAGATAAGCTGATTAAGTTTCACATAGTTAGATTGAATACTACCTTAGAGTATAACTGAAAATAGTTATTATAAATAGAAAATGCATCCAATAGTTACAAGTACTGGAAGTAAAACTGAAGCAATGGCCATCTATGTAGACAAACATTCGCAGCCTACTGTGATAGAAAATAAGGCTTATATCAAGGATTCATTTGATCTTAAAAACAAGATTAAGGATCTGAAAATAACTGAAGATGATTATCTGGTTACCGTTGATATTAAGTCATTATATACTATCATTCCTAATGATGAGGGAATGGAGACAGCCAGGCTTGAACTTATAAAGGCCAATAAACTTTTTCAAGGAATGGTTAGTCTTATAATGGAAATGCTTGATTTGATTTTGAGCTGCAATTTTTTTGAATTTAATGAAAGAACATATAAGCAAACTAATGGTGTAGCCATGAGTGCAGCTATGGCCCCTAGTTATGCAAATATCTTTATGCAAGGATGGGAAAGAATTCATATTTATGAGAGTATTTTTATGAAAAATATTAAGTTTTATAAACGTTTTATCGACAACGTTTTTCTCATTTGGAGAGGTGAAGGAATTAATTCATTTTTGAAGTATTTAAATGAAGTATGTTTATATTTAAAATTTATATCAGTGTACGATAAACATTGTATTAATTTTATAGATTTCATTATTTATAAGGAAGGTGAGGGTTTATGTACTTCTATTTTTAAGAAAAAAGTACAAAATAATGCCTACTTGCATTATGATAGTTTACATCCGAGAAAGACAAAGAATATTATTATTAAGAGTCAGCTCAAGAGAATAGATATATTAACAGATAATGAAAGTAATTTTATAAGGGAAAGTGAGGTCTTATGTGATAAATTTGTCAATAGAGGGTATCCAGAAAGTGTAGTAACAGAAGCCCTTAAAGAGAGCCATGTGATGAGAAGAAGTCAAAAGATGACTATTGATTCTAATGCCAAATTGAGTGATTTTAGTATGTCTATGCAGATAGAGAATAGTGTAGATACTTCATCTATTAAAAATTTATTATTAATAACTGGAAATTATTAAAGTCAGATGTAGACATTTCTGGGGTCAAGGGAGAAAGGCCAGTATTTGTACAGAAAAAAGGAAAAAGTTTAAAAAATATGTTTCAAGCAAAATTAACTCTCCCCCACCCCCATTTGAAGAATAGGGTTACTAATCCAGGTATGTACAAATATTTAAATTGTAATATGTGTAATTTTTTAATGACATATAGTAAAGAGTTAACAGTTGGTGGGTATGTAATCAAAATTCAAGGAAGATATAGCTGCAAATCTAGATTTATTGTTTATTTAGCACTTTGTTTGTCCTGCAATTCATTTTAGGTAGGACGTACAACAAGAGAATTGAATAGGTGAATATATGAGCATAAATATGCTGCTGTCACAAAAGATGAAAAAAATGCATTAGGCAAGCATTATAAAAATAGTCCAGCATGTAAAGTTGATTCTAAATTTATTGTATTGGATGAAGTGATAAATATAAACAATAGATTTGATGCTGAAGAGGAGCTTGGTGGAAAGAATATGCATGGCAAGTCAAGCTTAATGCATGCTATCCACCTGGGTTAAACGATAGATCTGATTTTGTAGCTTATCTCAAAAGAAGGAAGTTACATCATCATTAAAAGTCACGTGTTGTTTTAGTAATGTTTTTAAGCTGCAATGTTCTAATCACATTATTCAGTCTGAGGAAGTCCTTTTATGGATGAAAGCGCTTACTGTGTATTGTGGATTGTGAATTACGTCTATTAAATCTTTGAACTACCTGGCTGTTACCTGCATTTTTTTTGGAGATTATATTTGTTCCAATGAGGTGTGTTTCTTATAACTGAAAATAGGTCAGAAGTAGTAAGTAAAAGATAAACAACAGAAAAGGAAATACGTACATGAATTAATAAATTAAGATATCCGTGGTGTTCATGAAGATTCTGTCCACCGATACTAACTGGCCAACATATATTGGTCAGTTAGTGCAATGGAGAGTCTCTGTTTCATAGACATGACAAAGCCACACAGAGAATCATCTCATTAGTGGTTCATTACTATGTATCTGAATCGAGCACTGTGCCTGTCAATGCCAGCGTTGTCCCTACCAACCTATGCATTTTGCATAGGCGTCCCCCTACACACACACACACACACACACACACACATGGGTCTACTTTATTCTATCGAAACCACTTTACGTTGAATGCGAGTTCATCGATACATAATCAGCGAACCACAAATCCAGCGAGTGCACAAAACCGCGAAATTTGAAATGTCGAAGTGTTTTGGTTGAGCCATCTGAGCTACAGATCCGTAAGGTAAGTGTGTGATAGTTACGGACATTAGGGTTAGGATTAGGGTGTGGGTTAAGGTAAGTGCATAGATAGGTAATGTAAGATGGATAATGTATTTGACGTTTAGTGTAGGGTTTGAGGTAGGGGTTTGGTTAGTGTATGTGTGTGGTTTATTTATTTTGTTTGGGTATAGCTCCGTAGGGTAAGTGTGCCATAGTTACAGACCTTAGGCTTAGGGAGGGGTTAAGGATAGCGTATAGATAGTGGTGTATGTGGGGTTTCGTGTAGGGTTAGAAGTAAGGTTTTGGTTGGTGTATGTTTGTGGTTTATTTATTTTGTTTGGGTGGGTAGTATGTTTCAGGAGGTGGGGTTGGCCAAGTATGACAATTCGGTATTTTGAGTTTTGCGGTTTTGTGCGTTCGATTATTGGGTGGTTCAGTGTATATGTGTCGATGGAGTGGTGTTCAACATAATGAGTTTTCGTTTAAAGAAAGTAGACCCCACACACACACACACACACACACACACACACACACACACACACACACACACACACACACACACACACACACACACATCTACACTATACTTACCTGTGCCATGAACTAAGATCGAAGTTTTGAAATTTTAAATTGTTTAAATGGAGATCGATGTACAGTGCGGAATGGAATATTTACCTTCCTCTTCACTTCTGCAATCTTGGAGTTGGTATTTTTAATTAACAGGGGGTGTGGGAGGTGCAGGGGGCCCTGCCCCTATATAAATCTAAAATTTTTTTTTATTTTTTTTTTTTATTGATGTTTCAAACTTTCAAAACTTTGATGTTATGGTCCCGATCATATGAAGTTCGAAGTTTTGAAAGTTCGAGCTTCCAAAATAGATCTGTCCAATAGGAATGCATGGAATTATGTTTTAAAAAGACGCATTCACTTTTTCCTGTTAGTGAAAAAAAAAAACACGCAACAGAGCAATTTCAGAGAATCACTTTCCTGAACTAGTCTGTAGTTATGATCACTTCAGAGGGAAGAACATGGCTAGCTATACCCACTGTCCCAGACA